>NC_088688.1:59625248-59928278 GCF_028017835.1 Emys orbicularis | reverse complement strand
GACCGCCCCGCAGAGGCTCCAACTCCGGCACCGTCCTGTCCAGTGCCATTGAGTCCGGTGCACACAAGCTCCCCAGTGCACCCGTGGTCGAGCTCGGTCTGCTGTCCACTCCGGAGACCTTCTCCACCGCTCGTGACCTGATCACGCTGACTGAGCGTGGACCATCTCACCCTCCGGCACCGCCGGTGTGGACTGTCCCATCTATAGGGAAGGCCACCTTCATGCGACCTCCATTGCAGAGCGAGACAGCTCGGCACCGATCTCGGTCCCATTCCAGGTCGCGGTCTCGGCACCGCTCGCAGTCCCGGCACCGCTCCCCATCTCGGCGCCGGTCCGCACAAGAGATAACCCTGCACATCAACGTACGGGAACTGAGAGCAGTACGCCTGGCGTGTCAGGTATTCCGCGAACACCTTCAGGGCCGTTGTGTCACAATCTTCACAGACAACACAACGGCCATGTTTTACATCAACAAGCAAGGCGGAGCGCGGTCGTCCCTCCTCTGTCAGGAAGCCATTCACCTGTGGGAATTCTGCATAGCCCACTCGATCGACCTGGTGGCGTCCTTTCTCCCAGGAGTCCAGACCACCTTGGCAGATCGCCTCAGCAGGTCCTTCCTGGCTCACGAGTGGTCGATACGTCCGGACGTTATCCATTCTGTTTTCCGGAAGTGGGGATTTCCCCACATAGACCTTTTTGCCTCTGGCGAGAATCGGAAGTGCCAGGTGTTCTGCTCTCTCCAGGGACGCTCCCCGGGTTACCTGTCGGATGCCTTCCTGATACCGTGGAAAGACCACCTGTTCTACAACTTTCTTTCCTTCCCCTTAGTCCACAAGGTCCTTCTCAAGTTACACAGAGACAAGACCCGCTTAATCTTGATCGCTCCGGCGTGGCCCAGGCAACATTGGTACACCACACTCCTCGATCTGTCAGTGACCAAACCAATTCCTCTATCATTGTGGCTGGATCTGATCACTCAGGAGCACGGCAGGTTATATCATCCGGACCTGCAGTCCCTCCATCTCACAGCATGAATGCTGCATGGCTAACTCAATCTGAGCTGCGTTGCTCCCGTTCAGTGCAGCAAGTACTCTTGGGTAGCAGAAAGCCCTCTACTAGGTCCACATACCTGGCCAAATGGAAGCGCTTCTCCTGATGGTGTACCCTGAGCAATACTGTCCCTCTGGAGGTGCCAGTACCTACCGTCCTAGATTATCTCTGGTCCCTGAAACAGCAAGGCCAAGCTGTCTCATCCATCAGAGTACACCTAGCAGTGATTTCAGCCTTCCATCCTGGCAAAAACGGGCACTCGGTTTTCTCCAATCCCATGGTCAGCAGGTTTCTCAAGGGTTTGGAATGGCTGTACCCGCAAATTCGACATCCAGCCCCTACGTGGGACCTCAATCTGGTCCTATCTAGACTAATGGGTGCCCCCTTTGAGCCAATGGCCACCTGCTCGCTTCTGTACCTTTCCTGGAAGACAGCCTTCCTTGTCGCTATCACCTCAGCAAGACATGTGTCAGAGCTTCGAGCCCTCACTTCAGACCCACCGTATACGGTGTTCCATAAGGACAAGGTACAGCTGTGACCACACCCCGCCTTCCTTCCTAAGGTGGTGTTTGCCTTCCATGTCAACCAAGACATCTTCCTCCCGGTCTTCTTTCCGAAGCCGCAAGCTTCGCAACGAGAGCAACAGCTGCATTCCCTAGATGTTCGTAGGGCTCTCGCCTTTTACATCGAATGAACAAAACCTTTTAGCAAGACGTCCCAGCTGTTCGTAGCGGTGGCAGACCGGATGAAGGGCCTCCCGGTCTCCACACAGCGAATCTCGTCTTGGATTACATCATGCATCCATGCATGCTATGACTCAGCTGGTGTCCCAACTACCCGCCTCACTGCCCACTCTACTCGGGCTCAAGCTTCGTCCTCTGCCTTTCTGGTTCATGTGCCCATACAGGAGATCTGTAGGGCAGCAACTTGGTCATCTGTGCATACCTTCGCTTCCCACTATGCGATAGTGCAGCAGTCCAGGGGCGATGCTGCATTCGGTTCAGCGGTCCTCCATTCCGTGACTTCTAACTCCGACCCCATCGCCTAGGTATGGCTTGGGAGTCACCTATTGGAATCGATATGAGCAAGCACTCGAAGAAGAAAAGACGGTTACTCACCTTTGTAACTGTTGTTCTTCGAGATGTGTTGCTCATATCCATTCCAAACCCGCCCTCCTTCCCCTCTGTCAGAGTAGCCGGCAAGAAGGAACTGAGGGGGCGCTGGGTCGACAGGGGCATATATCCGGCGCCGCAAGGGCTCCACTCCAGGGGGCGCCTCAGCCGACCCAACGAGTGTTGCTAGGGTAAAAACCTTCCGACGATCGTGCACGCGGCGCGCGCAAACCGATTGGAATGGGTATGAGCAACACATCTCGAAGAACACCCATTACAAAGGTGAGTAACCATCTTTTCCAGTGTCTAAGGGAATCAAGTGCGACCAGGCTGACTATAGATGGAGCTGGTTTCACTGCCTATTATTAAAATTACCCAGCATTTCCCATTATGAACTGTTTCCAGTTGCTTATAACTTTGCCAAATTTGCCAAGAGGCAGGACTGGAACAGGTTGGAGGGGATGGGCAGAAGGGGTCAGGTCTGTGAATAACTAGCAGAAGAGACTGTGGCCACCAGAGCACTCTCAACTCCAGAGCTTGGAATGGAACTCAGGATTCCTGAATCTCACTGTTTCTCTGCTGTCAACAAATATTTGTGGAATGCACTGGCAAAGTGTCTCATTCCCTCCCCTCCCGCCCCCAACTACTGCTGCTACCAGTTACAGTGGATCTAAAGGTTCCAACCCTGCTGATGAACCATGTGGGTATCATCAATATGATGCCACATAATGGAATTTTTGGTTTTTCAGTTTTTTATTAATCTAAGAAATTACACACAAAAAACTGTTAAAAGAAATATGTCTTTTCAACCTTGATTCAGTCCTCTTGTGCGTCTGCATTATGATACAGTCATGCTCCTGCTTCATTCAGTAAACAAGATGGACGGTGCTCACTTAATGAGCAGCTATTCCATATTTTGTTTTCTAATTGTTCATTGTGTGGTCCGATGCCTTATTTACTACACACTATTCAGATCCTGCTCTGAAGATAGAATTATTAATTTCTTCGTAGGGTTTTCTATGGATATTATAGTGTCTGAGTGCTTTACAAACAATAATGAATTTATTTTCACAACACGTGAGATGAGTGGGTTTTACTATCCCCATGTTACAGAGGAAGAACTGAGCCACAGAGAGATTAAGGGGAAAAATATCTACTAATTTTGGCTGTCCAATTAAAGACACTTAGGACCTGATTTTTTCAGAATATCTAAGATTACATAGCACTTTATATGTTCAAACCACAGCTCCCATTGACTTCAGTTATAGCTGTGAGTGCTCAGGCCTTATGCAAATCAGACTCCAGGGTATCGAGAGGGGCACCCAGAAAATGAAGAGTATGCAGTTAGTGACCACCTGTGAAAGGCGTGGTTTAAGTGATTTACCTAGCATCACACAGGAACTCTGTGGCAGAGGCAGGGCTTGAATCCAATTCACCAGAGCAGTATTCATTTTCCTTAACCATGAGACCATCCTTTTCCTTTTTGAAATCCCTAGCCTCATTTGCTACACACCATTCATCATCTGCAACAAATGAAGCAGTGGTCCTAAACAAACCCTCTCCTTAACTACACAATCCCGATTCATTCCTGAGAACAAGTCCATCCTGTGCACTGAATGTTTGTTTGTTTGTTTTTAAATGTGATCATGTAATTAAAGACTAGATCATATTGAACACACACAAGAGGCTCAGGCAACCTTAATTCTGCCATTTCCTAACTTTTAAGTGCTTGACTTGGCAACCTTAAAGTTATTTATAATGAAGGGTGTGCATGTGTGTGCATGCGCACACGCATGTGGGTATGTATGTGTTATCTTTAAATATAGTTAGAATGGATGACTTTGGCTATTTAAATGTCATCCTTTGTTCCATGGCAGACAAGCCTGAGACCCAATCTTAGCAAGCAACTAGACAACCTTCACTGAGGGCAAATGTTGTTCGAATTCATGCAAATACAAACATGAAGGTTAAAAATAAAATAAAACATTTTGGCACTGGTGGAGCACATATTTGGTCCAGCCCCCCAGAGGAGGTTACACTCCATTAGGGGGGTCTGTCAGATGCTCTCCATCTAGGCACAGGAACAGGAGCAGAGGAATGGCTTAATCTGTCATTGAGCTCAAGATGCCCTGGGCACTCCTGTGGGATTACCATGACAAGGGAGAGCATAGTGAGGAAACGATGTTCAGCATGACTAAAGATATCATATACTGTCTAGAGATAGATGTCTTAGAATGATTCCAGACTTCAAAGTCCTTGGAGAGTTTATATTACATAGTAAGAGATGAGATTTATGTAGGGAAAAAATAGTTGCAGGGCCTTTTACGATAGCATATTTGTGAACTTCTCTTTTGAAGCAGGTGCCCCAAAAGAACCTGAGGACTACCACTTGAGCCACTGCCTTAATATGAGGAAGTTAATAAGTGATGGGAAAGACCTAGAATAATGATTTAACTCTTATTTTTCCTTCAGGTGCAGCTAGGTCTCTAGAACCTTGGTTCATTGCAAAGCAACTAAAACATTCAGGTGTATGTTGGGACTCTTGAGGAATTTATTCAACTCCATTTGAGGACAGGAGAGAGCTCTCAGAAAATCTGACCTATTTTTATATTGGGTACTACAATTGATGGTATCATGGGTACACTGTAGGTTGGCATCATATGGCATTTTGGATTGCTTGAGCAACACACTTTGTGTTAAGATACTGGGTTACCACAACCTTGGAAGTGGGTTTTAGTTAGGCTATGGGGGGTTGGTCTCAATAAGGATTATTAAGGGGTCAGCAAAGGTGGATTTGGATAGAGATTTGGGGTTTAAAGAGCTGCAACGAGAGGGAGAGATCTGACACTGTCAGAAAACCAATTAAGGGATGTCAAGGTAAGATATAGTTTGTGACAGGGTGCTAGCTGTAGCACCCTGGTCACTGAGATTGCTGCAGCACAGAGAAGGCTGCAGGCTTAACTGGAAGCAATTAACCAGTTTCTGTTGGGAGATTACTGACACCTGGGTGGTAATTGCTGGGCTAATGAGACAGTTGGCTCAGTAGTTGAGAGGATATATAACTGGGAGGAACAGGAAGCAGAGGAGCTCAGTGAGTGAGTTGGCAGAGGAGAGAAGGCTGTGTGCAAGCCTTCTGTTGAATACCTGTGTCATGTTCTGTTTTGCTTAAGAACTGAAGAATAAATGTACATGTGGTAAAAGGGAAACTGTCTGGGTGTGTTTGTGACTGAGGAACCCCAAAAACAGGCTAGGCAGCACTGCTTGCTGGATAGCTGATGTGGCATCCTGTGAAATAATGCTACAAGAGTGTAGGTAGGCTGGGATTGGTCCAGCTAAAGTAGTACAGACTTGCCTAGTGCAGAGGCCTGCTGGTGTCAGGCTACTGTTTCCTCACAGGGAAGAGGGTTACCTCAGAAAAGGACATCTCCGTTCTTGGGGATGCTGAGGAGCATGTGTTGTTGAGGTTTCCCTAATGAATTGGGATACCATTAATTTAGGACTGGAGTGGCTATATCCACAGCACAGTTTGAAATAGGAACACAGTTATTTCAGATATCAGTGGGGGCATCGAAATGCATACAAGTGTATGGATGTCCCCTTCTGGGATGATGATTCAGTGGTCTAAATATGCTATACTCTTCCCTTTTATCTCTTCCTTCAAGATCAAGATAATGGGTCACAGGAATAGGCATCTAGTTGTGGAGGCAAAGTATTGTGCACTTGGCCCCCACAGGTGAGTGGCCAGTTCTCTCTGGAAATTCAAAGCTGGGCCTCAGTGATGAGGAAGCTTTAAATTGGCATAGATGGAGGGGCTGACTCTGGGACCAGCAGCTTCCACTCTTACATTCATTGGCCAGGGAGGGGCCATGTGAATGGATCAGTGTGTAACTTGTAGGAAACTATTTGGGGGTTTAGTAAAGGAGTACAGATAAGGATTAGGACAAAGATATTAGGGGTGGAACGAAGTCCTTTTCCTGGGGGTAATTGTGAACTGGCCTGAGCTGCTGCAGTGGAGGATCTGATGTGGGGAGTGGGTGGGCAAGGCCAGGTGAGAATTAAATTGACTGTTGGCTAAATTATGTGAGCAGGAAAAATTGATTTTTACCCATCATGAAAATGCATATTCAATACCTGAGTTATTCAAGGAAGAGGTTGTACATCTCTCCAGTGGGGAATGGAGGTTAATCTGGACGCTATTAGGGAATGAAGTGTTAACAATCTGGGAATCCAGCAGGCATGGTGAGGAGGCAGCCAAGCAAATTTCTGGTGCCTCCTGGTGGCAGTGCCCAGTGCAGGTAATGGTTCAATATGGGGTCTGGTTCACTGATAAACTGGAATTGGAAATGGATTAGGAGAAGGCTCTTAATGTCCAATACATTGAGGAGACAACCCCTCCATAACTCTCATTTGAGGAAAAGGCAATAGGTCCCAACAATGGTGCTGGGACCAGGTTGACTGAGAGCTGGGGAGGCCGACGGCAGCCCTCCACCAGGTGGCATGAATTACAAAGGAAGGGTGACCTGCACTGGATGAGTTGTTGCTGGATAGTTTCCAAATGTGTTAATAAAGTTGTGGCCTAGTTAAACAACGTTCCTGGTGTCTTGTCTTGTCTTCCCACGGTGCAAAGAGTTCTGCCAGTTGAACTTCATTTTTCATCAGGAAAAAAATTGTTCCTGGTACATGAGTTCCAGAGTTTACCCTTATATGAACTTGAGGTTTAATAAATCCTAAAAAAAAATGTTTTTTATCCTTTTGTCCTCATCCAAAACATGAGAAGAGACTATGGAATTAGCTGGGACACCTGATATTTAGTGAAGAACTGGTAGGTGTATAGGACAGAGCAAGAAAAAATTTCTAATTTAACTTTCTCTGAGTTACATGTCCACTACACCAACCAGCCTTTTAAAATGATTTGTTACAGCATATGCAGATACTGAGATGCATTTTATGTAACTAATTCAATAACAGTTTTCCAGTTGTGTATAGCATTGAAAGAAACTAAAAGTTCCGTTTTTGCACTGAAGACGCTTACAGATGAGCTTTGTAGCTGCCCTCACATACTGTCAAGGAAGGATGACCTTTTAATTGAACATCTAATTCATAGAGAAGAAAGTAGCTAATATGTGAGAAATTTTCTTCTCTGATTAAGTGTACTTTGCCAGCTTAAAGCTTCCTCCAAACAGTCAACATAATGCTGCACTGTGTTTTGGTTTCTAAGAGTAATACAGTTAGCAATTTCCCTTTAAAAGTATGTGTCAGCTGTCAACATTGTGATGTGCCTGATCTCCTCTCTCTTGCAGAGCACAATTCAATTCTAAACCCAAATCATCTGCATAGCAATGCAACAGGGCTGCCATGATGGCTGTCTCCCTTCTATTTTTTAATTCCCTATTCCTATCCAATACATTTTTATTTTATGTTTTTGAGCAAGCTGAAACTGCTATACATTGTTAACTAATTTTACTTGTCTTCACTTAAAATCACTGAAATAATCAGTGTAAGTTTTTTTGCTTACACACTTATTTTTAGCAAATAAGCTACTTTATTTAACTTATGACTTGTCTAAAGATGTTGAAAGTATTGAATTTTAAGGCATAACATTCACACTCTGAAAAGGGAACAGTGACAAGTTCAGTCAAAAGGAAAAAGAGGAATAATTTATAAAAGGAAGATAATGATGCCAGCCAGTTGTTTTAAAGTGCATCTATCTCAACTTTAATGAATTAGATTTGTCAACAGCATATATTTTATGCACTACTTCTAATGAAGTGGCATACAGTGTACTTTGAGGTTTACTCCATCAAAGCTTTTTGCTGTCTTAAAGTAGACCTTTTTAAATAATAGATACTAAAAACTACATTTAAATAACATTAAGGTTGTGACACAAACACCAAATGACAAACTTCAGGCAATTCAAAGTTAAGGCTGACAACTTGTCATTAACTCACATTGTTGCTTTTTTAAAAGAAGCACAATAGCATGATTTAAGGACTGAGTGTCAGCTTAACTTTAAATTTCTTGGCTTTTGTTCTCTGGTGTCACAACCTTAATGTCATTTTTCATATAGGTTTTTGCATTTCCTTTACTACTTATTTCTTTAAAAAAACACTGTGTGTTTTTGTACCCAAGAGACAGAAATGGATTCTTCAGTAGTTTTGGTCTATTTGTTAAAAGCATATTTAGGAAGGAGTTTAATTTTTAATTGTGGACTAGTAGTGGTATTAGTGTTTCCCAACCTACATCCCAGCTACTTGACTGAGAGTTCTTCCCATTGCCATAGCTGATCCATCCTGGAAAGCACTCCAGAAGGAATTTCCATTCCTTTATATAAAATAAAGAGTTTTTAAAACCCTCCACAATTCTCACTCATTTTTAAAAATTACTTGACTCGAAAGAGGTAAGAACCCTCTTTTCACAAAGTTGTATTATAGAATATTCAGTTGATGGATGGGATATACTGTACTTCTATAGCAGGGGTTGGCAACGTTTGGCACGCGGCTCTCCAGGGTAAGCACCCTGGCGGGCCGGGCCAGTTTATTTACCTGCTGACGCTGCAGGTTCGGCTGATCGCGGCCCCTACTGGCCGCGGTTCGCCGTCCCTGGCCAACGAGGGCAGCGGGAAGCGGCGCGGGCGAGGGATGTGCTGGCCGCAGCTTCCCGCCGCCCCCATTGGCCCGGGACGGCGAACCGCGGCCAGTGGGGGCCGCGATCGGACGAACCTGCCGCGTCAGCAGGTAAATAAACTGGCCCGGCCCGCCAGGGTGCTTACCCTGGTGAGCCGCGTGCCAAACGTTGCCGATCCCTGTTCTATAGCAAGCAGCTGTACCCCTTTTTCACCCATGTGGATCCCTCCAAGTTAAATCTGACTCAGACTAAGTTATTGGTCAGAAGATTTACACACACTCACACATGAATTTGAGGCATGCACCAACAGAAATGAAGAAACTCAAAGTTAAAACTACACCTCTACCCCGATATAACGTGACCCGATATAACACGAATTCTGATATAACGCGGTAAAGCAGTGCTCCGGGGGGGTGGGGCTGCGCACTCCGGCGGATCAAAGCAAGTTCGATATAACGCGGTTTCATCTATAACGCGGTAAGATTTTTTTGGCTCCCGAGGACAGCGTTATATTAAGATAGAGGTGTAGCACTTATGCTATTGGACAGATTTTTTTTTTAATTTAAGTTAACAATTTATCAATGGGAATTAAGAATTTTCTCTTTTTATTGGAAGATGTTTTTATGTAACATTTAAACATCTTTAAGACTTACTTGTGAAGTTTTTTATTCCTAAAATGCTACCAGTCGGTAATCTTAGTACTTGTTTGTTTGTTTTTTATATAGGGCTATTGAAAAACTTCTGCTACTGCTATGTGAACTCAATATGGTCCCTTAAGAAGTCTGTTCAAGCTGAAGATCACAAGGTGGTGTTACAAAGAAAATCTGTTTAGTGAAGGTACTGTACATAGTACATATGTGCCTGACAGGATATTTTCCAAGATTTCCCTGTTATAAATTATATATGTTTATGAAATTCTAGTGTGATAATTGCACATGTATGAGAGCTATGACATTCAAAACACAATTCTCCTCCCACTGACCAGAAGCAAAGGATGA
This sequence comes from Emys orbicularis, assembly GCF_028017835.1. Classification (NCBI taxonomy): domain Eukaryota; kingdom Metazoa; phylum Chordata; order Testudines; family Emydidae; genus Emys; species Emys orbicularis. The sequence goes on along the minus strand of NC_088688.1, from coordinate 59,918,494 downwards.
AAGATAGGTTTACATTTTAAAAATTCTTTGACCTAGGTCAGATGTTTCTAATCAAGACTATGTGTGAGATTTTATTATTTAAACACTTGTTTGGAGAACCATGTAACACCTGCTGACTTTGAATTTCAGCTTTTTTATTTTTTTTTTTAAGTTAAAAGAAAAGTTAAAAGTGAGCTTGCTGAGGGTGAGCCACTACATAAATTCATAACTGCTCTGTGGACCAGATGTACTTGGCATAATCATAGAGAAATAGGTAGATTTGGACTCTGAATATACTTTAGATGATTGTGTTGTAATATGTGAACAGGTCAGAGCAATGTAGTTGTTTATATATAACAGTATATTATATTATATATGTCATATGGTACATGGTCATAGGACACAGCAATTATTTTGATGTTAGTTTGCAGATTGTTTATATGAGTTGTTAAATGCTTAGTTACTTAACCTAAGGGTACGTTAAAGGTTATTCTACACCAGTAGGGCAATCGGCTAGTTATCTTAGGTGCATGTACATGAATGCAAGAAGCCTGAGAAAAAAGCAGGAAGATTTGGAAGTCCTGGCACAATCAAGGAACTATGATGTGATTGGAATAACAGAAACTTGGTGGGGCAGTTCACATGACTGAAGAACTGTCATGGATGGATGTAAACTGTTCAGGAAGGACAGCTACGGGAGGAAAGGTGGAGGAGTTGCATTGTATGTAAGAGAGTGGTATGATTGCTCAGAGCTCCAGTATGAAACTGGAGAAAAGCCTGTTGAGAGTCTTTGAGTTAAGTTTAGAGGCGAGAGCAACAAGGGTGATGTCGTGGTGGGTGTGTTCTATAGACCACCGGATCAAAAGGATGAGGTAGACGAGGCTTTCTTGGGACAACTAACTGAAGTTTCCAGATCACAGGCCCTGGTTCTAATGGGGGACTTCAATCACCCTGACATCTGCTGGGAGAGCAATACAGCAATGCACAGACAATCCAGGAAGTTTTTGGAGAGTGTTGGGGACAACTTCCTGTGCAAGTGCTGGAGGAACCGACTAGGGGCCGTGCTCCTCTTGACCTGCTGCTTACAAACAGGGAAGAATTGGTAGGGGAAAGAGAAGTGGGTGGCAGCCTAGGCAGCAGTGACCATGAGATGGTTGAGTTCAGGATCCTCACAAAAGGAAGAAAGAAGAGTAGCAAAATACGGACCCTGGACTTCAGAAAATCAGACTTTGACTCCCTTAGGGAACTGATGGGCAGGATCCCCTGGGAGGCTAATATGAGGGGGAAAGGAGTCCAGGAGAGCTGGCTGTATTTTAAAGAAGCCTTATTGAGGGCGCAGGAACAAACCATCCCGATGTGCAGAAAGAATAGCAAATATGGCAGGTGACCAGCTTGGCTTAACAGTGAAATCTTCGGTGAGCTTAATCTCAAAAAGGAAGCTTACAAGAAGTGGAAATTTGGACAGATGGCTAGGGAGGAGTATAAAAATATTGCTCGAGCATGCTGGGGTGTAATCAGGAAGGCCAAGGCACAATTGGAGTTGCAACTAGCAAGGGATGTGAAGGGTAACAAGAAGGGTTTATACAGGTATGTTAGCAACAAGAAGAAGGTCAAGAAAAGTGTGGGACCCTTACTGAATGGGGGAGGCAACCTAGTGACAGATGATGTGGAAAAAGCTGAAGTACTCAATGCTTTTTTTTTCCCCTCGGTCTTCACAGACAAGGTCAGCTCCCAGACTGCTGCACTGGGCAACACAGCATGGGTAGGAGGTGAGCAGCTCTCAGTAGTGAAAGAACAGGTTAAGGACCATTTAGAAAAGCTGGACATGCACAAGTCCATGGGTCCAGATCTAATGCATCCAAGGGTGCAGAGGGAGTTGGCTGATGTGATTGCAGAACTGTTGGCCATTATCTTTGAAAATTTGTGGCAATCGGGGGAGGCCCCGGACAATTGGAAAAAGGCAAATATAGTGCCCATATTTTAAAAAGGGAAGAAAGAGAACCCGGGGAACTACAGACCAGTCAGCCTCACTTCAGTCCCCGGCAAAATCATGGAGCAGGTCCTCGAGGAATCTATTTTGAAGCACTTGGAGGAGAGGAAGATGATCAGGAACAGTCAACATGTATTCACCAAGGGCAAGTCATGCCTGACCAACCTGATTGCCTTCTGTGATGAGATAACTGGCTCTGTGGATATGGGGAAAGTGGTGGATGTGATATATCTTGACTTTAGCAAAGCTTTTGATACGGTCTCCCACAGTATTGCCAGCAAGTTAAAGAAGTATGGATTTGATGAATGGACTATAAGGTGGATAGAAAGCTGGCTAGATTGTCGGGCTCAACGGATAGTGATCAACAGCTTGATGTCTAGTTGGCAACCGGTATCAAGTGGAGTGCCCCACGGGTCGGTCCTGGAGCCGGTTTTGTTCAACATCTTTATTAATGATCTGGATGATGGGATGAATTGCACCCTCAGCAAGTTCGCAGATGACACTAAGCTGGGGGGAGAGGTAGATACGCTGGAGGGTAGGGATAGAGTCCAGAGTCACCTTGATAAATTGGAGGATTGGGCCAAAAGAAATCTGATGAAGTTCAACAAGGACAAGTGCAGAGTCCTGCACTTAGGATGGAAGAATCCCATGCACCGCTACAGGCTGGGGACCGACTGGCTAAGCAGCAGTTCTGCAGAAAAGGACCTGGGGATTACAGTGGATGAGAAGCTGGATATGAGTCAGCAGTGTGCCCTTGTTGCCAAGAAGGCCAACATCATATTGGGCTGTATTAGGAGCATTGCCAGCAGATCGAGGGAAGTGATTATTCCCCTCTGTTCGGCACTGGTGAGGCCACACCTGGAGTATTGCGTCCAGTTTTGGTCCCCCCACTACAGAAGGGATGTGGACAAATTGGAGAGAGTCTAGCAGAGGGCAATGAAAATGGGGCACATGACTTACGAGGAGAGGCTGAGGGAACTGGGGTTATTTAGTCTGCAGAAGAGAAGAGTGAGGGGGGATTTGATAGCAGCCTTCAACTACCTGAACGGGGGTTCCGAAGAGGATGGAGCTCGGCTGTTCTCAGTGGTGGCAGATGACAGAACAAGAAGCAATGGTCTCAAGTTTCTATGGGGGAGATTTAGGTTGGATATTAGGAAACACTATTTTATTAGGAGGGTGGTGAAGCACTGGAATGGGTTACCTAGGGAGGTGGTGGAATCTCCATCCTTAGAGGCTTTTAAGGTCAGGCTTGACAAAGCCCTGGCTGGGATGATTTAGTTGGTGTTGGTCCTGCTTTGAGCAGTGGGTTGGACTAGATGACCTCCTGGACTAGAGGTCTCTTCCAACCCTAATCTTCTATGATTCTATCAGGGGTAGTCAATAAGCAGACCGTGGGTCAAATCTTCCAGACGCTTTTTAACGGACTGCTCGGGCTGAAGCCAAGCTGGGACTGGAGCCATGTGGAACCATGCCCACTTCCCAGTGCAGGGCCTCCCAGCATGGGGCAGGCGATTCAACTGTGCTGTGGGGCGCAGTGTGTCCCTGGGCAGCTGCTTGTGGAGCCACAGCCCCAGAAGCAGTGGCACAGGGTTTGTGTGGGGGGAAAGTGGTGATGTTTTGGGGGAGGACGTCTCCACCCCCCGCATCCGGGCAGCATAATGTGTCTCCACTACACCATGCCCCTCCAGTCAGGGAGTGATGGGGTGTTGTGTGCTCATTCTACAGCCTAATCAGAGGGCAGTGCTGTCAGGACCCTAATTCAAATTCTTCTCTGCTTTCCCTGGAGATGGCGGGGCCGGCCTGGGCCATGGAGCCATCTACTTGTGCCGGGGCACTGAGGCTTTAAGCCCTGCAATTGCTGCAAATGGCCTATGCCCATCAGCGATCCACATACCAGCTGCCTAAGATACTTCGGCGAAGGGCACATAAGTGCCATATCTGCAAGTCCTTTAAACCTAGGATGAAGACGGAGCATGATATCCATCTAAGAGCGCTCCTAATGGAGTCGGCACTCACTCCATGCACAGTGCTCCCCTGGTGCCGTCCATGAGCTGGCACCGGTCTCCCCAATGGCTCCGGTCAAGAAGCCGAAAAAGACTGTGAGGGGAAGATCTCCTACCTCCCGCAAGGGAAAGGAAAGAGAACGGGGAGAGCCAAGACCCATGTCGGGCAGCTCAATATCGCCCTAGGGAAGTTGGGCCCTACCTCAAGTTGAGCAGTGCAGCCCATCTCATGCTTTGCCTGCGACTCCAGATAGTGGTGTAGGCCCCAGCCAGCTTCAGGTGCCGTCGAAGCCCAATGCCCTTCAAGCAGCTCAGGAGATCCTGACGCTCCCGGTGCTGCCCTCACCGGCTCCCGCGCTACCCCGGTCTCGGGGAAAACCAGTGTTGGGACCTATGCATGTGTTCCCGCCTCAGCGGTACTGTTTCCCAGCAAGAGGGACGTCCCGCCAGCATTCGCCAGCCTGCAGCCGCCACGCCTCAGGACTGGAGAGGCAGGCTCAGCAGACCCCTCTTCAATCCCCGGACCAGGGGCACTGATCGAGGGACTCGAGGCATAGTTCGGAAGTAGATTGGCACAGACCCTCTGAGGCATGCGCCACCAGGCAAGAACTCCGGGGCCAGCCCCAACCATCTCCAAGGGCCTGGGACTGATCCGACACCAGAGACCACCCATCACCGGGCCGTCATCCCTTGTCTCCAAGAAGGAGGTCGCTTTACTCAGGACGATCCTCCTGGCAACCGGCCTGTAGTAGCTCCCGGTCTCGTTCGACATCCCGGTACTGGTCGAGTAGCGTGAGGCATGGATTGCCGGGTAGTCGATGCAGATCTGCCAAACACCGTCAGTCCCCAAGAGCCCAACCAAGACCGTCTCGCTCGGACAGGTCAGCTTCAGGACGCAGCGACTGGCACTGGTCAGACAAGAGCCACCGTTCAGCCCGATCCTGGTTGCCCGGTACTGACCGCTCTGCTCATAGCTCTGGCTTGGAGCAAGGTTACCTGATTGTGGGACAAGCCCCAGTACTGGTGGTGCCAACTACATTATCAGCACCAAAACCTGTCCCAGGGCCCCAAGCTCAATGGCTGGCACCATGGTACCTGGGGAATCCTTGGGGGGGTTCACCCAACCTTCCCAAGCTGCCCAATTGGTGTCAGGAGCCTCAGAGAGGCCAGTGGCCTCGGTATCCCATCCCTCTTAGGCTTGAGACTTCGGGGGGTAAGACCCCACAGGTCCATGAGGACCCAGGGGAGCAAGCTGCTGGACCACCAATGGACGTGGAGGTTCCCGCGGCAGGCGGCATCGTCCTTGTCATCACCAGACCAGTCTATAACGGGGCCCCCTCACCCAGATCCTCAGGATGACGCCAAAGCGCACCAGAAACTTTTGAAGAGAGTCGCTTCTAACTTCAGGCGGAGGAATTAGAGGAGCCCTCGGACTCTTGGTTTGACGTCCTATACTCCTCAGCTCCTGCCGGGGTGGCTCTACCCCTTCATGAAGGTGTTTCCAAGATCACTAATGCCCTGTGGCAGAGCCCCTCTTCAATGACCCCTATCTCTAAAAGGGCTGAACACAAGTACTTCGTGCCAACCAATGAGTACTTATACTCCCACCCAGCCCCCAATTCCCTTGTGGTCAAAGCGGTTAAACACAAGAAGAGACCGGGACAACCCGGGGCCACCCCAAATAATAAAGACTCCAGGAGGCTGGATATTTTCGGACGTAAGGTTTATTCATCTTCCAGCCTGCAGCTGAGAGTAGCCAACCACCAAGCTCTCCTTGGCCAATATGACTTCAGTATGTGGCAAGCCATGGCCAAGTTCGAAGGGTCACTCCCCAAGGCTTCCAAAAGGAGTTCTGAGCTATCTTTGATGAGGGCACAACTGCAGCCAGGGCGGTCCTCCAGGTGGCGTCAAACGCTGCGGATGCTGATGCCTGCACCATGGCTTCCACTATCTCCATGCGGCGAGTCTCTTGGCTGCTCCTCTCTGGGTTGTCCACCAAGGCCCAGCAGTCTATGCAGGACCTGCCCTTCGATGGCCAGGCCCTATTTGCGGAGCAAACAGATAACAAATTGCATGGCCTTAAGGACTCCTGCACCACCCTGAAGACCCTCGGTCTCTATGTCCCAGCCCCGGCTCACAAGCGGTTCAAACCACAGCAGCCGCAGGGCCAGGGGACCCAGCCTCGGCAGGACCAGCCCCATAAATGAGCCAAGGGCTACAAGCACCGTCTGAGCCACCCGCCTCCACCCTCTGCCCAGTCGGGCTTGACCCAGAATAAGCAGGGGGCTAAACAGTCATTTTGAGAGTGTGCCCGAGGGCGACCTACCAGACTATTCCCTGGATCCGTCTTTCTCAGTGTTCTCCTTTCCCTCTTCCTCCATGCCTGGTCTGCTATAACCTCGGACCGCTGGGTCCTCAGCACAGTGGAACAGGGTTATACCCTCCAGTTCCTTTCTACCCCTCCTTCCCCCTCTGCCTGGATCCGGGAGCCTGGTATGCCGCCCTTGACTTGAAGGATGCATACTTCCACATAGCGATCTTTCAAGGACACATACGCTTCCTCCGGTTTATGGTGGGGCCCCACCCCTACCAGTTTACGGTCCTACCATTCGACCTGGTGACAGCACCAAGAGTGTTTACCCAGGGCATGTCGGTGGTAGCGGCTTACCTCAGGTGCCGGGGTATCCAGATCTACCCGTAACTCAACGACTGGCTCGTCAAGGGCAGCTCCAGGTCTCAATTTCAAAGAGATGTTGCGGTGTTTCAAGCTACGTGCCGCACTCTGGGCCTACTGGTAAATGACAAAAAGTCAATGTTAGTGTTAGTGCCAGTGCAGAGGATAGAGTTAATCGGAGCAGTCCTCGACTCGACCTGTGCCAGGGCTTTCCTGCTGCTGGAAACGTTCCACACGTTGACGAACCTCATAGCGGAAGTCTCCACATTCCCTCTGACTACCGCCAGGGTCTGCCTGCGCCTGCTAGGCCACATGGCAGTGTGCACTTACGTGGTCTGCCGTGCCAGGCTCCGGATTCAGCCCCTGCAACAATGGCTGGCGACGGTCTATTCGCAGTTCCGAGACCCCCTGGAAAAGATTGTTACCAAAGATCAATACTTGCCTTGCTGCAGTGGTGGACCGACCGCAGAACAGTCCTGGAAGGGGTTCCGTTCGACAACCCTCCCCCTCCATCAAATTGGTGTTGGACGCCTCGGACTTTGGCTGGGGGGTGCATATCTGCATCCTCCAGACTCAGGGGATGTGGTCCCCGGACAAAGCGTGGTTGCACATAAATGTCAAGGAGCTCCGAGTAGTCTGGCTGGCGTGCGGAGTCTTCTTGCCCCACCTGTTGGGCAAGGTAGCACAAGTCCTGATGAACAACACAGCCTTGATGTTCTACATCAACAAGCAAGGCGGGGCACTCTCATCGTCTCTGTGTCAGGAGGTGCTCCGTCTATGGGACTTCTGCATCAGCCACGAGATCCACGAGATTGTCACCTTCCTGGCATCAGGAATACACAGGCAGACCAGCTCAGCAGGGACTTCTTCTCTCACCACGAGTGGTCGCTCCATCCAGAGGTAGCCTGCATGATCTTCCAAAGGTGGGGAACTCCCCAAGTGGACCTGTTTGCTACCAGACAGAACAAGAAATGCCACCAGATTTGTTCTCGACAGGGTCTGAGCAAGGGCTCCCTCTCAGATGCCTTCCTCCTGTCATGGTCAGGGAGCCTGATATATGTGTTCCCTCCAATTCTGCTCATCATCAGGGCCCTGGCAAAGATCAAGAGAGAGAAGGTGCAGGTCGTCATGTTCGCCCTGACATAGCCTCGCCAGCACTGGTTCAGCACGCTCATGAGCCTGTCAGCGGCCCTTCCATGGCCCTTGCCCAACCGACCGGACCTGCTGTCACAGGACCATGGTCGACTCCTACACCCCAACTTCAGGTCCCTCCATCTCTCGGCATGGATGCTGCGTTGCTGAACCCAGAGGAGCAGACCTTTTCGGAAGGAGTTCAACAGGTCCTCCTGGAAAGTCTTGGTAGTCCATCGATCCGATGATGACAAATCTGTGCAGATCATCAGTTGTTGGTCTTATGGTGTGCCCTCTGATGGCTATACAAGCCAATTCTAGAGGTGCACATTTTGCTGCAGATGGTGCATGGGAAGTTCGCGATCAGTGGACTGTGTGCCGCTGATGTTCTGTGACGTCGTTCGCGTGCCTCTTGTAGACGCCGGCAGCGGTCTTCCTCAAAGGCGATGCAGGTATTTCTGACTGTTGCACGCCACTGTGTTCTATCGCTGGTGGCGTCCTCAAGATCCCTAGGTTTGATACTGCTGTACTGCAGATTGGCTTTGATGGTGTCCTTGTAACGTTTCCGTGGACGACCTATATGCCGGATGCCCTGGGAGAGCTCACTATACAGAAGCTGGCGGGGGATTCTGTTGGCATCCATGTGGCTGACATGACCGGTCCAACGTAGCTGTGACTTCATGATCATCATTTCGATGCTTGTCATCTGGGCTCTCTCGAGGACTTCGAGATTGGGCACTTTGTCTTGCCAGCGGATCTTCATGATGTTACGGAGGCAGCGCATGTGAAATGCTTCGAACTGCTTGATGTGACGCCTATATAGTGTCCATGTTTCGCACCCGTACAAAAGAGATGAAAGAACAACAGCTCTGTACACAAGCAGTTTTGTTGACATCCGGATGTTATGGTGATTTAAAACTTTGACACGCAGACAGCCAAGTGTCTGGCTTGCTTTGGATATTCATGCATTGATCGCATTATCCAGTGATCCATCGCTGGATATGACACTACCCAGATATTTAAAGTTCTCCACTACTTTCAGCTGAGTGCCGTCGATGGAGATACTCGGGACAGAAGCATTTGATCCAGGTGCAGGTTGATGGAGAACTTCTGTCTTTCTGAGGCTGATAGTTAGTTAGTCCGAAAAGTTGCGAGGTGGGGTGTATGGGGTGGCCAGGGAGGGGTAGTACCTGGAAAGTAGGAAGCCTTCAACTAGACTGACTTTTACCTGGCCAAGTGGATGAGTGTCCAAACCGGGCATTTCTCCCTCGCGTTCCTCCATACAGGCTGTCCTGGACTACCTGCTCCATTTGAGGAATCACACTCTTGGCACTTTTCCATTAGAGTGTATCTCATGGCCATCTCCGCTTTTCACTCGCCGATCTAAGGACAGACAGTGTTTTCCCATGACATAACGGTCAGATTCCAGAGAGTGCTTCAGAAACTCTTCACACAGGTACAGCTTCCTGTCCCACAGTGGAATCTTAACTTGGTCCTCTCTAGGCTCACTGGCCCGCCCTTTGAGCCGTTGGGTTCCTGCTCCTTTTCCCACCTGTCATGGAAGTTAGCGTTCCTGGTGGCAGTGACGTCAGTGAGACAGGTCTCTGAAATTAAAGCCTTGACCTCAGAACCTCCGAACATGGTCTTCTGCAAAAATAAGGTTCAGTTGTGGCTCTACCCGGTCTTCCTGCCAAAGGTGGTTTCCACCTTCCATATGAACCAGGACATCTTCCTCCCGGTGTTCTGTCCCAAACTGCACAAGACCAGTGAAGAGAAACATCTTCACACCCTGGACATCCGGAAGGCCTTGGCTTTCTATTTAGAATGTACCAAGCCTTTCTGTAAATTGACTCAACTCTTCATCGCTACAGCAGATAGGATGAAGGGTCACCCAGTGTCCTTGCAGAGGATTTCCAATTGAATCACCTTATGCATAAGGACCTGTTATGAACTGGTGGGGTTCTGCTGCCGCCAATTGTCAGAGCCCTCTTGACGAGAGTGCAGGCGTCTTTGGCAGCCTTCCTGGCGTACATCCCTATCCAGGACATCTGTAGAGCCGCAACGTGGTCCTCTGTCCACACGTTTACTGCTCATTATGCCATCACTCAGCAGGCCAGGGATGACGCTGGGTTTGGCAGAGCTGTGCTGCAATCTACACGTCCGTGAACTCCTATGCACCTCCAGAGGGGTACTGCTTGGGAGTCACCTAATATAGAATGAACATGAGCAAGCACTCGAAGAAAAGACAGTTATCTCAAAGAACACCAGTTATGGAAAAGGTGTGTTGCTCATGTCCATTCCCCAACCCACCCTCCTTCCCCACGGTTGGAGTTTTCCGGCAAGAAGGAACTGAGGTTTGGGGAACCAGGGGCACCCCTTATACCGCACCATGCAGGCACCACTCCAGAGGGTGCCAGAGTCGGTCCCCTATGGATACTGCTGAGGGAAAAAATTTCGGCACCGGTGCATGTGGCGAGCACACACACCTAATATGGAATGGACATGAGCAATACATCTAAAAGAACACAAGTTACGGAAAAGGTAACTCTCTTTTCTCTGGAGTCTGGACCTTGACCAAGAAATTTTGGACCGTGACAAAAAATAATTGACTACCCCGTTCTACACTGTTTTTAAATTAAAAATATAAAAAAGCACCAGAACAGATTGTAAAAAGCAACAGAGGGTCCTGTGGCACCTTTAAGACTAACAGAAGTATTGGGAGCATAAGCTTTCGTGGGTAAGAACCTCACTTCTTCAGATGCAAGTAATGGAAATCTCCAGAGGCAGGTATAAATCAGTGTGGAGATAACGAGGTTAGTTCAATCAGGGAGGGTGAGGTGCTCTGCTAGCAGTAGAGGTGTGAACACCAAGGGAGCAGAAACTGCTTCTGTAGTTGGATAGCCATTCACAGTCTTTGTTTAATCCTGATCTGATGGTGTCAAATTTGCAAATGAACTGGAGCTCAGCAGTTTCTCTTTGGAGTCTGGTCCTGAAGTTTTTTTGCTGTAAGATGGCTACCTTAACATCTGCTATTGTGTGGCCAGGGAGGTTAAAGTGTTCTCCTACAGGTTTTTGTATATTGCCATTCCTGATATCTGACTTGTGTCCATTTATCCTCTTGCGTAGTGACTGTCCAGTTTGGCCAATGTACATAGCAGAGGGGCATTGCTGGCACATGATGGCATATATAACATTGGTGGACGTGCAGGTGAATGAGCCGGTGATGTTGTAGCTGATCTGGTTAGGTCCTGTGATAGTGCTACTGGTGTAGATATGTGGGCAGAGTTGGCATCGAGGTTTGTTGCATGGGTTGGTTCCTGAGTTAGAGTTGTTATGGTGCGGTGCGTGGTTGCTGGTGAGAATATGCTTAAGGTTGGCGGGTTGTCTGTGGGCGAGGACTGGCCTGCCTCCCAAGGTCTGTGAAAGTGAGGGATCATTGTCCAGGATGGGTTGTAGATCACTGATGATGCGTTGGAGAGGTTTAAGCTGAGGGCTGTAGGTGATGGCCAGTGGAGTTCTGTTGGTTTCTTTTTTGGGCCTGTCTTGTAGCAGGAGGCTTCTGGGTACATGTCTGGCTCTGTTGATTTGTTCCTTTATTTCCTTGTGTGGGTATCGTAGTTTTGAGAATGCTTGGTGAAGATCTTGCAGGTGTTGGTCTCTGTCTGAGGGGTTGGAGCAGATGCGGTTGTACCTCAGTGCTTGGCTGTAGACGAAGGATCGTGTGGTGTGTCCGGGGTGGAAGCTGGAGGCATGAAGGTAGGCGTAGCGGTCGGTGGGTTTTCGGTATAGGGTGGTGTTAACGTGGCCATCGCTTATTTGTACTGTGGTGTCCAGGAAGTGGACCTCCCGTGTAGATTGGTCCAGGCTGAGGTTGATGGTGGGGTGGAAGCTGTTGAAATCATGGTGGAATTCTTCCAGGGTCTCCTTCCCATGGGTCCAGATGATGAAGATGTCATCAATGTAGCGTAGGTAGAGAAGGGGCGTGAGTGGACGAGAGCTGAGGAAGCATTGTTCCAGGTCAGCCATAAAGATGTTGGCATATTGTGGGGCCATGCGGGTGCCCATAGCGGTGCCACTGGTCTGGAGGTATATATTGTCACCAAATTTGAAATAATTGTGCGTGAGGATAAAGTCACAGAGCTCAGCAATAAGTTGTGCTGTGTCATCATCAGGGATACTGTTCCTGACAGCTTGTATTCCATCTGTGTGTGGGATGTTTGTGTAGAGAGCCTCTACATCCATGGTGGCTAGGATGGTGTTTTCTGGGAGGTCACCAATGCATTGTAGTTTTCTCAGGAAATCTGTGGTGTCACGGAGATAGCTGGGAGTGCTGGTGGCGTAGGGTCTGAGTAGGGAGTCCACATATCCAGACAGTCCTTCAGTGAGAGTGCCAATGCCCGAGATGATGGGGCGTCCAGGATTTCCTGGTTTGTGGATCTTGGGTAGTAGATAGAATAACCCCGGTCGGGGCTCTAAGGGTATGTTGATTTGTTCCTGTGTTAGTGTAGGGAGTGTCCTGAGTAGATGGTGCAGTTTCTTAGTGTATTCCTCAGTGGGATCTGAGGAAAGTGGCCTGTAGAATTTGGTATTGGAGAGTTGTCTGGCGGCCTCCTTCTGGTAGTCAGACCTGTTCATGATGACAACAGCACCTCCTTTATCAGCCTCTTTGATGATAATATCAGGGTGGTTTCTGAGGCTGTGGATGGCATTGCGTTCTGCACGACTTAGGTTATGAGGCAAGCGATGTTGTTTTTCCACAATTTCTGCCTGTGCACGTCGGCGGAAGCATTCTATGTATAGGTCCAGACTGTCATTTCGACCCTCAGGAGGAGTCCATGTGGAGTTCTTCTTCCTGTGTTGTTGGTGGGAGGGTATCTGTGAATCAGTGCGCTGTTCAGTGTTATCTTGAAAGTATTCTTTGAGTCGGAGGCGGCGAAAGTAGGCTTCCAGATCACCGCAGAACTGTATCATGTTCGTGGGGGTGCTAGGGCAAAAAGAGAGTCCCCGAGATAGGACAGACTCCTCTGCTGGGTTGAGTGTGTAGCTGGATAAATTGACGATATTGCTGGGTGAGTTAGGGGTACCCCTGTTGTGGCCCCGTATGCCAGGTAGGATTTTAGACAGCTTACAGTCCTTTTTCCTTTGTAGAGAGGTGAAGTGTGTAATGTAGATCTCCTGTCTTATTTTAGTCTTATTTAGATCATTCACCTGCACGTCCACCGATGTTATATATGCCAACATGTGCCAGCAATGCCCCTCTGCTATGTACATTGGCCAAACTGGACAGTCACTACGCAAGAGGATAAATGGACACAAATCAGATATCAGGATTGGCAATATACAAAAACCTGTAGGAGAACACTTTAACCTCCCTGGCCACACAATAGCAGATGTTAAGGTAGCCATCTTACAGCAAAAAAACTTCAGGACCAGACTCCAAAGAGAAACTGCTGAGCTCCAGTTCATTTGCAAATTTGACACCATCAGATCAGGATTAAACAAAGACTGTGAATGGCTATCCAACTACAGAAGCAGTTTCTGCTCCCTTGGTGTTCACACCTCTACTGCTAGCAGAGCACCTCACCCTCCCTGATTGAACTAACCTCGTTATCTCCACACTGATTTATACCTGCCTCTGGAGATTTCCATTACTTGCATCTGAAGAAGTGAGGTTCTTACCCACGAAAGCTTATGCTCCCAATACTTCTGTTAGTCTTAAAGGTGCCACAGGACCCTCTGTTGCTTTTTACAGATTCAGACTAACACGGCTACCCCTCTGATACAGAACAGATTGTGTCCACTTTTGTGCTGCTGGAGTGGTGCAAAGGAAAAGGCAGCCTCAACAAGGAGAATTTCTGGCTATCATAGAGCCAGAGTATCTCCTTCCTCCTCCTCCTCCCCCCACCACCTCGCCAGTGGATGCCTGGCTGTTGTATACCAGGCTCTGGCATTTGAAGACTAGTGCAACATCCCCCCATGAACCATTATAGACCAGTAAATTTAAAGAAGGCTTAGCTCTGCTCTAAGTTACTCTGGGAACCAAAACAGCTCTCATCAGCTTCAGGAATCAGGGGACAGCAATGTGGTACTCCCTTCAGTTGTTTCAAGTATGCCCCTTGGCACAGATAAGAATCTGGCCCATCACTTTTATTAAAATTTTAATTAGATAATGCATTGCAGTTCACTGAGAGAAACATTCATCACCAATCAGGAAAGAGTGGATCTTGACATGGGGTGATGTGGCTCTTGTGGTAATTCTTTCCAGCAGTACACAGTAAGATAAGTGGAATGACGAGACTCTGTTCTCACTTTCTTATAGTTGTAAATTAGGTGATCCAACATACTACTGTGTACAATGACGTAGACTCCAAATACTGTACAATACAATAATTGTATTGATAGAAACAACCATGTAAGTGCTTTTAAAAGTCTGAATTGTGTTGGCCTCCAGAGAACAGCATTGGGCAGGCTGGAATAACGCCAGCTGCCCCCAACTGGTCCTGCCACTGAAAAAAGAAAATATCAGTTCAATAGAAGCTTCCCCAAGAATGACTCCATTCCTCACTACTCACAACGTGTATTGTTGGTTGGTAATTTCATTGGAGGTTTTACTTGGGTAGATGACGTCTTACTGAAGCTGCTCCTGATATCGCCACCAGGGCTTGTCCTTTCAAGGTACTCTAGCCAATGAAGGAGGACTTGACTTACAGAGGCTCCCTGCTGCTGGTTGGATGTCAGACTGATGAGATCAGACCCCAAAAGATTTACCTTTCAGATAGAATGGAGTAGCTGATTTAAGGGAAGCATACTGTAATGGAACACTTGAACTAAAAATAGGTTTAGTCGGAACTCATCCAGCGTAGCTGTCACTGCACTCAGTTTTAAGCGGTTAAATTACAAAAACAAAATGGATTAAGCTTTTAAAATCTTGAATATAATATACGTTCCCAGCTACCTCATCATCCTATTTCTTGAGTCTTGTAATTTTTTGCTTTATATAAAAGTTGTAAAAATGCAATAAAATTAATTCAAGAAAAAAGAAATTTGTGAACTCATTAATGGGAATGTGCAGGGAAATCTTTTACTACCTTTTTATCTTTTCCCCTCTCAATTTTTCCTTCCCTTCTATTATGAAATATATTCTTCCTTTTTTAAGATGAATCTTAATTTTACAATACAAAATTGTTTAGAAGCAAAAGATTCTTTTTATGATGGTAATAAGACAAATAGCATGCATTGTTTACACTGTTGCACTTCTCGTGTGATTACATAATGCACTTGAGGCTTGTAATTCTGTAAGGAATAACACAGGACATGACGTTCAGTTGTACGATATTTATGAACACACACACTTTTAGGCATGAAACCAAAGGCTAAGTGCCGATCCCTCAGACAGAGACAAACACCGACAGGATCTCGATCAAGCATTCTTAAAACTACAGTACCCACCTGGTTAAGTGAAGAAACAGATTGACAGAACCAGAAGGGTACACAGAAGTCACCTACTCCAGGACAGTCCCAACAAAGAAAGTAACAGAACGCCACCAGCTGTCACCTACAGCCCCCAACTAAAACCTCTCCAGCGCATCATCAAGGACCTACAACCTATCCTGAAGGACGATCCCTCACTCTCACAGATCTTGGGAGACAGGCCAATCCTCGTTTACAGACAGCCCCCCAACCTGAAGCAAATACTCACCAGCAACTACACACCACACAACAAAAATGCCAACCTAGGAACCAAACCCTGCAACAAACCCCGTTGCCAACTCTGTCCACATATCTATTCAAGGGATACTATCATAGGACCTAACCACATCAGCCAAACCATCAGGGGCTCGTTCACCTGCACATCTACCAATGTGATATATACCATTTTGTGCCAGCAATGCCCCTCTGCCATGTACATTGCCCAAACCGGACAGTCTCTACACAAAAGAATAAATGGACACAAATCTGACATCAGGAATCATAACATTCAAAAACCATTAGGAGAACACTTCAGTCTCCCTGGTCACTCAATAGCAGACCTAAAAGTGGCAATTCTTCAACAAAAAAACTTCAAAAACAGACTCCAACGTGAAACTGCAGAACTGGAATTGATTTGCAAACTGGACACCATCAGATTAAGCCTGAATAAAGACTGGGAGTGGTTGGGTCATTACAAAACCTAATTTCCCCAATACTAATTTCCCCCTACTGTTACTCACGCCTTCTTGTCAACTGTCTGAAATGGGCCACTCTCATTACCACTTCAAAAGTTATTTTTCCTCCCTTGGTATCCTGCTGTTAATTGATTTGTCTCGTTAGACTGACCTCACACTTGGTAAGGCAACTCACATCTTTTCATGTGTTTATACCTGCTTCTGTATTTTCCACTCCATGCATTTGATGAAGTGGGTTCTAGCCCACGAAAGCTTATGCCCAAATAAATTTGTTAGTCTCTAAGGTGCCACAAGGACTCCTCGTTGTTTCAGCATTACAGAATTTCATATAATATCCCTACTGTAGTTTTTTATTACAGTGGGGAGGAGGGACATCTTTCAGCATCACAATTGCTGATTGACACCCAAAAGGGATTTACCATACAAAGGAGAGAAAGTAGGAAGCCATAGTCTGGGCTATAAATTATAGGAGACTTTGACAACATATCTTTGGTACCATTTCCTTCTCCATCTTTTAATACCTGTGGCTCTGTTCCTCCCTGTAATGGGGTCCCTGACACCTCAACTTCATGCAGTGGAGGCCCTCATTAATACATTTGCTTCATACTCAAATCCAGGAGATAATGCTGTCATATTACTACAAGAAGCATTCCACTCTGAAGTTGAGGGAAATTATCTCCACTATACTTCCTTCATCTGCTGATATAGAGAATGGAAGCTTGAGATGGATTTTAAATTCTGATTTCCCTACCTTTTCCTATGGCATTTCACTGTGTTTTGTTACCACAAGGTCTCCTGTCACAATTAGCAAAATTTGTAAGGAGTTGGTACAACTTAAGTGATTATTCACTACTTTTTCCACCTTTTTCTGAAACAATCCCTCAATAGAAAGTATACATTCTCCTTTAGATGTTGAGGTTAAAATGTTTGCCAGCTGCAATATTCTTCATTGCCTCATGACCAGGAACTTCCTGTAAATTTCAGTAAATGCCATCCTTTCATCTGGAATTTGAGATGTCTATCTCCATAAATTCTCTTAAGAAGAAGATAAGTACAATTAAGAAAAGCCTTGGGAATGAAGAAGAGCTCCTGCCATGACAACTATTCTTTCATTTCCTCTAAAGCTCCTTCAACACACGTATCTCACTATCTCAGTTACTACCACCAAACTGATTTCGACTCCTGCAGTACCTTTTGGTTGGCCTGCTTATCCCTATGAAGATTAACAGTATCATTATTGGTAGCCATCTTAGTATCTGTCAGGAAAAATAAGGTTTGGTATATTTTACATGTAATGTGATATAGGGGATAAAAGTTAAAATGCTGAGAGGGGGGTTAAATCAAATACAGAGATATTATAATAGAAATCAATATGGTGTAGAACTTCAAGATCAAAAATATGTGCACCAGGTGTTACAATGTCACTAGGAAAGCTCTACCATGAGGGAACAACACAATAATATGACATGATCATGTTCCTTTGTCACTGAGGTTGCTTGGGAAGGAGAACAAATGAAAGAAGACAGGGAAGAATAGTATGATGGCGGAGTTCCATTTACTAGCCAAAAAATGAAATGAGAGCCCTAATATCAATCCTATGTTCTAATTAGTAAAGAGAAAGTTGAATGCAAAAATTCTGTCAGTATGGAACTCTAAAACCTGTTTGCAATTAAGTATAAGAATGCCACAATTAGACAGCTATTTTCCTATTTTGTCAGTTATTTTGAGGCTCTTTCATGGTAGGCTTTTATTGTCTTGGATTATTATGGCTACTTAGAGTAGAATAATTTAAAGTTAATCAAGGTTACTTTGTCCTGTGTATGGGGCTAAGTCAAGCATCATGGGACAGACAAATGTCATATACTGTGTTTCAAAAATATTTTACAGCTTGAGATTTCCAATAGAAAGAGCCTTAGTTACTTTATATTGCTTCCTAATGGCTAATAATGCTTTGAAGTCTGATATTGCTTTATACAAAATGTGTGGGGGTTTTTTTAGTCAGGGAACCTAGCCTCTCTAACTGTCCAGAAATAGAGTTAGGCAGGAAACTATTTTGCTGTCCCGTGAGAATTTAGGAGATTTCAACATTTTTCCCATTCCCCAAATCAGGATGAAAAGTCAAAATCTCAAAAAAAAAATCATTAAAAAAACTGAAAATTTGTGTTATGATTCTGATTTTTTTTTTTACTATAAAAATGGAACTTTTTCATTTTGAAACAATGGGACTTAGGGAGTTATTGACAATTTTCAAACTTAATTCAAAAATTTTTCAAAACAGGAAATTTGACAAAACTAACCTTTTCCTGCAGGCAGGAAGGGAAAGTTCTATGCCCTGTGTTATACAGGAGGTCAGACTAGATTGAATGGTTCCCTCTGGCCCTGGAATCTATGAATCTATGAGCAGTTTTGGTTTCGATAAATTGGTGTTTTAACATTTTGTTAGGAAATTCCTGACCTGCTGTATCCAGAAACCCATTGTTTCTTAGTCTCTTAATTAGGGTTACCATAATTTAATTTAAAAAAAGGAGGACACTCCACGGGACCCCGGCCCTGCCCCAACTCCACCCCTTCCCCACCCCCAGCCCCGCCCCAACTCCGCCCCTTCCCCAAAGTCCCCGCCCCAACTCTGCCCCCTCCCCTGAACGCTCCGTCCCCTGCTCCTCCCCCTCCCCTGCTTCCCGCGAATCAAATGTTCGCGGGAAGCCTGAAACAGGGAGGCAGCAGGTGGGCTGGGGTGGGGCGCGGCGCGGCCCAGTCCGGCCGAGCGGCTCCTTCCGGCGGCCGGCCGGCCCAGGCCAAGAGGCTCTGGCCCCGGCGTCTCCCGGCTCGCGCCCCGGGGCGCCAGCCCCCGGCCCCGGCCCGGCCTGGCCGGCCCCCGGCCCGGCCCCCGGCCCCGCACCGCCGGGCCCGGCCCCCGGCTTCGCACCGCCGGCCCCCGGCCCCGCACCGCCAGCCCCAGCGGCCCCGACCACCACCGGCCCCTCCCTACCTCCCTATTTTCCCGGACATGTCCAGCTTTTTGGGATTTCCTCCCGGACGGGGATTTGAGGCCCAAAAAGCCGGACATGTCCGGGAAAATCCAGATGTATGGTAACCCTATCTTAATTTACTTTTTTCCTTATGTAAATTTTCATACTATGCTTTAATTGACTCACATAAACTCTAAATAGAATGCTGATTATACAATCCAGTGGTTCATCAGATAAATCAGTTACTTTTAAACTTGATCCATGCGAAACAGTGAGTTATGCTACCAAGTTTACTTTGAAGACAAGTCAGCTAGGGGGAAAAGCTTGCAGATCAGATGATTTTGTGGAAGCTTATTTGTCTGGAACACGTTTTCAGAAGTCAAATGGTCAGCTTTCTTAGGCTATTGTTCAAGAGCGTGAAAATGAAACTTCTATGTTCCTTACAAGTTTGATTACATTGTTTATGTCTGCAGGTTTTAGCATTGTTTAGTTAGTGAATTTTAGAAATATGAAATGATCAGAAATCTCATCTTCTGCAACCACTTCTTTTATGTTCTTCTTTTTTCCTAATTAAGTGTGTGGGGGTGGGTAATTCATAATGTGCAATTGTCATCTCTTGCATGTTCCTTCGATCTGTTAGGTGCAGTTTATGAATTATCTTTTAGTAGAAAATGCTGGGTTCTTTTAACACAACTACAGTTGTTGGCCTGGTAATCCTGAGAGTCAATCTATACTAAACAAGAAGCTCATATCAAACTCTTGGCAGCTTCAGTTAAAATTAAAACGTGTGCTTTACTGTAGAGATTGTCAAGAGTGGAAATAATGTTTGTCCAGCTGGACAGCTTTCTTTTGTAGTTACTAAATGAAAGTTGAGATTCTGTCTCCTCCTTGAAAGCTTCTGTGTCAAGAAGGTAATTTGGACTGTTTGTGGTTTGACAGGGATTATTAAAATCAGATGAAGTGAAAGGAAGCAAGTGTGAGAAAGCAAAATTGACACTGACACACTCTATTATTTGCAGCTTGGATCATGATGACTATGTTGATATGATGGATTCTAAATGTTAGAGTCACTGTTATATGTTAAGCAGCAAATATGATAAAATGCAGTTATAGTAATGGATTTTCTGACAACACTGAAAGAGCCAGTTGTTTATTTTCACTTTGGGTGGTGGTGGGGGAGTTGAGGGAGAATGTCAGTTCTTCCCTTGTGAAAAGACTTAACCAACAACACGTTATCCTTCTTTTAAGTTCATAGAGCTGGCAAGTATACTTCAAAGGGAATAATATTGAGGATTAGGAATTGAAGGAACGGGTCATAAGAATTTTTTTTATTGACTTGAATTTTGGTAAGAAATTTCTAGCATAAATATTTTTGCATAAAATGAGCTCTAATATTAAAGGCTGTCATTTTCCATGACTGGTATCATGTTTTTAAATAGCAATCTTTTCTGCCACTTTTAGATACTATTTAAAAACTCAAATTATTGCTGTTATGCATACAGCTGAATTTTTAGTTATTGAAGACATATTAACTGCACGTTGTATGTATGTTTAGGTGTCTAATCATATATTATGTATCATTTAGTCAAATTCATTTGTGTAACCTATTTGATATATAGTAAGTATTCTCTATAGATATGCCGTATTGATTTATTTATTGTCTATCTCCTATTGTAGAACACCAAATTGGGTACAACCAGAATCCTTACATGCATTGTATATTTTTCATCAAAATATGTATCAAATTGAGCTAATAAGTTGTTGTAGTTTATTATTTCTATGGCAATAGCATGTAGAGGCCCCATCTGAGGTCAGGTTCCATTTGTGCTAGGCACTAAATATGCTAACAGTCAGTCCCTACCCTGAAGAGATTACTGAGTAAGTACATAAGGGCAGACCAAGGATGGGAGAAAGGAATAATATCATCCCCATTTTACAGATGGGAAACTTTAACACAGAGAAATCAGTTGACTTCCCCAAAGATCACACAGGAAATCCGTGGCAAAGCTAACAATTGAACCCAGATTTCTTGAGTCCCAAAATTCAGTGTCTTATCCACAATACCATCTACAAAACATTTAACTGTTGAATCCCAAATATCTGAACATTAATAATAATACAGAACTTGTGTAGTGCTTTACATTTACATTGAGGGGAAAATTGGAGTTTTAGAGTTTTGTGGGTGTGAGGAGGTGCTCTGGGATTGGGTGGTGGACAGGAAGGGATGAGCACATTTGTGAGGAATGGCAATAGCAGAGTGAAGAGAGAGGGAAAGGAAGCAGGCTGCTCCTTCTCTCATGCCCAAGCTTCTGCTGGGTCCTAGTGATGTTGCTGTCCTCTCTCACCCTTGATTCCTTTTTTTAGACATACCCCATCAGTTGAGCAGCACTGTGCTAAACAATGTACATAGTACAGAGTTGTCTTATGTTAACTAAATAGCCCCTGCATAGTATAAAATTGCTAGAAGCATTTTTTTCATATTGTGAGAGTGAGATATTCAGTTGTTTTAAGTCAAACGGGAAGCTTTTTTTTTAAGCACTGAGTGTAATTTTCAGGCAAATACTACTGAATGTCATATGCATCTTATCTTTACATTTCATAATAGGTTCAGTAAAACATTTAATGTTATCAGTTGTGGGTATTGTCTCAACCCCTTCCTAATGTGTTAATTTCTCTAAACACAGAGTTCCTGTCCTTTAGGATGTTGAAATAACATGAATTAAATGTCCTTTGTGTTTGATATTATATTGGGGTCAGTGGACTCTGATTGTGTGGTTATGAAATTTTCCACATACAATTTAAAGTTTTATAATTGATTGTAGATAAGTGTCAAAAAGAAAACCTTTTGGCATATGTAACTAAAGTAAATAGGATGTTATTCTTGAGT
Source organism: Emys orbicularis (assembly GCF_028017835.1). Taxonomy (NCBI): domain Eukaryota; kingdom Metazoa; phylum Chordata; order Testudines; family Emydidae; genus Emys; species Emys orbicularis. The sequence continues at coordinate 59,896,696 of NC_088688.1, read as the reverse complement.
GGTTGCAGATGCGTATTCCACTCTGGTGTGTGCGTGTCCGCCCAGCGTGCCGAAGCTGGAGAACTTTGTGTAGTGGAACCCATCAGAACGGTGCATACAATCTATGTCTTCTCATTTCCCCTGCTGAGGCTATTTAAGGGTAGCACTACCCTGATCCCCCCCACTCCCCAGTTCCTTCTCACCACTCAGAGCCTGAGCCAGAGCACCCCGTGTGGTTTTTCCTCACTGTTACTGTGTTACAGCAAGATTTCTTTGTGTGCTTTGTAAATAGTTGGTATTAGCTTAGTAGTACGCTTTAGTTAGTATAAAGTTAGTTAGGTTTAGTAGTTTAATTAATTGTTTTTTAGTTTAGTAAACCGATATGACAGCACCAGGCTTTAAGCACTCACTATGCTTTGGAGTGGCTACCCTGAATAGTGACCTCCACACTCTGACTTGTGCCTAGGAGAGGGGCACATTAAAGAAAAGTTCAGTCGCTGCTGCTTGTTCAAAAAGAGAATGCAAGTTGCCAGAGACCTACTCCTCAAGAAATACCTGATGGAACAAGCCATGAGGCCCTCTTCAGCTCTGAGAGCTTTTCACAGATCATCCAGCCCCTTAAACTACTTCAGAATTGGGACTGGTTCCTGTTAAACTCACATTCTTATCTGCAGAGAAAAAGGGACTGCTCTTCTACCCCTAGACCTCTGAGGAAGAGAACTCACGAAATTGCTTGGAGCTATTCCAGGGCTCAGAAAGATTCTTCCTTTTCTTCTAAGAGGAGTGCAGAAACTTCTCAACTGCCCAAGACAGAGCAGGGCCATCTACCCTTTTCCCAGTACTGAGCTGAAAACACCAGATGAGTACCATATTGTCGACTCCGGTACCATCAACAGGATGTAGATTGAGTCCAGTATGAACAGCATCAGTTTTGGTACCGATTGACCCCACAGTCACATGAGGCAGCAGCTGATTTACTCTGCCTTTCCATTCTGGGCTCTCCTCTGATATTGGAGTCCTAAGTTGTGGAAGTACCCTATGCAGTCCCGCGCCTGTCCAAGTTGATTGCTCTGGACTATGCAATGTTACTGGTGTCTTCCTCAGTACTAATTACATAGCCCGGTAAAGAGATGACTCCAGTCCCATCATCAGCATTGAGACACTCTTCTTTATTACTGATACTGTCTTCAGCCCCAATGATAGCATCAATCTCAGCCTTCAGTACTGAGCCATTTTTTTGAACAGGGCACGGACCTCTGCATCAGTACTGATAGCCTTTTTGGTAATGGCTTTTAGTGTGGTCTCAACATCCTGAGAGGTATCCTTGGCACCTATTACCATACTGACTTTGGTACCAATGCTGTCTTCTCACTGGACTTTGGGCAGACATGATGATTGGTAGCCCCTGCAGGTCTGGCTTCTCCACTGCCTATGGATTATTTGGAGGCTTCCTCACAGTCAGGTTTGGAATCTTCTTCTGTCTCTCCATACCTTTCCAGGTATCGATCATGGAAGTTTTCTAGACTGCCTGTGGAGGAGCGGCATCAACACCAAGACTGACACTGTTCCCACAGCAGGAACAGGATTTCTTGGTCCAGCACATACTTGCCTCTTGTACACTATTCATTTCTTCAGTCATCTCCCGGGAATGCTTGGGGTGCCTCCCACTCTTCAAGATCCCGATCATTGACTCAATCCAGGGCAAGGTCACCTAATCCTTCCATTGTCCCAACTTCTGACCCATCTACATTGGAGATACAAACTGACATAGCTCCTACAGAATCACTAATACAGCAGAGCAACTTACTAGCACAGGAACAATCTTTGCCCTCAGAAGGGTCCACATGTTCCATTTCCTCTGTCATCCTCCTCACCAGATGATTCCACTATCCTGGATTCATCTTCTCCTATTCCTGAAGACTTTAAGTCTCATTAAGACCTCCTAAGGAGAATGGCTACAACCTTGGGCATCCAGGCTGAATTTGTCCAAGAGAATACCCATAAATTGTTGGACATTCTTCAGGCCTCAGCCCTCTGTATAAACAAATATCCCCTGAACCCTGTAAAGTCCTTGTGGCACATTCCAGCTTCCTTGCCTCCCAGATCAAAGCATATGGGCAAGTAGTACTATGTAGCTATGCAAGAATGTTTCTACTCCCATCTAGCTCCTCTTGTTGTAATGCTGCAAATGAGAGTTTGTGACGGGGGAGCTACAAGTCAACTCCCAAAGAAAAAGAGACTGGATTTTATTGGGGGGGGGGGATTTATTCTATCTCATCACTACAAAAGTGCATAACTAATTAGGAGGCACTTTGCAAAGCAACTTACAAAATCTTACTTGGATAAATGTCCAAATTTACCGATGAGTTACCAGAGGATGCCAAGGAGGAGTTTAAGGTATTCCTGGTTAAGTCATCACTACAATCAGTGCTCAGTGTAGCAAATGCTTCATCCAGGATGATGGCCTCAGCTATAACAATGAGAAGAGCTGCTTGGCTACAGAACTCTGGTATAACTCCCAATGTCCAACAAAATACAGAAGACCTCCCTTTTGATGGGTGGTTCCTGTTTTTTGAAAAGAAAAACGAAACCCTACATTCTGTTAAAGATTCTTGAGCTATGATACTTTCATTGGGACCGTATACTCTAGTAACACTGCTCTACAGCCAAAATGCTTCTGAAATAAATGTAGTCAAACTTTACTAATTCTGGGTCACTGAGAACGAAAATGATGCTTAAAATTGTTGATTGGCTCTAGTTTTCAAGATATGCTATTGGGTCAGTATATACGACCCTTGACTTGGGAATGGCGGAGGATAAGTGAGTTATAAAGGGAAGGGATCTCAATTTAAACCAGAAATGACTAAAATACATCTTTGACTGGATCTGTGAATAAATCTGACTGGGTTTGGACAGTACTTGCTTTTTAGGCAAAACAATGAATGATGCAATCTGAAGCTGGTATTGCATCATACATGATATGAATTGCATCATGTTATTCCTAGAAGTCATGGATGATGCAATCATAACGAAGCTTACATCACTCTGCTGAACAAATTGCCCTATATCAGCTCTAGAAATCATACAGTGTCGTGCTCTCTTATTTGTCAGTTTTTGATTTTGCAAAGGGACACATTTCTGTTTAGCCAAAGTGAGCAGAGATGCCTCGTACTTGTGTGAACAGTGCAGATAACTTCTGCTATGTTTGTGGTGAAGTGACTTTTGCATCACAAAAGCGCAGTATAACCACTATGGTTAAGAAAGCCTATCACCTTTATTTTGGCTGCAAAATTGGAAATCAGGACAAGAGGTGGGCCCCACACATATGCTGCAACACTTGTGCAACAAATCTTCGCCAGTGGTTGAACAGGAAAAGGAAATCTATGCCTTTTGCAGTGCCGATGATTTGGAGAGAGCCAACAGATCATACCAGCAATTGTTACTTCTGCATGGTGCCTCCAGTTGGGAAAGGTGTGTCAAAGAAGAAAAAGTGGACTGTGCATTATCCAAACATTCCATCAGCTATACGCCCAGTACCCCACGGAGAAGGACTGCCGGTTCCTGATGCACCAGAATCATTCTCACTTGAGTCAGACGAGGAAGAGGAAGAGGATGAAACTTCTGGTCCTGAACCATCAATGTCACAGGACCCACATTTTCTCCCATCCTCCTCCTCTGAACCACACCTCATAACACAAGGTGAACTGAATGACCTTGTCAGGGATTTGGACCTACCCAAGAGTAAGGCAGAGCTGTTGGGCTCCAGACTACAACAGTGGAATCTCCTGGCAGGTGATGTTAGGGTTTCCATGTTCCGTGCCCGTCAAAAGGATCTTGTCCCATTCTTCTTCATGGAAGGTGCTCTTGTAGCCTGCAACAACATCGATGGTGTGATGGCAGCCCTCAACATCATTCACGATCCAGATGAGTGGAGACTGTTCATTGATTCATCGAAGATGAGTCTTAAAGCTGTTTTACTGCATAATGGCAATGTTTTGCCATCAATTCCAGTTGGTCATGCAGTCCATATGAAGGAAACCTATGACAACATGAAACAACTTTTGAGGTGCATAAACTGTGACCAACATCAGTGGCAGCTTTGTGGCAATTTGAAGGTTGCTGCTCTCTTGCTTGGTCTGCAGACTGGATACACAAAGTACTGCTGTTTTCTCTGCGAATGGGATAGTCGTGCAAGAGATTCCCACTACATCAAGAAAGATTGGCCACTCCGACAGTCATTGGAGCCTGGGAGGAAAAGTGTTCAGCATCCACCACTTGTTGAATCAAGGAAGATTTTGTTACCATCCTTACACATCAAGCTGGGTCTGATGAAGAACTTTGTCAAGGCCATTGACAAAACAAAAGTAGCTTTCAAGTACCTCCGTGGAAAATTTCCAAGGTTAAGTGAAGCTAAGATAAAGGAAGGTGTCTTTGTTGGACCTCAGATTCGTGAACTTCTTCGAGATGATGCATTTGACCATGCACTGCGTGGCAAGGAAAAGACGGCATGGAAAGCCTTCCAGTTAGTGGCAATAAATTTTCTCGGAAACAACAAGGCAAACAACTACAGGTTGTTGGTGGAAAACCTCCTCAAGGCATACAAAAGCCTTGATTGCAACATGTCACTAAAGATACAGTTTTTGCACTCTCATCTAGATTTTTTTCCACCGAACTGCGGAGCAGTGAGCGACGAGCACGGCGAGCGATTTCACCAGGACATTGCAACAATGGAGAAACGTTATCAGGGCAAATGGAGCCCATCAATGCTTGCAGACTGTTGCTGGACAGTGACGAGAGATGCTCCATTTAATGAATACAAGAGACAAGCCAAGAAGCGCCGAGTAGACACTGAATAGGACTAAACTATGTACATAATAGTTTTTTGCCTTTTGTTTCATAATAAATTTTATTTATATAACCCTTTGACTGATTTTTAAAGTGTTACATAAACAGGACAGGTGAAATATTATCATGTAAAGCAACCATAAACACATGAAAAGACCTAGGTTTACAATTTATGATTAAAACTCTACTATCTACACAATATACATAGACATAAAATGTAAAAACTTAAATATCTTAGAAACAGTAGCCAATCAGTTGTTTTAATGGTCATATTTGAATTCAGCACATCAAAATACATAATAAATAGCACATTTTATCTCTGAAGCAGACGACTTCTCAAAAATTGTAGACCAGTGTAATCAAGAAGACAGCATTACAGGGGACGTGAGTACTCCCAGCAATATTTCAGACAATCAGTTTATCCTTCTAGGCAGCAAGACTTTAAATAGGAAGCATAATCCACAGAGGAGAAGATCCTCTGGTTCCACCTCTAACTAGCCAGCTTATCACCAATCAACTTTGGCAAAAAGCCAATCTGACTCCTATCGTGCGGTCATCATTCCAGTTATCAGCAATCTTTCAGTTATATTCCCTGGTCCCCCCTCCCCTGGGGACAGGCTGTCCCACTTCTACAATGATGGGACGACAAATGGGTCGTAAGCACTGTGGGACTGGGATACTCTATCCAGTTCCTAACCATCCCCCCTCTGACCCCATACTTTTCAGGGACCCATCTCATGAATCACTGCTTCTTCAAGAGCTTCAGACTCTACACACTTTAGGGGCCGTAGAAGTAGTTCCTCTTTAACACTGGGGAAAGAAGTTCAATTCATGTTACTTTCTGATCCCCAAGTCCAAAGGAGGTCTGAGACTGTACTTGACCTCTGAGGTCTCAACTAGTACATCAGTGTCACGCTATCTGGAGTGGCTCACAACTGTTCCTACGTCAGGGAAGACTGTCATAAAACAGGGCAGATTCTCCAAGCTGGTGGTGTGTTCTAGAATTAAATTTCACCAAGCCAGTAATACATGTGAACTCCTGGATCACTATACCAGTCTTACCATGGAGTCACAGACAGTCCCCTTAGACTCTCCAGTCTGTCTTGCCACTTAAACAAGCTGAACTAAAAGGTCATTTAAACCAAAAAATCATACCACATCAGGTTGCTCCTTGTCCCAAGAGACCAGTCACTTACCCCAGATAAATTGGTACCAGATCTTATACCAAAGACAAGGCTGGTAGCTAATATTATAGGTTTATTAGCTAAGAAAGGGAAATGAGAGTTATTCAGAGGTTAAAGCAGGTAAAATAAATTAACAGGTGAGTCACAGTTTGTAATTCCAAATGGCAGCAGTGATGTAATAAATTGCCAGTTTCCCAAAAGTCTTTCAGGGTACCCATATTGTTTCTTGGCATCTCTGCTTTGCATCTAGTACACTTCCTTGTAAGAGTCCAAACAGTTCAGAGATAAAGGATCTTTCTTTCAATCCATATTTTATAGTTTCTTAACAAAGAAAGCAAACTGACAGTATCTCTACCGATGTGGGATTTTCTTTTGATGGTGGTGAGTGAGGAATGCACTTAGTCTTTTGATCTCCGACCATCATAAATTATGGCCACTTGCTTTGAAATTAGCATTTTCTGTTTAAAGTCCTTAAACCCTTCAATAGTATTTCACAATATTTCTTTGATGGTTTATTTAGTTACAGGGGTATACACAATGTAAATTTTTACTATTACATTATAACAGAAACTGTTTAAGAGCAAATAATGTCCCATTCATATTCATGAAGTTTAAACACCCAGTATATTCTTTTACATCTAACAATTACTTTGATCTATATTAATACACAAGTGAATTGACCTGAATACACTCCAGTATGACCTGGTCTGCCAGCACCATAATCAGATGTATGAGATTCCACATGTCCACCCTAGTAACAATTTTCCCCTAGTTGAATAGCAACGACTGGTTTTCCTCCCTTGTAAAGCAGGAACTCCAAACCATGTTGGAGCTTGGAGTTATTGAAGAATCCCATAGCGAGTGGAGAAGCCCTATTGTACTGATACCCAAACCAGATGGCACTACCCTGTTCTGCATCAATTTTAGGAAAGTCAATGACATCTCTAAAATTGATGGATACCCTATGCTCACCGTAGATAAACTACTAGACTATATGAGTGAGGCCAAGTACATTACTATGCTGAATCTCACAAAGGGATTGTGAGATTCAGCATAGTAATCCCTATTATGCCAGTATCCCATGAAAAGACTGCCTTCTCAACTCCTTATGGGTTGTATCAAATTAGGAACATGCTTTTTTGGTCTTCATGGAGTGCCCACAACATTTCAGTGATTGATGGACCAGGTCCTCCAGCCACATGGCCAGTAGGCCTCAGTTTATCTTGATGACTTGGTCATTTATAGCTCAGATTAGGAGGCCCTCCTAAATCAAATAGCTGCCATCTTCCAATCCCTGGAAGAAGCTGGGTTGACAGCAAACGCGGCTAATGTAAGATAGTAAAGGATGAAACCACCTACTTTGAGTGCATGTTGGAGGAGAGCCAGGTCTGGCTACTCATCAACAAGAGTCCGGCCTTAAAAGCTTCATCCTCTCCAACCAAAGAGAAACAGTACAAAGATTTCTGAGACTTGCAAGGTACTGCAAAGGTTTTTAAGTGTCCTAATTTGATTCTTGTTTCCCTCCCCCACTGCTTTTTTTTAAACAAAGATCCTAGTTTTCCTTGTTGCCCTTCTTTTAATTTAGCTTTGTACAATGTTGAGGCCACCACCGCCACAATGATGATGATTTTTTGGAGAATCAGGAAATCCCAGTTTTTTACCTGCACTATCGGAATGACGTTTCACATCATTGTAATCTGCCCTTTTATTCATCTCCAGGATATTGTGTGTAGCATTAATAACCTAGTCCTTGTCTCAGAAGTCAGAAAATTTAAAAATTAATTTACAATTTACTTTATTCTCTTCCAGAAGTTGTAGAATAATAGAAAATAGAGAAGGGAAAGATGTTTTTTAGGATACTTAGTCCCTTCTCTTGCCAATTTAGGATTGTTCCTTGCAGTGTACTTCTAGTGCTTTGCTCAGCCTTCTTTTCAGTGTCATAAGGTTTTCACCAGTTCTTTTGGAAGATTGTTCTATATAATGCCAAATACTGTTCCCATTTAAGTTAATGGCAAAACTCCCACTTACATCAATGGAATTAGGATTTGGCTCAGAGTGTTTCTTGGAATGTCTTTTGTAGCAAATCTATGAAAGGTCATCTGTTGAAGGGCATCGGAGATCCATTTTTCAAATGAATGTACTGGGTCTGATCATTCTTCAGACTGACAACTATTGGCCCACACACAAAAATGGGGTTACAGCAAAAGCCATATATTTTATTAAATACAGCATAACACAACTAGTGAATGAATAGCACATGTGGTTCCTCCCCAAACAAACTATCCAGCAAGATAAATCATGTGTAGTTTACAAAACACACACACACAACTCAGACGCAACTGCAAAGGCAGATCAGTTTTTAAGAGAAGGCTACTGGCAACCTCTTCCTGCAATATCCACCATGGGATCCGGACCAGGAAGGCCCCAGATTCCTCCACATCTTTCTTTATGAAACAAAAGGGTTTAAATTAGGGCTGTCGATTAATCACAGTTAACTCACGCGATTAACTAAAAAAAATTAATCGCGATTAATCGCAGTTTTAATCGCACTGTTAAACAATTGTGACAGACCCAGACCAGTGGGGTACAGGAGTCTGGTAGAGGGCAAATATACTGGTCACTGGATAAGTAGTTTTCTGTTCCCTGAGTGACCAGAGCAGGGGCTGCACTAGAGTAATCAGGAACCTGCTAGAACCAGTTAAGGCAGGCAGGCTAATTAAAACACCTGGAGCCAATTAAGAAGAAGCTGCTAGAATCAATTAAGGTAGGCTAATCAGGGCACCTGGGTTTTAAAAGGAGCTCACTTCAGTTTGTGGTGGGAGTGTGAAGAGCTGGGAGCAAGAGGCGCAAGGAGCTGAGAGTGAGAGGGTGTGCTGCTGGAGGACGGAGGAGCACAAGCGTTATCAGACTCCAGGAGGAAGGTCCTGTGGTGAGAATAAGGAAGGTGTTTGGAGGAGGCCATGGGGAAGTAGCCCAGGGAGTTGTAGCTGTCATGCAGCTGTTACAGGAGGCACTATAGACAGCTGCAGTCCACAGGGCCCTGGGCTGGAACCCGGAGTAGAGGGCGGGCCCGGGTTCCCCCCAAACCTCCCAATTGACCTGAACTGTGGGTTCTTCCAGAGGGGAAGGTCTCTGGGTTGTTCCCCAACCCACATGGTGAATCTCTGAGGCAAGAAAATCTGCCAATAAGCGCAGGACCCACCAAGATCAAGGAGGAACTTTGTCACACAATAGAATACCAATTGAAATTTATTAAATATTTTGGATGTTTTTCTACATTTTCATATACATTGTATTCTGTGTTGTAATTGAAATCAAAGTGGATATTATTCTTGATTACAAATACTTGCACTGTAAAAGATAAACAAAAGAAATAGTATTTTTTCAATTCCTCATACAAGTACTGTAGTGCAATCTCTGTCGTGAAAGTGCAACTTACAAATGTAGGGTTTTTTTGTTACATAACTGTACTCAAAAACAAAACAATGTAAAACTTAAGAGCCTACAAGTCCACTCAGTCCTACTTCTTGTTCAGCCAACCACTAAGACAAACAAGTTTGTTTACATTTACAGGAGATAATGCTGCCCTCTTCTTATTTACAGTGTCACCAGAAAGTGAGAACAGGCATTTCCATGGCACTTTTGTAGCCGGCATTGCAAGGTATTTACATGCCAGATATGCTAAACATTCGTATGCCCCGTCATGCTTCGGCCACCATTCCAGAGGACGTTTCCATGCTGATGACACTTGTTGAAAAAAAATAATGCGTTAATTAAATTTGTGACTGAACTCCTTGGCGGAGAATTGTATGTCCCCTGCTTTGTTTTACCTGCTTTCTGCCATACATTTCATGTTATAGCAGTCTTGGATGATTACCCAGAACATGTTGTTCATTTTAAGAACACTTTCACTGCAGATTTCACAAAACGCAAAGAAGGTACCAATATGAGATTTCTACAGATAGCTACAGCACTCGACCCAAGGTTTAAGAATCTGAAGTGCCTTCCAAATCCTGAAGTCTTAAAAGAGAGAAACTCCAATGCGGAAACTACAGAACCCGAACCACCAAAAAAGAAAATCAACCTTCTGCTGGTGGCATCTGACTCAGAGAAGGAAAATGAACATGTGTCAGTCCACACTGCTTTGGATTGTTATAGAGCAGAACCCGTCATCAGCATGGACGCATGTCCCCTGGAGTGGTGGTTGAAGCATGAAGGGACATATGAATCTTCAGTGCATCTGGCACGTAAATATTTTGCAACGCCGGCTACAACAGTGCCATGAGAACGCATGTTCTCACTTTCCAGTGACTTTGTAAACAAGAAGCGGGCAGCATTATCTCCTGCAAATGTAAACAAACTTGTTTGTCTGAGCAATTGGCTGAACAAAAAGTAGGACTGAGTCGACTTGCAGGCTCTAAAATTTTACATTGTTTTATTTTTGAAAGAAGTGGGGTTTTTTTTTTTTTTTTTTTTTTTACATAATTCTACATTTGTAAGTTCAACTTTTTCATGATAAAGAGATTGCACTACAGTACTTGGATTAGGTCAATTGAAAAATACTATTTATTTTGTTTTTTACAGTGCAAATACTTGGAATCAAAAATAAATATAAAGTGAGCACTGTACACTTTGTGTTCTGTGTTGTAATTGAAATCAGTATATTTGAAAATGTAGAAAACATCCAAAATATTTAAATAAATGGTATTCTATTCTTGTTTAACAGTGCGATTAATAGTGATTAATTTTTTAGTCGCTTGACAGCCTTAGTTTAAATGAAGGATCCCTCTTTCTACACAGGACATTGGAACACTACTCTCACAATGCAATGCACAGCAAAGATCCAGCTAGATGCCACCCATCCAGTGTATGGTTCTGACAAATATCAATAATATAATACCTGCTCCCTAGATAAACCTCGTAGATGCTCTGAGGAAGACAAAACCCTACAATGCTAGCTGCTATTTTGCAATGTGGGAAAAGTTCTTCTTAGGCCTTTAAAAAGGGTGCTGGTCAAACCCAGAACAAATTGGGAGAGCTAGCATTAGAAACTAACCAAAGAAAAGGGCATATTCAGGAGTGTTGTGGTTGCACGTGAAGAACATAGCTAGTCAGACTTGTAGGCAAACTTAACATTATGAGAGGTCAGAAGTAACTGGCATATCTATCAACATAGCTAATTTAGGTTATGATTAAATATGCTTTAAGGGCAAAATTGTCCAATCAGTCACATTGCATGAAAATGTTTGTGTGTGAAGTTTGGAGTTTGGTGACTACAGTTCTTTAATTAGAGGGACTGCGAAAAAACTGAGACTCAAAGGAAAAAAATAAAGAGAAAGATAATTTTAAAATGATTCCTCTGTCAAAGTTAGTAAATCTTTTACCAAAAATTATAATGGAAAATTCACTTATCCTCCCAAGAGGTATTGTGTGAAATTTGGAGACTAAATTCAGTCTTTAAAGTGTGAAACAAAAATATTTTATTCCTGCTTTAGGTGCATATCTCAACACAACCTCAACTATGGAGCCATAAAAAAGTTTAATCTGATCTTTTGATCCTGAACATTTAAAGTGTCGCTGAAAGGTGAATTAGTTCTAATGATCAAGTATTCCTCCTTGACAGAACAATTTCTGGAAGTTAAAAATAATTTGATGTGTTAAAAGATTAAAAAAGGGAAAAAATATTTACAGATTGTAACAGTTTGAATTCTTAGTGCAGGAGAAAAAAATGAGCTGTGCTTTAAGTAAATATTTTAAAACAAAAAATAACGAAAATGGGTTTAAGAAATTACACAGAGTAAGGGTAAAAATGTATAGTGCAAATATCAGTTTAAGAGGAAATAGTACATTATATGAGACTGCACAAGTTAAGTACAAAACCCTTGGCCATTGGGCAATTAAACCAATGGGAGCAAATCAAAAGAAGAAATGTAACATTAGAGTTCCATGACAAAAGGAGATGACTGAAATTAATTTTCCACATAACTAAAGAAAAGCTATAATGGCTTTGGCATCTTTTTTGTTTTAATCAGTCATTCTGGTTTTTAAAAAAATACTTTCAACTTTCTAGTCAGTACTAGTCACATTTTTTTAAAATAATTAAGAAATATTTCTTAACCTTTAAGACCATTACCAGAATGTGAGAAGTTAACTTCACCGGCTGTCTCAGTATAAGTCTGGATTAGACCTTTTACAGTCTGACCTATAGTTATGGTGCCTTACATCTCACTAAATTTCAGACTTTTGAACATAGGTTTTTGAAGACTATTACCGCTCAAATTCAGACTTGGCTATTGAATTAAAAATAAAACTGGGGCAGAGTTAAACAACACCGCACAATTTTGATTTGATGCTTGATTTTTTGATTCATTAATGAGACTAATAAATGCTATCGAATGCAAACATTTCTCTTGTGTTTTTGTTTTAGAACCTATAGAATCAGAGGACTGGAAAGGACCTCAAGAGGTCATCTAGTCCAGTCTGCTGCAGTCATGGCAGGACCAAGTATTATCTAGACCAGTGGTCTCCAATCTGGTAGAATATCAATCAACAAGTCTCATAAATTATGAATTATACACTTGAAAATGACATTTTAAAAGATTTTTGACTTAAAGTATTTAATAGAAAAAATAATAAAGCTGTGGGAGTTTTGCACTGCTTGCAAACAACATGGGGGCAATTCACATTTCCACCTAATTTTTGAAAGGTGGAAAACAGGGCATTTTTACCTTGAATTTTAAATAAGATTAAACCTTACAGGAAAAATACAGGAGTCTGCATTTTTGTAGCCATTGTCTCAAGAAAATACAAAGGAAAAACTGAAAACAAAACCGGTATGGGGGGGGGAGGGGAGTTCCTACACTGTCTCATGGGTTTCTACAGAGGCCCTTTGATACGTCTGGATTTTCCCGGACATGTCCGGCTTTTTGGTCCTCAAGTCCCCGTCCGGGAGGAAATTCCAAAAAGCCGGGCATGTCCGGGAAAATAGGGAGGGGTCGTGGGGCTTGGAACCGGGCCGGAGCTGCTGGGGCCAGAGCCGGAGCCGCTGGGGCCGGCGGTGCTCGGCCGGCGCCGCTCGGCCAGGGCCGGGCCGGCGCCGCTCGGCCGGAACCAGGGCCCGAGCCGAACCAGGTCGGAGCCGCTGGGACCGGGGCTGGGGGTGCTCGGCCGGGGCCAGTGCCCCGGGGCCCAAGCCAAGCTGGAGTCGCCGGGGCCGGGGCGGCCGGAGCCGCTCGGCCGGAACCAGGGCTGGCGACCAGGGCCGGAGACGCCGGGGCCAGAGCTGCTCGGCCGGGGGGGCCAGACTGGACCGCGCCTGCTCGCGCCCCCCCAGCCCCAGCCCCAGCCCCAGCTTACCTGCTGCCTGCCTGTTTCAGGCTTCCCGTGAACATTTGATTCGCGGGAAGCAGGGGAGGAGCAGGGGGCGGAGTGTTCAGGGGAGGGGGCGGAGTTGGGGCGGGGACTTTGGGGAAGGGGCGGAGTTGGGTGGGGCGGGGCTGGGGGCGGGAAGGGGCGGAGTTGGGGCGGGGCCAGGGCCCCATGGAGTGTCCTCTTTTTGTTTTTTTAAAATATGGTAACCCTACCTTAGTGTCTATTTGCTTCATGGTCTGTTGAGAGAAGGTACTTGTCTACACTTCCAAAAAGTCCAAAGGGCTTCTTCAGCATTGAAAAACTTGTATTATTTACTTGCTGTGCCTTCATAATCCTGATTGAAACATCTGGGGTGGTGTGGAACTCCTTGGAGGGTCATCCTGTTTTGTATCCAGCATCACTCCTTTCCTCTGTATTTCTTTGGTTACCTAATTAAATCTTGTAACCCTAAAACTCTAAAAACAGGGATTCTTGTTTCCTTAGGGCCATACTTAGATAGCATGGCATCCTTACTCCCCCATCTTCCTCCAGTTTCTCTGTGGCTTCATGTGACATCCAGTAATGTCCATCTATAAGGAATTACTTAACTAAAACTTGTAGGTATCCATTGGACAGGCTTCTGATCAAACATTTTTATTTAAATAAGTGTGGCTAAGGAGAAGGTTAAAGTCTGTCCTAGCTGCTAATGCAAGTAGTAATCTAGTTCTCTGCTACTAGCCAGATGGAAGGGCAGAACTCCACATTAGGCTATTGGGAAATTTGGATGCATTAGTGTTTAACAGTCTGGAGGAGTGGGAAGGGAGAGTTCTTAATGGGGGTACAAGGTTTTGCATTTTAATTTTTGGTAGCTGGGGAGTGGGAGTGGGTCTCGGGTGGGTATTTTGGATTCAGAAGGAATAGAGAGGGTCCATGTGCAAAAGGTCTGTGTGAAAATCATTCAGGACAGTTGATTTTGCCCAACTTTAATTAGTTAAACCTCTGCTAACTGAAATTTGGTTACTTGTCTCAGGTTGTACTAAGTTGGGAGTGCCTCTTTTAATCCTTAGCATGTTCTCTTTGAAGCCAGCTGGCCTTAGGAAGGCATTCTGGATATGTCTACATAGCAATTAAACACCCGTGGCTGGCCTGCGTAAGCTGACTAGGGCTTGCAGGACTTGGTTTGCCTTGCTGTAAAATAGCTGTGTAGAAGCTCAGGCTTGGGCTGGAACTTGAGCTCTTGGGACTCTCTGAGTGGGGAGGATCCTAGAAATAGGGCTCCAGCCTGAGCCCGAACATCTACACAGCAATTTTTAACTCTGCAGCCCGAGCCCCATGTGCTCACATCAGCTGACCCGGGCAAGCCGTAGCTGTGCCACGGGTCTTTTATACCAGTGTAGACATATCCTCCAGAGTTGGTACAAAGATTTAAAAACCCATTGGCCAGAGAAGCTTGTTTTCCATATTTTTGGAACCCTGATATTTCCGAAATTTTTGGGTGTCCTTTATCTGTTTCAGAAAATTAAAGGTTGCATTATTCAAGTATCATATCTGAAAACAAGTACAGTTATTTGCAGCACAGCACAATCCGCTGGGGAAATCATTCAGCTTCCTGAAGGTAGACCTGCCAAATGTACTCAAGCACTGGAATTCCCCAAAGAAATAGCTGTACAAATTAGATACAGTACAGTAGTAATTTTAAAAAAACCAAAACAATAGTCTGTCATCATGCATTTTCTTGGCAAATATTTATAAACAAAATAGGAATGCTAAATACAGAAGACATAAAAATGTTTATACCTAGTTTTTCCAGGATGTGTTAGCTAATCTTTAAGATTAACATCTGAGTTGTTATTGAAAAGTATATAAAAAGTTTATTGATCAAGTTTATTAATTTGGCTATGAGAAAAAAATCCCCATTTTTTGATCAGTTCAAGTCTTAAAAATGGGTGGAAATAGAGAAAGGCAAAAGTATTAAATATACTGAAAATGTGAGGACTTTGGCAGGCAAGTTCAATGAACCACCACTGGATGGCTTGTTTAGTTGTCTTTGTTATCCACCCTAAGGTCCTTGTCAGGGCCTAGTACTGCATCTAAGGAAGAAACATCAATCCACACAGATTTCCAAATGTATAATTTATTAACTAAACAAAGTATGTAAATCTAAAATAAAATATAAACAAATCAAATTAAAGGAAAGTGGGTTACTATAAAAACATCAAATTAATCTAATTATCAGTTTGTTTAAACCATATCAAATAAACCAACAATTCCTTATAAATTAATTGCATCATCATATACACCACAGTGAGAATATAATCTTATGTCTGAATATTGTTACTTAAGAAGTAATAGCAGCTATGTATGTTAAAATGCAAGTACTCATACAAAAATCTATTAGAGTAGATTTGATACAAACCATGTTTGTAAAAATGAGTGCTTATTATAGGAAATATAGGAATTACTAGCACTATCTACTAGTCAAAATACAAAACTGAAAATGATTTTTACTAATTTATATATAGTAAAAATCTGTCAGTAATCACTGAATGGACTGACAAATTCACTTTTTTAGTGGTGGTGGCTTGTATTCTTATCCATTTTAGAAAGACGTGTAGTTACTGCATTACAGGAGACTTAGACAACTTGTCTTCAGACACCACTCTCTAAGAAAGGTTGCCTCATACATCCTTGTATAATTAGTTATATTTTTAGATATTATTTCATTGTAATAATGAAAGGAAGCAGGATGGAGGACAATAACATTTCTGCTAGACAACAACAGTCAAATTAACCCCCAACATAGAGAAGATGAAAGTTATTCCTATGTAGAACAAATGTGAAGAATCTGAAGTTTCACAACAGTACCTGCATGATAGCATTAAGTATAATGCTGGTGAACATTTGGAAATAGCCTGGTTTGCAAGACATCTTTGATTAGTTTGGTGTTTGTATTTATCTGAAAACACATTTTTAATAAAATCCTTGATTAGATGATTTTTTATTTTTTTTTAGGGTTTGACCAATACATGTTTGTTCTCTAAAAAGTTCTTCTTAGTAAGGTAACAGAGAACTATTTAGAATTCTGTTTGGAGTTATTAGTTCTGGTGATTTTAAACAATGAAGTTTGAAAATGGAACAATCAGAGGTTGCTTTTTTCCCCATAAGCCAAGTAGATCATGCAAGACTGAGAGGAGCAAATACATTGTTTTGACAAGTAAACTGAACAAATATGACATAGTAGTCTTACAGGAATGCATAAATGAAAACTAAGCTGTCATGTTTACAAAATGACTTTTTTTTTTCACATGAGGAATGTGTTGAACAATAAATGAGCCGTAGAATTCAATGGTATCTGTATGGGAACCACTGTGTTTGGTAATCATGTAAGAACTGAAGAATGTGCATCCATTTTTCTTGATTGGAGAGCTACTTTATTAAGAATTTTGAATTATTTAAGAATTTGTATGCCAAAACACACTACAACATTGAAATATTGTGTATATCTAATATGCAAGAATTACTACATGGGTAACTGATCTGTAAGAAGAGTTGAACAAACCAACTGGATTGGTTGAACACAAAAGGTAGGTTCGGTTCATGTGGGGGTTGCACTAACTGATTCAGGCTCACACTCATATAAATTTTGGGAGAAAGAAAATGCAGTTGATTTCAGTCACTAAGTCTGACAATAAATCTCCATGACTAGGGAGAAAATATCTTTCATCCACATTGTCCTGGGTTCCATACAATCCAGACAAAAGATTGGTGCATGTTTGCCAAGCCATACTCTTGCCCATGGTGAGTTTTTTCCCCCCTAAGATTGATTTGTCCTGTTTATGTACATGACACCTTATATCCAGCCCCTGAAGAGACCTATGCAACCTTGGTTGGCAGTGAATTAAATTCTAGATGTAGACAGTTTACTTCTGATTTATCACCCTGGAAAACCTTCAAGTCTCTTCTGTGGTAGGAGTCAGTTCTCAATCACTATTAGTATCAGTCATCATTGATGTATCCAATCTGAATTTGGAGGGCTCACTTCTTAAATCTGACAGTTATCAGTCAGTGGAACATGTACCAAGCCAAACTGTTCAGCCAAAAATGTGAACCTTAGTTAGTAACTAAGGAGAATGTTAAAAAGTATCTACTAAAGATAAATATTGTAAAATCCTCAGGCCTGGAGAAATTGCACCTAAGAGTCCTGAAAGAGTTGACTGAGGATACCTCAGGCTCACAGATATTAACTTTTAATAAATCTTGAAATACACAAGAAATTCCAGAAGACTGGGAGAGTGCTAGTGTGCCAATATTCAAAAAGGGCAAGCACGATGACCAGGGTAGTTATAGGCCAATTAACCTAACATCAATCCCAGCAAAATAATGGAATTGGTAGATTCTGCATCTCATGAAGTCAAATCAAGACTTAAATGCCTTTCTGGAAGATATGCTTTAATGAAACCCAAGTAATCCGGCTAAGTATAGGAGTAACTGTATGAAATTCTGTGGCTTGTGTTATACAGGAGGTCACAATAGATGATTTAATGGCCCCTTCTGGCCTTAAAATATCTAATATACCAATGCTGACTTATACATGACAGCAATGCTTTTTGTGAGCAAGCAGGGAATTTTTCACTTCCAACCACTTTGACCATATAGACCTTTATATTGACATCTAGCTCTTAGGGTAGAACCTGCTGTCCTCCACTTAGCTGGCAAAAAGAATGTACTTACAGACACTTTACATCTCAGACTACAGACCCAAAATGAGTGGACTCTGCTATGGTCTATTGATCTGTAGTTATCTATCAGCAAATTTCTCTGCAAAAAGCAATAAAGCAAGGTTACCCTCAGTTTTGTTCCAGAGCAAGGAAGGACAGTAACTTAGTAACAAAACTTGTTTCTTTTTGAATGGAGTAGAAACTGCAGTGTGATTACTCCCTCAGCCGAATGATTGTAGTGAAAGATACAACATGGCATAACAAAATTTATTCTGACTGTTCTGACGACTTTGGCTTGATCTAGGAGCTTCCATAATATCTACCAATGTTGCCAGACTTTGACTCAGGAAGACATTGTCATTCTGGAATTGTTTCATCTTTGCTGCTTGAGTCATGGGACATTGACAGTCCGACTCAGCTGGCCCTACAGAGGTATTGAATACTTTAATGCAGCCCAGGAAACCATATATATTGAAATGTTACTGTGATGGGGTTAACCAGCATGGAAGGGATTAAGGAGCTGCTTTGGGCTAGAGTGGCCCTGCCCCTCCGCACACATACAAATCATGCCAGAACTGGAGGAAGCATTAAAAGGAGGGTACTCCACTCAGATGGGGCAACCCTGGGAAAGGAACAGTCTGTTGATCTCCTTAGCTCCCAGAGAGGTCTGACTGCAACCAACCCTTCATCCTTGCAGAAAGGAGAACATGAATCCCCTGTGCTAAGAAGGGGAAAGAAACTGAGACTTATACTGGAATCCTAGTGGACTCTGGGGTAACTGATGCTGCCAAGGCCTTCTGAAGTAAGAGAGGCCGATATCCTGACTGACGCTGCCTATAGGTTTTCTTCCTTTTCCGTTATGCTTTTATTTAACTTCATTTGATGACTGTGGACAGTTTTGTTTTTCAGCTGAGACACTGACAGGGGAAGAAACAGAAGGCCTCAGCTGGAGGGTTGAGTGCCAGATCTTCTAGGCTCACACACTTGCAGTGACAGCAGGGGTGGGGTCAGTTGGACTTGTGCTCCCCATATAGCTCCTTCAGGGGGCATTCTGCCAAGTTTAGCTTCGTGGTGGTTACTTCTGGAAATGGAAAAAGTTTTCACTATTGGTAGCAGATAATGCACCATTACATTCTGCCCCCATATGAACTATTTTGAACTACAGCTTTTCCTCTGACACTTCACTGCACCGTGTACCAATGGGCAGTTGAGTTTTCAGTGATCTCACTATCTCAAGATTCCTTAAAAGAATGATAAATGTCCTCCCACTGTTCAGCAAGCCTGTCCTGATATGGGAACTCATCTTGGTGCTATCAGCATTAATGGAGGCACAATTCAAGCTTTTGGGAGAGTGTTCTTTATTTCACCTCCCATTTAAAGACTGCATTTTTAATTGCAGTAACATCAGCAAGAAGAGTTTCTGAGTCATAAGTTTTAATACTGATCCTCACTTCATTGTATTCCACAGGTAAGATGTTGACCTATTCTGCATCTCAGATTTTTACCAAAAGTGGTGTCTGAGTTCCAACTAAATCTCTGAGTATTGTGAGATATCAAAAGGGCTTTGAATTCTTATTTGGAGAGGATTAGCATTTAGGAAGTCTCTTAGGGTATGTCTACACTACGAAATTAGGTCGAATTAATAGAAGCCGGTTTTATAGAAATCGGTTGTATACAGCCGATTGTGTGTGTCCCCACATAAAATGCTCTAAGTGCTCTAGTCGGCGGACCGCATCCACAGTACCGAGGCTAGCGTCGACTTCCGGAGCATTGCACTATGGGTAGCTATCCCACAGTTCCCGCAGTCTCCGCCGCCCATTGGAATTCTGGGTTGAGATCCCAATGCCCGAATGATGCAAAACAGTGTCGCGGGGGGTTCCGGGCACATGTCGTCAGGCCCCTCCCCCTCCGTCAGAGCAACGGCAGACAATAGATTCGCGCCTTTTTACCTGGGTTACCTGTGCAGACAACATACCACGGCAAGCATGGAGCCCGCTCACCTCAGCTCACCGTCACCATATGTCATCTGGGTGCCGGCAGACGTGGGACTGCATTGCTACACAGCAGCAGCAGCTAACTGCCTTTTGGCGGTAGACGGTGCAGCATGACTGGTAGCCTTCATCGGCGATCTGGGTGCTGGCAGCCGTGGGGCTGGCAGCCGTAGGGCTGCATTGCACCAGCCCCTTGCCTTTTGCCTTTTGGCAGTAGATGGTGTATTACAACTGGTAACCGTCGTCATCGTACAGCAGTGGCTGGAACTCCGTATGTCCCCCAGTCCCCCATCCCCCCAGTCATATTCTGCTGCCTTCACAATGACGATAATGGTTATCAGTCGTAGTTACCTATTACAAGTTGGATCATCGCACATTAGCAGAGTCTTCCCTGAGCAGCAGATCGTGCAATAGGCCTGAAGGCCATCGTCATCATACAGGAAAAATGTGGCTATCAGTCTTAGTACACTAACTGCCAAGCGCCCAGTATTTGCTGCCAAGCACCCAGAAGATGCCGAGGGCTATCAGTCATGCTGCACCGTCGTCTTAAGATGTAAAAAATAGATTTGTTCTGTATTCATTTGCTTCCCCCTCCCTCCGTCAAATCAACGGCCTGCTAAACCCAGGCTTTTGAGTTCAATCTTTGGGGGGGGCCATTCTGTGTGACAGTTGTTTGTGTTTCTCCCTGATGCACAGCCACCTTTGTTGATTTTAATTCCCTGTACCTGTACGCCATGTCGTCACTCGCCCCTCCCTCCTTCCCCTGGTCCGTCAGATACTAGTTTCGCGCCTTTTTTCAGACCAGACGCCATAGCTAGCACTGGGATCATGGAGCCCGCTCAGATCACCACGGCAATTATGAGCACTATGAACACCACGCGCATTGTCCTGGAGTATATGCAGAGCCAGAACATGCCAAAGCTAAACCAGGACCAGCTGAGGAGGCGATTGCAGCGCAGCGATGAGAGTGATGAGGAAATTGACATGGACATAGACCTCTCACAAGGCACAGGCCCCAGCAATGTGGAAATCATGGTGTTACTGGGGCAGGTTCATGCCGTGGAACGCCGATTCTGGGCCCGGGAAACAAGCACAGACTGGTGGGACCGCATCGTGCTGCAGGTGTGGGACGATTCCCAGTGGCTGCGAAACTTTCGCATGCGTAAGGGCACTTTCATGGAACTTTGTGACTTGCTTTCCCCTGCCCTGAAGCGCCAGAATACCAGGATGAGAGAGGCCCTCACAGTTGAGAAGCGAGTGGCGATAGCCCTGTGGAAGCTTGCAACGCCAGACAGCTACCGGTCAGTCGGGAATCAATTTGGAGTGGGCAAATCTACTGTGGGGGCTGCTGTGATCCAAGTTGCCAGGGCAATGAAAGACCTGGTGATATCAAGGGTAGTGACTCTGGGAAACGTGCAGGCCATAGTGGATGGCTTTGCTGCAATGGGATTCCCAAACTGTGGTGGGGCCATAGACGGAACCCATATCCCTATCTTGGCACTGGAGCACCAAGCCACCGAGTACATAAACCGCAAGGGGTACTTTTCAATGCTGCTGCAAGCCCTGGTGGATCACAAGGGACGTTTCACCAACATCAACGTGGGATGGCCGGGAAAGGTACATGATGCTCGCGTCTTCAGGCACTCTGCTCTGTTTCGAAAGCTGGAGGAAGGGACTTTCTTCCCGGACCAGAAAATAACCGTTGGGGATGTTGAAATGCCTATCGTGATCCTTGGGGACCCAGCCTACCCCTTAATGCCATGGCTCATGAAGCCGTACACAGGCAGCCTGGACAGGAGTCAGGACCTGTTCAACTACAGGCTGAGCAAGTGCCGAATGGTGGTGGAATGTGCGTTTGGACGTTTAAAAGCGCGCTGGCGCAGCTTACTGACTCGCTCAGACCTTAGCGAAAAGAATATCCCCATTGTTATTGCTGCTTGCTGTGCGCTCCACAATATCTGTGAGAGTAAGGGGGAGACATTTATGGCGGGGTGGGAGGTTGAGGCAAATCGCCTGGCCGCTGATTACGCGCAGCCAGACACCAGGGCGGTTAGAAGAGCACAGCATGGCGCGGTGCGCATCAGAGAAGCTTTGAAAACGAGTTTTGTGACTGGCCAGGCTACGGTGTGAAACTTCTGTTTGTTTCTCCTTGATGAACCCTCCGCCCCCCCCCCCACCCGGTTCACTCTACTTCCCTGTAAGCCAACCACCCCACCCTCCCCTTCCCCCTTCGAGCACCGCTTGCAGAGGCAATAAAGTCATTGTTACTTCACATTCATGCATTCTTTATTAATTCATCACACAACTAGGGGGATAATTGCAAAGGTAGCCCGGGATGGGTGGGGGAGGAGGGAAGGAAAAGGACACACTGCAGTTTAAAACTTTAACTCTTATTGAAGGCCAGCCTTCTGATGCTACGGCAATCATCTGGGGTGGAGTGACTGGGTGGCCGGAGGCCCCTCCACCGTGTTCTTGGGCGTCTGGGTGAGGAGGCTATGGAACTTGGGGAGGAGGGCTGTTGGTTACACAGGGGCTGTAGCGGCGGTCTCTGCTCCTGCTGCCTTTCCTGCAGCTCAACCATACGCTGGAGCATATCAGTTTGATGCTCCAGCAGCCGGAGCATCGACTCTTGCCTTCTGTCTGCAAGCTGACGCCACGTATCATCTTCAGCCCGCAACTTGCTCTGTTCATCCCGCGATTCAGCACGCCACCTCTCCTCTCGTTCATATTGTGCTTTTCTGTAATCAGTCATTGACTGCTTCCACGCATTCTGCTGTGCTCTGTCAGCGTGGGAGGACATCTGTAGCTCTGTGAACATGTCATCACGCGTCCTACGTTTTCTCTTTCTAATCTTCACTAGCCTCTGTGAAGGAGAAACATTTGCAGCTGGTGGAGGAGAAGGGAGAGGTGGTTAAAAAAGACACATTTTAGAGAACAATGGGTACACTCTTTCACGTTAAATTTTGCTGTTCACATTACACAGCACATGTGCTTTCGTTACATTTCGCATTTTTCCTCTTATATTGAGGGCCTGCCGGTTTGGTGTGAGAGATCACTCACGCAGTGCCAGGCCACAGATTTAAGCTTGCAGGCAGCCATGGTAAGACACAGTCTTTTGGCTTTTTTAACCTTCTTAACATGTGGGAATGGTTTCAAACAGTAGTGCTCTCATTTCCCATACCAAGCACCCGTTGGGTTGGCCATTTAAAATGGGTTTGCAATGTAAAAGGAGGGGCTGCGGTTTCAGGGTTAACATGCAGCACAAACCCAACTAACTCCCCTCCCCCACACACCCAATTCTCTGGGATGATCACTTCACCCCTCCCCCCCACCGCGTGGCTAACAGCGGGGAATATTTCTGTTCAGCAGAGCAGGAACGGGCACCTCTGAATGTCCCCTTAATAAAATTGCCCCATTTCAACCAGGTGACCGTGAATGATATCATTCTCCTGAGGATAACAAAGAGCGATAAGGAATGGATGTTGTCTGCATGCCAGCAAACACCGGGACCATACGCTGCCATGCTTTGTTATGCAATGATTCCAGACTACGTGCTACTGGCCTGGCGTGGTAAAGTGTCCTACCATGGCGGACGGGATAAGGCAGCCCTCCCCAGAAACCTTTTGCAAAGGCTTTGGGAGTACATCCAGGAGAGTTTTCTGGAGATGTCCCTGGAGGATTTCCGCTCCATCCCCATACACGTTAACAGACTTTTCCAGTAACTGTACTGGCCGCGATTGCCAGGGCAAATTAATCATTAATCATTAAACACGCTTGCTTTTAAACCATGTGTAATATTTACAAAGGTACACTCACCAGAGGTCCCCTGTGTGCCCTCAGGGTCTGGGAGCACGCCTTGGGTGAGTTCGGGGGTTACTGGTTCCAGGTCCAGGGTGATAAACATATCCTGGCTGTTGGGGAAACCGGTTTCTCCGCTTCCTTGCGGCTGTGAGCTATCTACATTTTCTCCATCCTCATCTTCCTCGTACCCCGAACCCGCTTCCCTGTGTGTTTCTCCAGTGAGGGAGTCATAGCACACGGTTGGGGTAGTGGTGGCTGCACCCCCTAGAATGGCATGCAGCTCCGCGTAGAAGCGGCATGTTTGCGGCTCTGCCCCGGACCTTCCGTTTGCTTCTCTGGCTTTGTGGTAGGCTTGCCTTAGCTCCTTAATTTTCACGCGGCACTGCTGTGCGTCCCTGTTATGGCCTCTGTCCTTCATGGCCTTGGAGACCTTTTCTAATATTTTGCCATTTCGTTTACTGCTTCGGAGTTCAGCCAGCAGTGATTCGTCTCCCCATATGGCGAGCAGATCCCGTACCTCCCGTTCTGTCCATGATGGAGCTCTTTTGCGATCCTGGGACTCCATCTTGGTTACCTGTGCTGATGAGCTCTGCGTGGTCACCTGTGCTCTCCACGCTGAGCAAACAGGAAATGAAATTCAAACGTTCGCGGGGCTTTTCCTATCTACCTGGCCAGTGCATCTGAGTTGAGAGTGCTGTCCAGAGCGGTCACAATGAAGCACTGTGGGATAGCTCCCGGAGGCCAATAACGTCAAATTCCGTCCACACTACCCCAATTCCGACCCCCTAAGGCCGATTTTATCGCTAATCCCCTCGTCGGAGGTGGAGTAAAGAAACCGGTTTAAAGGGCCCTTTAAGTCGAAAGAAAGGGCTTCATCGTGTGAATGTGTCCAGGCTTAATTCGATTTAACGCGGCTAAAGTCGACCTAAACTCGTAGTGTAGACCAGGCCTTAGACTGTTTGCAGCTTTTTGAGAATTAGTTTAAAGGAAATGGTATGTCTCTATATACGCTGTCTCTCAGGGTCTGTTGCATTACATTGCTAGTCTTGGCTATAAACATTCAGTGAGGAGTCACTTGTGCTTTGCTTATCTAGAAGGTTTCAGCAGTGTCAGAGGATAGATTCACAAGTGTGCATATTGTGGCAGGGTACCTCCTTCACCTCATTGGCCTCAGTGTTTCTCCCTTGGAAAAATTTGGATTAACTCCTTTGCTGTTGTCTTGGACATTGTGTTTTGCAGAGGTACTGCTTCTAGGTACCGGGTAGCGTAGTCCAGAACCATGAGCACATATTGACAATCCCAGGCCGACTTTTCCAATGGGACTATTCAGTCCATATTATCCTCTCAAACGGGACTTGAGTAATAGGTAGGGGTACTAAAGGAGCCCTTAATTGAGGTTGTGGGCTGTGCAATTGGCACTCCGGGCAGGAGGCACAATAGCATCAGACCTTACTATAGACTCCGGGCCAAAAGAACTTTCGAATGATTCTTTGTAGGGTTTTATCCACCCCTAAATGTCCCCTGAACAAATGACTATGCACTAGGTCTAATACTGCCCTTTGGTGTCCTTGAGGTACTAGAAGCTGCTCCAATTTTTGTTCCTGTAATCTGACTACTCTATATTGCAGGTCTCTCTTTATCACGAAGTACATCCCTGGACCTTTGGGGTTTTTTTCCCTCTCCAACAGAACCCCATTCACCTCAACTATCTCTTTTCTAATGTGGTATAGAGAATCATTTGCTTGGTTCTGCCAAAAATTCTTATATGAGGGACCAAGATGTCCATAATCAAAGGAATCCATTTATCCCCTTGGATTGGTCTCAGTGGAACTGGGCTCAGCCTCACATTCGCTCACTATCTGAGTTGCCTCCCTGCCTGCTAGATGAGACTGCTTCCCAACAAGCACCACCTTTTGATTCTGGACCAAGATTTTGGTCCCCAGTCTTTTGTCAGCCATCCTCTCTCGTTTAGTCTTCCTTGACTTCCCAGTAGCTGAAAACAAGTCCAGGGCTAATTCAGGGAAAATGAAGGGAGGGGTTACTGTTTTCCTCCAACCCTTCCAACAGGAGTAGATTTCAAAACTCTGGGAATTCTCATCCTATGAGCATTGGATACAGAAGTTTAGGGATTACTCCTGCTTGTATTTCCCTGAACATCAATTTGTACAGGAATGGCTGATTAGTAATGAACTGCCCCATGTGCACAGGTTATTCCCATGCATTTGGC
Organism: Emys orbicularis; assembly: GCF_028017835.1. NCBI lineage: Eukaryota > Metazoa > Chordata > Testudines > Emydidae > Emys > Emys orbicularis. Next base: position 59,870,601 of record NC_088688.1, on the reverse strand, counting down.
TCGAGACAGCTGCTCCTGCCCCACCAGTTTCCCAGATACCAGCGTGATTGCACTTCCTGAGTTCACTAAAGCAATGGTCTCTATACTAGTGGTTCTCAAACTTTTTTTTTTAAATTGCTGAGGGTCTTGGCAGACCACTTAATGATCTTTCCAAATGTTATTTGTACCATTAGCTAACTATTGTAAAGTGCTTTGTATAAAAGCGCTGTATAAAAAAAAAGTAGTAATAATTGTTTTTTCTACAAATAAAAGCACACAACTCATATTTTAATATCAGTAGTCTTACCTTTCTAATGTGATGGATGTGCCCTCTCTCCCCCGCAGCGGCAGCCCCCGAGCTGGGGCTGGGAAGGAGGGGGGTCTCTCCCCCACCACAGCAGACACAGAGCTGAGGCTGGGAAGGAGGGCCATCTCTCCCCGGCAGCCGCAGCCTGGAGCTGGGGAAAGTCGCCTCTTTCTCTGGCCGCCACAGCCCTGCATGTCCCAGATTCTCTCCAACCCCTCTTCTCACCTCACTGCCTTCTCCCACCTACCCCTTACTCATCCCAAGTCCACCACCGCACCTTAGATGTGTGTCTTCTCCAGGGACCAGGCACCTACTTATTGGAGCCACGCCTGCACGGCTCCACTAATTAGGTGGGTGCTCCTTCATTCTCTTGTGTGTGGCCATCCAGGCGCGCATCTTAGAGGGAACTATCCGCAGACCACCTGAATGGACCTCACGGACCACAGGTTGAGAACTTCTGCTCTATACCATTCATTCTAACTGGCCATGTATATCTATGTGGGGTCATAGCGACTCCTACAGGTTGGATTAGGTTGCATAGATCTTCACTATCACCCAGACTGCACTGCATGGGCTCCTCAATGTTAGGGCATTGAGCTGCTATATGTCCTAATTCCCCACAAGTATAACATCTACACATAGCCCTGGTTATTCCCCTATGCTTTGGGCTATTAGGTGTCACACTGCAGCCTTCTCCCGCCAGTTCTCCAAATCCCTTCACAGCCTCTGGCTGCTCTTTTGCATCGCTCCTCCCCAACATAGTTCTGCCCAAACTTTCAGTGGTCCGGACCTTTGGGTCTGGGATTGGCTACTTGGTCAGACGCTTCTCTTCTCCAGTAGTCCAAGAAAGCTCTCTGGCCATTAAATGCCTTTCTACGAGAGCGACTATATCATAGTTAGAGGAAGAGTCATTTTGGTCAACCCACCCTCATAGTCCCCTCAAGAATCTGTCCAAAACCAAGAGTGCTATGATCTGTTCTGTACTGTGGTTCTTGGGATGGAGCCACTTCCATATTAGATGGATCAGGTCGGACAGTTGTGATCTTGGCACTTTGCTCTCCCGGTGCTTCAACTTGTGAAATCTCTGGGCCCTTGCAACTGTAGTCACTCGCACTTTCAACCGTAGGTTGGTCTCAGCATTTCTGCCTTGGGCGGTGGGGGCGGGGGCTGGAGAAAATCAGTCTGACTCCAGAAGGTTTTTTGCTTCACTCTGTTTTATTTTTCCTTTATTTACATGGTGGGCCTCAAGGTAAGCCCAAGAAGTTCTCTTAAGAAAAAAACAAAAACAAAAAACCCAAACTCACAAAACAATCATAAATACTTTTCCCTGCTCCCTCTCCGGGGTGTTGCCCTACTACATTGGCACCTAGTTGGTTGACACTTCTTCTCCCAGGCAGATGTTACCTTAGTTTCTTTCCCTATAGAGAGGGGAGACATCTTTCCACCCAGGGGAAGCCTTTCTTTCCTGCTGCTGCTACTACCCCGCCACAGCTTGTCTCTCAACTCTCCCCTTCTCTCCCTTACCAGAAGAGGGGGTTTTAAAGGTCATTGGCAGTTCCTAACTGGCCTCGGGTGTCTCTAGTTAACCCAAGGTAACCTTTTTTTAAGCTCATAGGGAACAGGGCTTTGATCATTCTAGGGCTGCTATATCTACCCTCCACTTCTCTCTCATATCTGTCAGAACTGACTTTGTCACAATATCCAGAAGCACTCTTGCAAAGAATCACAGTCACCATGATAAATAACTGTTTTTGATGTACCCTAATCTTGGCCTCATTATATAAATTTAACCATGGCTCAGACATTTAAGATTTGGTGGGAAGTCGCTATGAAATTTAGTTTTTCCATATAATATAACTCATGATCTTAGTTTTTAAGATTTTGGTTGCTCAGCACTGAACTTGCTACGTAAAATAATATCCTTCTTAATAGAAAAAAAGACACAAAATACAATACTGTACATGAGGTATATTCTGTTGTCAAAATATGCATTTTTTTGTATGTGTATGCTCTCTTTAGTCTGCGGTGCTGGTGAAGACACTTTCATATTTCCTGATTGGAAAAAAAGATGAATGCTTATGTCAGTAATATTATCGGAGAAAAGAAGACCCTGCTGTCAGAAATAAACAGGCACAAATTATGTACTTTGGTCATATCAGGTATAGAGATGGAAATAACGTCAAGAAAGTTGTCAGGGAAGGAGTTGTGGTGAGTCATGGTAGCAGGGGCCAACCAGCAAGGAGATGGATAGATAGTGTGCAGCAGATCACTGGGAGATCAGTTGCCGAGTGCTCAAAGGTAGCAATGGACTAAGAAGGCTTCTGAAAATTCATATTCAGACATGAATAAATTGATTTTACTTATTTATGCTCAGTTTACATTTGCATTGTGGTCTCTCGATACTACAATATGAATTACTATTAATTATTGGCTACCAAATGTACTGCTTACTGGAAATTTCCCATTTTTACTTCCTTTGTTGTATGATTGCAGTGTTTAGTCATGGTTGGTTGCAATACATGTATCATCATTCCTCTCTATGACAATTAGACAGTGAAGCGAAAGTAAAGCTGCTTCAGGTGTAAACATGCCTGTGATTGGTTGGATATATGTGAATGGGTCAATGGACGAGGTATGTGTGGAATGAAGCATGAAAGTGAGTCAGAAATGGAAATCCTGCTTCCTTTCCCTTTTTGATATATCCTAATATCCTGTTTGCTGGGGTTTTTGTTTTGTTTTGTTTTTAATTAACTGCAGATATAAGCTGAAGTTCAGGAACACGTATACATTAAACTAGTAGCTGCTACTGCTGTTTGTAAAATGCTTGGAGATACCTGGATGAAAGTGTGTGTGCACATGGCAAGTGCACTGATCGTCATTAAAAGTTAACATTTACCCATGGGCAGCAGGTATCAAAGTCAGGGGAAGGCTGAGCCTACCCAAACTGCCTGTGTGGCCCCACCCACACTCCACCCCCAGACCTCCTCCTGCTTCCCGCCGCACTCTGCTTCAGCTCTTCCTTCCCATATGGCCGGGGCCTCAGGCCAGTGGCACCAGAACTGAGGGGGCCAAGGGGCCATTGCCCTCCCACTTTTTGAAAGTTGACGGGCCTCATCCGTCCATTTTTTGCCGGGATGGACCCCACTCCCTTCCCCTCCTCTCACCCCCCACCCCCCGAGGCCCCGGCCAGGCCAGCGTGGAGCCCGGGTAGCTGTGGGGAGCCATGGCAGACCCTCCACCTGCCCGGGGTACAGAGGGGCTGAGAGCAGCCCCCAGCCTGTGTCCCCACCCCCGGGCTCCCCAGCCTCCCGGGGCAGGAGGAGAGTCCATGACTCCCCGCCAGCTCCCCACAGCTGCCTGTGTGGCTCTCCCTGACCCAGTTCCACCTGGGGGGAGGGAGTGGGGAGAGGCCTCAGAGCCGCAGCCTGGCCATGGTAAGAGCTGCATGGTCAGCAGTGAGGAGCTGCAGACCCTCCAGCTGCCCCTGGTGGGCGGGGACACGGGCTGAGGGCTGCTCAGGCCCCCCATACTGCAGGCAGGTAGAGGGTCCACTGCGACTTCCCCACAACTGCACACCTGGCTCTTATCATGGCTGGGCTGTGGCTCTAAGCCCCCCCACCCCCCCACCAGCTGGAGCCGGGTCAGGGAGAGCTGCGCGGGCAGCTGTGGGGAGCCTGGGTCCCTCCACCTGCCTTAGGCGGGGGGCCTGGGACATAGGCAGGGGACTTCTTTTGCCTTCAACTTGGGCAGGGGCCCCACACACACACGCACACACTTTTGGGAGGGCTCTGGCGCCCTTGCCCCAGGATGGGGCTAGTGGGGGCCAGCCTGCAGCCAGGGACTCCAGGCAGCTGGAGCCAGTGTTTGCGCTGCCCACCGACCGCTCCGGGGTGTGGGGACTGTACTGCCCACCCCTTTCCCCCACCAGAGCCCAGAGGCCCCCCATACCCGCCATGCTGGGGGCCGTGCTCAGCTGCCTGCCCACCTGGGACTCGGGTTGGGGGCCGCGCTGCCTGCCCACCCACAAGCCAGGCGCTCTGGGGCTGGGGGAGGGGGCGGGCACTCGGGTGGCCCGGGGCTGGGTGGGGAGGGGCCTCTAGTCTCTGGCTGGGAAAGCGGGTGGGAGGGGAAGGGCCCATTCATTTACCTACACACACTAAAATTCATAGTTTTTTGCTCTTGGAATTTTCTGATGTCACTTTTTAGTTGTAATACTGAGTTCTGTTTAAGCATAATTGTGACAAACTTTTTTCTGTATCACAAAGTTGTTTTATAGAGAGTAATTCTGTTACTATTAGGAAAATATTAGCTGATTTTGATTTTGACTGAACGGGGGTTACTAATAAACTACTCTATTAAATTAGTTTTAAGATATACTGCAAGTTACTCCTCTACAGTATTTCATGCAATAGCATGCAAAGATGTATTTTTTTACTGGTTTAATGTTACCATTATAATTATATATACCTTGTTAATCTAAGCATAACTTCAGAAAACCAAAAATCATCTGTACTTTAATATTTAAAATAAAACCTGCATTTTTTTCATTATTTAATCCCATTTTTTATATTTGCTATTTCTTTTCCATTTATTTCAGGTTCTGGAAATGGAGTGGGGAGGTGAATATTCTCTTGATTCTTCCAACTTAGATTGTTTGTTAAACATTCTTCCTGGGGACTGGGAGTTTCAACAGATCCTCAGTGACATCGATGAGAAAATAAAGAAAAACTCTGCTAGGTAACATATTTTAAATGTTTCCTTTTTTTGTCCAATGTATCAGTAAGCCATTTACATTTTTAAAAGATTTGTTTCCTTTCCTCTTTTTGTGGTGATAACGTAGAATATTTTAAATTATTTCACTACCAGTTTTGCCTTAATTCAGCCAACACTTGTGGGTTGTTTTCATGGGGTGGTCGTTGACGCATGAAGGGACATATGAATCTTCAGTGCATCTGGCACGTAAATATCTTGCGACACCGGCTACAACGGTGCCATGAGAATGCCTGTTCTCACTTTCCGGTGACATTGTAAACAAGAAGCGGGCAGCATTATCTCTTGCAAATGTAAATACACTTGTTTGTCTGAATAATTGACAGAAGAAAAAGTAGGACTGAGTCAACTTGCAGACTCTAAAATTTTACATTGTTTTATTTTTGAATGCAGGATTTTTTTTTTACATAATTCTACATTTGTAAGTTAAACTTTCATGATAAAGAGAGTATCAGAGGGGTAGCCGTGTTAGTCTGGATCTGTAAAAAGCGACAAAGAGTCCTGTGGCACCGTCTGACGAAGTGGGTATTTACCCATGAAAGCTTATTCTCCAATACGTCTGTTAGTCTATAAGGTGCCACAAGACTCTTTGTGCTTTTTACATGATAAAGAGATTGCACTACAGTACTTGTAATGGGGGAATTGAAAAATACTATTTCTTTTGTTTTTTTACAGTGCAAATATTTGTAATAAAAATAAATGTAAAATGAGCACTGTACACTTTGTATTCTGTATTATAATTGAAATCAATATATTTGAAAATGTAGAAAACATCCAAAAATATTTAAATAAATGGTATTCTATTATTGTTTAACAGTGCGATTAATCGCGATTAGTTTTTTTAATTGCTTGACAGCCCTATAAATAAGCCATTCTTTTACTTATTCTAAAGCGCATTTTCTTATTGGAATAATAAGAGAAGACTTTCTAACTTGCATATGTTTTGGAGTACACTTTAAAGCATTATTTGTGGTAAAATATTTCATTATGAAGAATGGATAAATCTGTTATATTCTCTTAATCAGAAAAGATACACAACATTCAGCTACGTGAAATCTCTGAATAATTATTCAGAGGGCATAATCCTTGCTCTGCCTTGAACTTTCCTGTGGGCAGGTCACTTAATAGTTCTGTGTCTCAGTTTCTACTTCTGTAAAATAAGAATATCTTCCTCACAGATGTTGTGTGGCTAAATACATCAATATTTGTAAAATACATGGAGATCCTTGGATGAAAGATGCTGAGTGTGGCAAGTACAATGGCCATTGTTTAAAAAGATAACATTTACCCACTAATACGACAGTAATTTCTTGTTTTGAGGAAGAAACTGGAATTTTAGATACCACTCTGGGTAAATATTGGCTTTATAACAGTAATGATTGTGCAGCAGGGATTCAGCTGTGCCAAAGAAGGCATTTATGAGACTTCAGAGGATACCTTTGATGAAGTGTGATTTAGGATTGTATAACTTAATGATGAGGCCTTCCTGGGTAGGAGGTCTTTGTCCACTGCTCACAAAACTATCCACCTTATTCAGGAAACAGTCACCTATAATATGCACCCACAGAAGTTATACTTTACAGTTCTTTCTTTTCTGCTGAAGTTAATCTAACTGAAAACTGAATTTTTATGACATCAGCATATTGCTGTTTTTAACAAAAGGTAATACATTTCTTACAGATTTATTAAAAAATTATTTAATCTTTACAAGAGTCAATTATAGTGATAATCCTACAATAGGGATATTAATGAAAATCTAGCAACTATAGAATTGCAGTCCCCTTCATAGTGCTATTCCCCAATCTGTTGACATCAGTGGAAATTTGGGGCATACTCAGAAAAGTCCAGTTGATGTCCTTATAGTGTCATAAGTATCTGAAGTTTTGAGTTGCTCTGCATGAAATGTTACACATCCAGGAAGGCCACCATCAGCATTTTGACAGGTGTGTATGACAGGTGTCTTTTGTTACCTCTTCTGCTTAAAAGGTGTGTAGTTTGTGAGGGGTTGGGCCATTTTTTGACTGCAGAAGTAGATCCCAACTGTTTGTTGCTTTCACTATCACTTTATATCCATTTACATAACAATTTACATTTTCAAGTCTCTCTCTCTCTCTCTCTCTCCCCTCCTCCCCCTCCCCCCTGAATAGTTGAGATTGTCTTTAGCAATTGTAGTTCCACAAATTAGAAGGGCTTGCACCTATCAACTTTGGATGGCCCAAAGAAGAGAGGCAAGGATTTTGTCTTTTGCATTTGGTATCAGTCTGTGGTATGATAGCAATACAAGCCACTGATGCTCTTGCCGTAGAATTCTGAATTTCTACAGTCTTGTTTTTCAACAATAGCAGCTCAGTCAAGAAGACCCTGAGGTTACCAGATGTTATTTTGCATCTGTAAAATGTCGATTTCAGAAATGGAGAGAAGCTTAACAAAAGATGAACAACATTTCATGTGACTTTTTAATTAAAAAGAGTATTTTATTGCTAATATATTATAGGAAATGAAATCATTTTCCAGTTACCATTGATCTTTGCAAGTAGTATGATAAGGGAGCTACTCTGTGCATTATGTGCATGCAATTGGAATGCAATGTATTTTTCATCAGATAGATTTATGTTTTATTGTACTACAGAGAATAAACATAATAGTATACAGCATGTATATTTAAAAAAAATAAAACAGTATGTGAAAATTATGACTCAGAAGTGTATAATCACTTGCACAGTATAATCACTTGCACACTCATTCATGGCCTTCCAACAGAACAACTTTAACAAAATTGTATGACATGACAAATCAGTTATGTTCCACTTACCAACAGCAGTTGAATTATCTCCAGTATTTTTGTATTGTAATGGTTCTATTTTTCTCCTTGTGGTATAAACAGGAAAAAAAATGACCATCTGTGGAATATGGTTTTTTCCCTAATTTTTAAGGGAAAAGATGGTTAACACGTATATAAGAGAACTTTTATTACACTTGAATTTTAACTTTATTTTTATAGCAGTTTATGAAGGCAGCCAATTTGACCATTTTCAGTGCTGGCCAGGTTTGTGTGCCAAACTAAGCCTTGGATTATTCTAAAGTGAAGTCATGTTTCACTTTTTCATTGTAGGGTGCCATTTCTTTCTCTTCATCTCCTTCTACCCAACATACATTTGAACTTTATTATATTTAGGTAACAATATTTTCATTGTCTAATATGGAGGTTTCAGAATTCTTAATGCAGCTTATGTACATATAAATACTCCACAGGAATTAAAAGTTCAGCTGACATCATTGTATGATTAGCTTTTTTGTTGTTGTAATTAGTGGAACACCAGGAAATAACCGTGTAGGGCTTGAAATCATGCTTATGATGCAGCTCTTCTCAAAAGTGACTGTGTAAAATTGGCAAAAATGAATTCTTAACAGATCTTTGTGTATTCAGTCTTGTCTGCTTACTTTAAGTGGATACATTTTAAAACTGCTTTTTACTCCTGATAGCGCTGCAGAGCTAGCACAACTCTATAAGAGTGAGGTAGATTTCATTCCTTCTTCTGTATACACAACAGAATTATTTACTAAGATTCAATCAGTTACATCTCTGCAACCTCATTGAAGACTATGGTTTTGGACAGGTGTCACTAAGGGCCCAATTTGGTCTGCAAAACTGATGCACAAAAGAGAAGGATTGATGTTCAGATCTCAGGTTGCGTTTGCTGTGGTGACAGTTTAAAAAAAAAAATTCACATGTAAACTGAACACACCAGATGTGGAAATGACAAACATGGATCCCTGCTACTCCATTTGTAGAGCCTCTTTTCAGAGAAGAACTTGACATAAAGCATGGTTTAAGTTCAGTGGTGACTGAACTGGGTATTAATTCATTTCAGTTAGCCTTTTACTGCTGACCTCCATCCAAGGTTTTAATATGTTATTAATGATAAAACAAGCAAGATTTGAAAGCAATAATAGGCATCTTGCATTATCTTTCTCTGTTGTAAGTCCTGTTTACATGTGTTTCTTTGCCCCACCTTAGTGTGTTATGTTTAATTTAATTTTTTCAGCTCGTCAGGACAGATATCTGTTAATGTTTTCTAAAAATCACTAGGCACATTTATGACTGCATAAATAACAAGACTTGGTTGACTAGAGTGGACTGCATTAAAACTGGATTTAAAAACAATGTACATGATGGCAAATCAACTCTGCTTAAAAAATCTCAAACCGATAGGGTAAGCTAGTTATGCCCCTTTTGTCAGGAGTGGAAAGAATATATACATCTAGGTGGCTATAAACATATACGCAGAAAAAAAACAGTTAAAACACATCAGAAGTATAACAAAAATGAAAAGTTATTCACCAGCTCAGGGTTTTATCCTAGATCTATAGCTGTGGGTTTGGAGCCTATCCTTCTTCAGGGTAGTCTCCTCCTATTCCAGGATCAGCAACTTTTATAGCAAATCCATTGGCCACCAATGTAAGAATAAACTTTTAGCCGTTTGTTTGCTGGGAACAAAGTGGTGGACTCAGTTACACGTTGTAGTCAAAACATGCTCTGAAGTGCTCTACATAATGCTGTAGTTGAGAGAATGTTTTTTAACTAGGGCTGTCAAGCAATTAAAAAAACTAATTGCGATTAATCGCACTGTTAATAATAGAATACCATTTATTTAAATATTTTTGGATGTTTTCTACATTTTCAGATATATTGATTTCAATTATAACACAGAATACGAAGTGCACAGTGCTCACTTTATATTTATTTTAGATTACAAATATTTGCACTGTAAAAAACAAAAGAAATAGTATTTTTCAATTCACCTAATTAAGTACTGTAATACAATCTCTTTATCATGAAAGTTGAACTTACAAATGTAGAATTATGTACAAAAAAAATTGCATTCAAAAATAAAACAATGTAAAACTTTAAAGCCTACAAGTCCACGCAGTCCTATTTCTTGTGCAGCCAATTGCTCAGACAAACAAGTTAGTTTACATTTGCAGGAGATAATGCTGCCTGCTTCTTGTTCACAATGTCACCTGAAAGTGAGAACAGGCATTCACATGGTAGTGTTGTAGCCGGCATCACAAGATATTTAACATTCCTGTTCTCACTTTCTGGTGATATTGTAAATAAGAAGTGGGCAGCATTAACTCCCATAAATATAAACAAACTTGTTTATCTTAGCGATTGATTGAACGAGAAGTAGGACTGAGTGGACTTGTAGGCTCTAATGTTTTGCATTGTTTTGTTTTTGAGTGCAGTTATTTAACAAAAAAATCCTAAATTTGTAAATTGCACTTTCACAGTAAAGAGATTGTACTACAGTACTTGTATGAGGTGAATTGAAAAATACTGTTTTTGTTTATCATTTTTACGGTGCAAATATTTGCAATAAAAAATAATAATATAAAGTGAGCAGTGTCCACTTTGTATTCTGTGTTGTAATGGAAATCAATATATTTGATCATGTAGAAAAACATCAAAATATTTAATAAATTTCAGTTGGTATTGTATTGCAGTGGTCTCCAAAGTGGGGTGCGCCAGAGGGTGCGCAAGAGGATCCGTGGGGGTGCGTGGCAGGAGGAGTGCTTTTTTATTTATTTATTTTATTTTGCTTTCAGTTCGGGCAGGAGTAACCAAGCGTTACTGTAGCAAGTGCAATTCACTTCCGTCCTCAGCTCCCTTCTGGGTCCTAGCGCTAGACCCATTGCACTGCAGCCCCTGCCCCTGCCCAGCACCCAGGGGGGTTCAGACAATCACACACTCATAGGGCTGGAAGGACCTCGACTGAGCATCCTCCGTCCCTAGGAGCCCAGCAGCAAATTGCGCGGGGCCCGGTTTGTGTTACAGTCAGAGCCTGCCCTTGCTCTGGCTCTGTTTACCTTCCCGGGTCAGACGCTGCTGCCTCCTCCATTGTGAGCCAGGAGCCCGGGCTGAGCCGCTGCTGCTCCCCGGCGGGGTCTGTGCGGAGAGAGACCGGCATTAACCCCCCTCTCCGCCCCGGGCTCTGCCCGCACCAGTCCCCGAGCCGGAGCCTGCAGGTGATGGGGGACCCAGGGAAAGGGCCGGGCAGGAAAGTGACTCTGCAAAAGCGGCCCTGCAGCCTCAGATCTCGCCTGGCTGGGAAGCGCCTGGCGGAGGGACCGGAGCTGCAGCCCCAGCAGCGAGTCGCTGCCCGGGCTTTGCCCAGGGTCTGCTCCCGGGGCCAGCTGGGGGTTCAGGCAGGGGGGAGAGCGGCGTGGGGGGGCCATGGGCGGGCCCAGGGGGGAGAGCGGCTGGGGCGGGGCATGGACAGGCCCCAGGGGGGTTCCCTGTTGTGTCCCTGGAGCTGGGTTGTCAGGGAGGGGAGGGGTGAGAAATGAGACTGAAATGGAGAGGAGGGGGGAGGATATTGTTCATCTGCAAATGTAACCGCATTACAAACCTCTGAGCCCCTCCCTCCCCTGAGACAGGCCCCTTCATGCCCCAGCGATGGGTGAATCTCGCTGGCACTGAACTGCTGCTCGGGGCCTTTTTGCTCCATCAGAGACACCTGCTCTGAAAGGGGGCAGGATCCTGTTCTACTGAACAGCCCAGAGTGTGACCCGCTCACAGACTGTATCCTAATGCAGTGGTCTCCAAAGTGGGGTGCGCAAGAGGATCCTTGGGGGTGTGCAGCAGGAGGAGCGCTTTTTTTTTTTGCTTCGGCAAAAATGGTAGAGCCGGCGCGGCAGGGGGTGCGCGCTCAAAAATTTTTTACTGATTGGGGTGTGCGAGCAAAAAAGTTTGGAGACCACTGCTCTATTGCTTAACAATGCAATTAATCACGCTTAATTTTTTTAATTGTGATTAATTTTTTTGAGTTAATCGTGTGTGTTAACTGCGATTAATTGACAGCCCTGTTTTTAATTTGTTTGTAATATGCTTTTGCCTGGTCAACACACAGGCTGGACTAACCGTGTTAGAACACAGTGTGGACACAAGTAAGTTTTTAAACTGTACTTAAGTAAACTTATTAAACTTCTTGAAAGCCTTGTGAAGGTTCTTAGGGACATGCCATCTTAACATACTCATGTGTAAAGTAACAATAAAAACAAAACTTCCTCCTACACAGACTTAATATATCCCCTCTTCTTCAAGTGATAGTCCCTATTGTATTCTACAATGGGTTTATTCATGCACACCATGCTCCCAGAGCCAGAGAATTTGAAAGTAGCTTCCATTAGTCCGCACATGTGCCCTGGCTCACTTCGTGCCTCTGACTGAGGGGATAAAGGGCAGGGCAGACAGACCATCTCTCTAGTTCCTTTTCACCGTCACATGATCCGAGTCAGAACCTCCAGTGTCCATAGCTTCAGCTTCTTCCTACAAGATAAGATTTAGCTTTAGCTTTGTAAATAGTTTTAACAGCATATACAGTTTTTACAGTTTAGTGATTTTATAGATCTCTTAGTGTTAAACTTAGCCTTCTTTTGGCGGGGGGAAGGGGGAACCCGCCACCACTTATATGGGTACTGGACTATGCCCAGAACTCCTGGCTTCAAACATTGCGCTTCTTGCCTATGATCTTTTTTGGTCAGTGATGACTACCAGTGCTGCCTGTACTGCCTTGGGGAAGCCCACATTGCTGCGAGGTGCAGTATCTGCCAATCATTCCCCAGCCGTACCTGAGAAAGGTGGGAACTTCATCTCCAGAAATACCTCATGGAGAAGACTATGAGGCCTCAATCAGATCCAGGCTGGAAAACTGCCCTATACATCAGCCTGATTCATCAAGGAGTGTGCCTGCTGCTGCAAAGTCCAACTCTGGTGTGGGACAGTCTGCTTCCACAGACCACCCTCCCCTGGTGGAAGGGGATCTTGTCAGAAGTCCAGAAAGCATTCTCATAAACATGAGATTAAGTCTTCCTCTAAATCCACTTTGAAGAAGTCAGATTTGGCTCTTAGCAAGCCCATCAACTTGGCCTGTGAGGACTTAGGATATCCCCAGAGGCACAACAAGAAAGCCCAAAAACATTGGGCTACATTGGTACCGGACCACAATCCATTGATACCATCAACCTTAGCACCTCCCAAACCCCGGGATCTGCCGGCACCAATGATGACCGATTATTGCCAACTTTGCCTGTCCACAGCACTGTCTTCCTTGGCAGTTACACAATCTCCTCTGGCTCTTGCAGCCTCTTACACCCGGGAGCACTGAATCCATTGCCACTCCACTGGACGTTTTCACTCTCCCGGATCCAGAATCCCCTACTCTATCGGGCCCCTAATCCCTCAGGTCCTATGAGTTCTATGCAAAATCTGGCAAGACAGGCCAACGGTTATCCTGATCGCCGCCTACTGGCCCAAATAGTTTTGGTTTCTCAACCTCCTCTGAATGTCATCCCAAGTACCAATCATCCTCCCAATGTTTCCCAAGATCCTGACCCAGTGGAATGGCAAGATCAAGCACCTCAACCCATGTCCACTTCACCTCAGGGCTTGGTATTTGGATGGGCATCATCCTTAGAACATTCATGTTCCACAGCCGTGCAAGACATCCTTTCTAATAGCAGGAAGGATTCTATTAGAAGATGTTACCTAGCTAAATGGAGGTACTTTTCTTCTTGGTCAAGTCAAAGGCACGTCCTCTAGTCCTGAAGCACTGAATGAATGGGAAAGGCAGTAATATTTTGATATTGGTACCTTGGTCCGAAGAGAGAATTCATCTTTAAAAATAGTGTGTAGATTTTCTGTTACATAGGTGGTCATCTACTGTACTGTCAGCATTTATTCCTGTAGTACATTTTTTGTGACGTTAGAGCTTAGGAAAGATACTAGAATGATAGTACTAACATTCTCTATTTAACAAAAATAGGAGTATCCTTTACCTGCCAGCCTTCATTAATTTGCTTCTAGTTCATAAGCAAGGATCATCACTGAGCTGAAAGGATAGTACAGTTTTATTCCCGTTCAGTCTTTTTTCTGTCTGCAAAGAAAGACGCTCTTTGGGATGTGGGCACTGATTCCTTATGACCTTGCCTAAGACCACCAACTCATTTCACAGTGGCCACCAAACAGTCAATGGCTAACAAATAGCCAAGTCGGTCCCAGGATATTAGCGAGGCAAGGTGGAGGAGGTAATATCTTTTATTGGTTCAGCATCTTTTGGTGAGAGAGACAAGCTTTTGAGCCTACAAAGAGTACTCCAAGTGTCACAGCAAAATGCAAGGTGGAACAGATTCACCCACTTTGTCTCTCTCTCTCTATAACAGCTAGCAATGATTTTTAGCCATTATTCACCTGGGTCATATTCAGATCAGTAATTTCAAATTGAAAGACTCCATTTTCTACTACCAATCCTCTGAGTATCTAATCCTTTACTGGGAGCATAAGATTTTCCTCCTACTTTTTAGCTGGTGTAAGAATGTAGGAGAGCATGTTGGAGCTACATTCTAAACAAGTAAGTTAGTAATAAGACTATTACTGGAATACTGTGTGCAGTTCTAGCATGCATACATTAAAAGGGATGTTGAAAAATTAGATAGGTCCAGAAAAATGCCACAAGATTGCTATAAGGTTTGGAAACTCTGCTGCACAGTGGGATATTTAAGAAGCCGAGTCAATCTATTTAGTTTAGCAAAGAGAAAGATACACGTGTGACCCTAAGAGCACCCCAATGTCAGTTGATGCACTGTTGTCATGATATATATCTAAAAGATGGCATGTAATATATCACTGGTAAACTAATAACTCACTGATCATTAATATTGTGTGATGTGTGTACAATAAATTCACAAAGGACTTTATAGGTATGTGCTGGAAATATGTTTTTAAAATGTATTTGGCAAGCAATCCCTATGCCACACCTGTTCCAGCCAAAGGAATGTCTCCTATGTAAATTAAGCAAGGTGTGACTAAAGAAAAGAAAAGTACGTATACATACAAGGTAAACAAAGCCATCAAGAGAGTAAGTGAGACAAGACAGCCACTTAATCTCAGTTGGGGATGGGAGACTGTACTCCCAGGAAGCCTTCTTGCCTCTCAAAGCAAGGTCAATGAACTTTGGGAAGATATAAGGAGAGAAAAAAAGCCATTTTGGCATCCTTCACCCGAGGAGAAAAAGGAACTGAGCACTTTGACATCTGTGAAGGGTCCTGGCCAAAGTGTCTGGTCAGCCATGCTGGAAAAGAGACTTGGTGAGAATCCTTTCTTTATTCCTTGCATTTGCTATCACTTAAACCTATGACTTTTTGTTTAATAAACTTGTTTTACTTTTACTATAAACCAGTTCAGTGTGTTGATTAAAATGAGTGTCGAGGTAGTAAGCTACTGGGTACTGTTTCTTTAAAAGGGGCAGTGAACTTAACTTCTGAAAGTGTTCTACAAGAGGGATGTAAACTACAGAGCAGGGCCGCCCAGAGGGGGGGGCAAGTGGGGCAATTTGCCATGGACCCCGCAGGGGCCCCGCGAGCCCTGGCCGAGAATCCCTTCCCTGGCTACTCACCCAGCGGCGGTCCAGGTCTTCGGCGGCGGGCCCTTCATTTGCTCCGGGTCTTCGGCGGCATTTCGTCACTTCAGTCCTGCCAAAGACGTGGAGCGAGTGAAGGACCCTCCGCCGCAGACTCGGAGCGCCGCCCGGTGAGTACAAGCGCCGCAGTGGGTGGCACCTTTTTTTATGTCCGCTCCCCCGCTTTGCCCCAGGTCCCCTGAATCCTCTGGGCGGCCCTGCTACAGAGCAGATAGTTTGGGGAAAATTCAGGGCTCAGGAGGGCATTGGGGTCACCCTGCAAAAAGTAACTGGGTGGTGGAAGTCAGAGGGTGACTTGCATGCTTGTATATTGATGGCTGGAGTTGCTACTATAGCATTTAAGGCACCCAGAATTGCAGAGCAGGTATCAACACAACCCCTTACTGGTCTGACCCCCAAAGCCTCACAATGAGGTAGCTTGATCATGGTCTTTAGAATACCCTCGGCTTTCATGAATCATCTCCCTGTTTAGGACTTTAGTTTAACAGATAAAGGCACATCAAGATCCAGTGACTGGAAAGTGAAGTTAGACAAATTCAAACTGGAAATAAGGTGCATGTTTTTAGCAGTGTGGGCAATTAATAATTGGAACAGTTTGCCAAGGGATGTGATGGATTCTCAGTCACTTTAAATCAAGATTGCCTTTCTAAAATATGTGCTGTAGTTCATCCAGAAGTTGTTGCCTTGAAAAAGGAATTATGTGGTGAAATTCTCTGTCCTGTATTATGCAGGAGATCAGATAAGATGATCATAGTGGTCCTTTCGGGTCTTAAATCTGAGCAGTGGATGTGTTGAGGCTGCCAGTTTTTTATAAAAAGAGTAACACTTTCAAATTCAAATTTGGAAGAATTCCTAGTTTTAGAAATAAAAATCAAGACATCTATTTTTTTAAACTTTTTTATTGTGGCTTTTCTTTTGAGTAAAATTTGGATACAAAATAGCAGTAAGATTATAGAACAATGAAATAAGTTACCTGATATTTACAGCTGTGTTGAGTTAACTCCAAACTCAGTATTAATGGAAGCTATACTTTCCAATATACAGATAATAAATCTCAGACCTTCCCTCTGTCAAACAGGGTGGGGGTCATCACTGTTAAATGTCCATAATATTCCAAAGGAAAAGGTGTTTTGCTTTTATAGGGGGCGGGGAGCAAAAGAAAACATATCAATCATTCTCCACAGAGTAAGCTGTTAATTAAATAGACTAGAACTAAACAGAATAAGCATTACAAATGTGAACCTATATTAATCTTATCTGTCAGTTCTTTGGAGAGTGTAAAACAAGTTGCACCATCAGAATAACAGCAAGTTATCAAAAACAGTGAGGGCACACACTATTTTAATAAAAAAGATATATAAATATAATGAGAAAAAATATCCTGTAAAATTTTTCTGCATCAGGCCCAGTTAAAGGTCATCAGTTTATGAATCTCTTCATGATTTTTCACGTGTATCTTATCCATAAGTTGAATTAATTGTGTGTCCTAGGAAATAAATGATTTATCATTATGGATAACCTGGTGCTTATTAGCACACAATAGTACTGAAGCATCAACATCCTCCTCTACAGTTGCCTGTAATCATGGCACATGTTCTTAATTTTGGCTGCATGGCAGGCCTCTGTTGTAAGATGAACAGGAACTTACTGGCTGCACTCCTCTCCCCCACCCTTTGCAGTTCCTAAAAAAAAGTTTTTGTAAGGAAAGCCACTGCAAGAATTACTGTTAAGTATCTTCCCACCACCATGTAGAGCAAGTCTTCTGACCCATCACAAATGATGGCCTGGGCCTGGGCCTCAAGCTCAAAGGGGGCCTCAAATTTAGACACTTGTTCATTTTTTGGCATTTGATAAGTGTCACAACTTGTTTTTATGTGCATCCCTTTCTGACCAAAATGTGACACACTCTCTCAGCTTAGAGCTGCAAATTTAAGCAAATTAGAGATGTGATTTGGTAAAAGACATAATTTTTTTGTTAACTGATACAAATTTTGTCATATTTAAAGAGTTAAAAATGTTCATAAATATTAATAAAAATATATCGGTTCTGATGGCACAAGATTAGACCGTGATGAACGTGTCCTCTCAGATCAGCTGATTATGTAAACAAACCACTACTAGTGGCTGGTGCTGGATCAAGTGCATGTTGAAAGATAGAGAATTGTTACATTTTAGGGTCTTTATAGTTTTACGTCTAGTTGACTAAGGAATTATTTATGTGTGAGAATTAATCACTATTATCTTCATGTGATAGCTAAAAGAGGTGACTGGTTGGTTGGTTGAGCCCTAGCTTGGTAGCTGGTCCATCATCATAGGCTTTCGTAGTCTATAGGCCCAGATTCAAGGTGAAAATTTGTGAGGACCATCTTGTACAGTGAGTTTCATGAGGACACACATTTGAAATTTTTGGACATTATCCCTCTGTCTGTATCCTTGTCTATGTTTACTATATATATGTCATCCCTTTTTCTTCAGCTCAGCCTATTATATTATACCTTGCGTGCTTGAGTTTTGATTCAGTGATAAGGATAATAACCTGTCTGACTGTTTCATTTTGTGTTCTTAATTACTATTCCTTCGTTTTAAGTCTTTTCAGCATTTGTGTACATGGTTACAGCAGAATATTTCAAGTGTGGAAAGGCTACATATTGACCAGATAGATCACTATGAAGAGGAGATTTGAAAGTGGTGCAAGCAAGAGACGGCGAAAACAACTGAGTGAAGCAGCAGCTAAGAGCTCAAAGCCAATAATTTCATTTCTCAAACCACTGGAAAACACACCTTACCCAACAAACAATGCTACAGATAATGAAAACTCCGCAACTGCAACAAGTGATATTTCAATGCCAATACCTGAACATGAGGACAGTAGTCAAGAAGGAGATGTGCCAACAGTAACAGATGTAGCAGAAGATCCTGTGTACGATCAAGAAACTCAACAGCAACAGGAAGATGTAGATCTTACGCAGCAAGAGCAATTCATTAGTACTACAGGTTTGACTGTGACTGACATTGGAATTATTGACAAGAGCAGTGCTGCCCAAATGCAATCTTTTCTTCAAATTAGTTGTTTTGAAATTCCAAGTAACATTCCACGAGATGCTGATAATCATGCTTTCCCTACTTGTCTGCTGACAAAAACTCTTCCAAATGATGTACCTGCACAAGAGATTGATTATGCTGGAGTACAGAAAAACAATCTCTGTACTGTGCACCCTGCTTCATATTGAACAAAAGTACTGCAAATGCATCAGTTCTCTCTGATCAGTCAGGATGGAGCATCAACAGAGGTTGGAGGAAGTTGAAAGACCGAATACCATCACATGAGAGTTCAGCGTCACACAAAGAAAGCTATGTTGCATGGAAATCAGCCAGTAGGGCAGCATCAGCTGAAAGTTCAGTTCAGAATTTACTCTTGACTGAACTCTCTACAGAAACTAATAACTGGAAAAAACTACTTGAGCGCATCCTGAATGTCATCATTTTTCTTTGTGAGTGGGGATTGGCTTTCTTTGGTTCCAGTCAACGTACTGGTGATTGTCTGGCTATACCAAAAGAATGACAAGAGACATTAGATATGGGTTAATCAGGCCACAACTTTATTGTTAGATAGATGTCTGGGACTAACCCGGAGGATAAAATGTGCAGTGCAGGTGAAAAATTTATGTCCCTCCAGCAGATCCACTGCTGGGACCCTCCAATTCCAACCAATTTGGAGGGGGGCGGGAGGCTTCCATCAGCTCCCCCCACCCCGCCCTTTTCATCCAGGTCCCTCTAGCAATTCCCTTGCTGGGACCAGGTCCCTCCAGCAATTCCCTTGCCGGGACCTTACCGACCACCACCCCCTCGTAGGAGGGGTTAAGGTGGACTAGAATGATGGGAGGTTGGCTTCCTGCTGTACCAATCAAAGGAGTCCCCAACTGCCCCCGGCTTGCTCAGTTACCAAACACCTCTCCTTAATTCCTTTTCCAAGCCATTTATCCATTCTTTTGTGCCTTAATTTATGGAGTACCTGCACTGAACATCCGCTATACACTTAAATAAAGAGTTGTGACATAAGGCCTATCGCCCATCATGCCATGCATGAACAGAGCCCACCTGAACCTGCTGCGAGGAAGGCAAACAAAACCTACTGCACCTGGCCAGTATGGTGGTAAGGGAAAATTTTCTTCCCAGCCCCCCTTAGCAGGGCTGCTAGTGTAATGCCCACAGCAGATATAGCTAAACACCCAGCATATTTGTGACCTAAATAGGCCAGCCAGACAAACCCTCCGCCCCAGTTAAAGTGCAGGGCAGAGATCGTGCAAATGGAAACTTTCTAGGTATAGTTGAGCTCCTCAGCAAATATGACCCACTTTTATCAGAATATGTTAAACATGTTTGAGAATCGCAGGAGAGTCAAAAGCGCATGCAAGTCCATTATCTCTCCGCATGCATACAAAATGAGTTTATTGAGCTATGTGGGTCATTTGTACAAACAGCAATTCTTGATGAGATTTGAAATGCCAAGTATTTTTCAATCATTGTTGATGCCACTTCAGATTGTTCTCACAAGGAACAGACTACTATGGTTATTCTATATGTTAAGATTGTAGACAGCTCAACATTTTCAAATGAAGCAAGGTTTATTTTGTTTGATAATTTCACAAGAAAAACTGGAAAAGAAATTAAAATAAAATAATATATGGAGATATACCTATCTCATAGAACTGGAAGGTCATCAAGTCCAGCCCCCTGCCTTCACTAGCAGGACCAAGTACTGATTTTGCCCTAGATCCCTAAGTGGCCCCCTCAAGGATTGAACTCACAACCCTGGATTTAGCAGGCCAATGCTCAAACCACTGAGCTAGCCCCCCTGTTGTACTAGCAATTCTAGAAGGTTTTAAGTTAGATTTTCAAGTCTGCATTGGTCAAGCCTATGACAATGGATCTAATATGGCTGGAAAGTACAAAGGTGTACAAGCAGTTCTGTATTTTCTCCAGCTGTGGAAACCACACACTAAACCTTGTAGGTGTTGACTGTGCTGAATCATGCAAGGAGGCAATTATTTACTTTGGAACTGTTCAGCAAATGTACAATCTCTTCAGTAGAAGTCCACAAAGGTGGGAAATTCTGAAGCAATATCTTCCTGTTTCACTGCATGGGATGTCCAAAACTAGATGGTCTGCACGGATTGATGGTGTTCAACCGGTTGCGCAGCATTTGAATTCAGTGAGAAAGGCTTTAAATGAGCTTGAGTCTCTCAATCTCACTGCACAGGCTCAAACTGAACTTCAGTCTATTCAGAAGCACATGTCCAAATTTGAATGCATTCTGATGTCATCTTTGTGGATGAAGCTATTTACAATGATCCACCAAACTAATCTGGTAATTGAAGCACGCAATGCTACACTTGATGTTGAGAGGGATAACATTGAAAGTCTTATCAATGACATTCAACAGATTTGTGAACAATTGGATGCAATCCTGACTGTGTCCAAATTAGTAGCACAGAATATTGGCATTTCATCTGAGCTCTCCACCAATTGCAACTTACCTACTGAATCCAATGCCAAGCAGCATTATAGGGTCAATGTCTTCCTTGTTATCATTGACTCTATTCAGTCAAGTCTTGCATGTCAATTTGAGTCACTGCGGCTAATTTGTACCCCTTTTGGGTTTCTTTGGCAGTTCAACACACTGAGTAATGAAGATCTGCTTTCTGCAGCTGAACAATTGCAGCAACAGTACAACAAAGAAATCTGAAAAGATCTCAAGTGGCAGTCATCTTCCTCAAACAAATATATTCCATGAACTTTAAATTGGATTGCAAGCCAAAGGAATTGCTTCAAGAAATACTCGAACTTGGACTCTCTGGGGTGTTTCCTAATATCACAATTGCATTGCGTATTTTTGTCAGCTTGCCTGCACCAGTAGCTTCAGGTGAACGCACCTTCAACGTTTTGAAACAGGAAAAGAACTATCACCATTCAACTATGGGATAAAAGCGTTTGAATTGGCTCGCCATGCTTAATAAAAACTGTGACATTGCACGAAAGCTAGATTTTTCCTCAATAAGTAGTGCATTGATTTGTACAGAAAAGGGCTTGAAAAAGCATTGGTTAAATAAAAAAATGTTAAAATTATGTCTCACTCTTTTTTTGGTGCCTTATTTTGTTTTCGTGTGTCGTCATTTTTTATTTGATTATGGCTAGGGGTCTCAAAAGCTGGAAGTGGCCTGGGCCTCTCTGGACCTCTGAGAGGGCCTGCATATCAGTATGGCGAAGCTTGCCTTGCCAGTTCCTTCATGTTACTGATTTTGTAGCTAAACAGGACATAAGTCTTCACTGCTGTCAAGAAGTGACACGTTCACTTTAAAAATCATCTTTCAATAAGGGTAAGTTATCCCAATTATTGTGTTGATTTAACATTGAGTGACTTAGGAAGTTCCAGACTGAGTTTTCAGATTAAGGCATACCTGCAGGCGCTGGAACTCCTTGACTAGAACAGGATGGTGGCAAAGTTGCTAGCATAAGGATTTTCAATTCTTGCATTCTCTTTTTGCCATTAAGTTACTCTCTATCCTCCATTCTGCATTGTCAGAAATGTCAAGATGATGGAGTTGCAGGTAGCAAGGGATGTGAAGGGTAACAAGAAGGGTTTCTACAGGTATGTTAGCAACAAGAAGGAGGTCAGGGAAAGTGTGGGACCGTTACTGAGTGGGGGAGGCAACCTAGTGATAGACGATGTGGATAAAGCTGAAGTACTCAATGCTTTTTTTGCCTCAGTCTTCACAGAAAAGGTCAGCTCCCAGACTGCAGCATTGGGCAGCACAGTATGGGGAGGAGGTGAGTAGCCCTCACTTGTGAAAGAACAGGTTAAGGACTATTTAGAAAAGCTGGACATGCACAAGTCCATGGGTCTGGATCTAATTCATTCCAGGGTGCTGAGGGAGTTGGCTGATGTGATTGCAGAGCCATTGGCCATTCTCTTTGAAAACTCGTGGCAATCGGGGGAAGTCCCGGACGATTGGAAAAAGGCAAATATAGTGCCCATCTTTAAAAACGTGAAGAAGGAGAATCTGGGGAACTACAGACCGGTCAGCCTCATCTCAGTTCCTGGAAAAATCATGGAGCAGGTCCTCAAGGAATCCATTTTGAAGCACTTTGAGGAGAGGAAGGTGATCAGGAACAGTCAACATGGATTCACCAAGGCCAAGTTATGCCTCACCAATCTGATTGACTTCTATGATGAGATAACTGGCTTTGTGGATATGGGGAAAGCAGTGGATGTGATATATCTTGACTTTAGCAAAGCTTCTGATACAGTCTCCCACAGTATTCTTGCCAGCAAGTTAAAGAAGTATGGATTGGATGAATGGACTATAAGGTGGATAGAAAGCTGGCTAGATCGTTGGGCTCAGCAGGTAGTGATCAACAGCTCGATGTCTAGTTGGCAGCGGTATCAAGCAGAGTGCCCCAAGGTCGTTTTGTTCAACATTTCATTGATGATATGGATGATGGGATGGATTGCACCCTCAGCAAGTTTGTGGGTGACACTAAGATGGGGGGGAGAGGTAGA
This sequence comes from Emys orbicularis, assembly GCF_028017835.1. Classification (NCBI taxonomy): domain Eukaryota; kingdom Metazoa; phylum Chordata; order Testudines; family Emydidae; genus Emys; species Emys orbicularis. The sequence goes on along the minus strand of NC_088688.1, from coordinate 59,847,506 downwards.
TACACTGGAGGGTGGGGATAGGTTCCAGAGTGATCTAGAAAAATTGGAGGATTGGGCCAAAAGAAATCTGATGAGGTTCAACAAGGACAAGTGCAGAGTCCTGCACTTAGGACGGAAGAATCCCATGCACTGCTACAGGCTGGGGACCGACTCGCTAAGTGGCAGTTCTTCAGAAAAGGACCTGGGGATTACAGTGGACGAGAAGCTGGATATGAGTCAACAGTGTGCCCTTGTTGCCAAGAAGGCTAATGGCATATTGGGCTGCATTAGTAGAAGCATTGCCAGCAGATGGAGGGAAGTGATTATTCCCCTCTATTTGGCACTGGTGAGGCCACATTGGAGTATTGCGTCCAGTTTTGGGCCCCCCACTACAGAAAGGATGTGGACAAATTGGAGAGAGTCCAGCAGAGGGCAACGAAAATGATTAGGGAGCTGGGGCATGTGACTTACGAGGAGAGTCTGAGAGAACTGGGCTTATTTAGTCTGCAGAAGAGAAGAGTGAGGGGGAATTTGATAGCAGCCTTCCACTACCAGAAGGGGAGTTCCAAAGAGGATGGAGCTCGGCTGTTCTCAGTGGTGGCAGATGACAGAACAAGGAGCAATAGTCTCAAGTTACAGTGGAGGAGGTCTAGGTTGGATATGAGGAAAAACTATTTCACTAGGAGGGTGGTGAAGCACTGGAATGGATTACCTAGGGAGGTGGTGGAATCTCCATCCTTAGAGGTTTTTAAGGCCTGGTTTGACAAAGCCCTGGCTGGGATGATTTAGTTGGGGTTGGTCCTGGTTTGAGCAGGGGGTTGGACTAGATGACCTCCTGAGGTCTCTTCCAACCCTAATCTTCTATGATTCTATGATGCTAGCACTAGTTTCAGAATAAGAAATGTGTACTAAATATGATTTTCAAATACGTTTCATTTTTTTCACTATAAAAGCATTCTTGTCAGCTGAACTTTCAGATTACTTTGCTAAACAAAAGTTTAAATTTCTCTTCATATTTCAGTCCATTCTTTAATTATTTGGTAATTCAGCTATTGTTTTTATTTCGTGCTTGAACAGCTTGGGGAACATTTTCAACAGCATCTAAGTGACATAGGCACCTAAATCCTGTTAAAAGGTAATGGGATTTAGGGGCCTAAATCATTTAGGTGCATTTGAAAGTTTTACTCTCAGGGTTTGTTGTGTGTTTTTGTTTTGTTTCATCAGCAGTAATAGAATCATAACTAGGGCTCTACCAAATTCACAGTCCATTTTGGTCAATTTCATGGTCATTGGGTTTTAAAAATCATAAATTTCATAATTTCAGATATTTAAATCTGAAATTTCATGGTGTTGTAATTGTAGGGATCCTGACCCAAAAAGGAGTTGTGGGGGAGGTGTTGCAAGGTTATTGTAGGAGGGGTTGCAGTACTGCTACCCTTACTTCTGTGCTGCTGCTGGCGGTGGTGCTGCCTTCAGAGCTGGGCAGCCAGAGAATAGTGGCTGTTGGCTGGGAGCCTAACTCTGAAGGCAGAACCACTGCCAGCAGCAGCGCAGAAGTAAGGATGGCATGGTAAGGTATTGCCACCCTTACTTCTGCACTGCTGCCTTCAGAGCTGAGCCCTTGGTCATCAGCTGCTGCTCTCCGGCCACCCAGCTCTGAAGGCAGTGCAGAAGTAAGGGTGGCAATACCACAACCCCCCCAAAATAACCTTACAACCTCCCTGCAACTCCCTTTTGGGTCAGGACCCCCAATTTGAGAAACGCTTGTCTTCCCCATGAAGTCATAAGAACTTAAGAACGCCCATACTGTGTGAGACCAAAGGTCCATCTAGCCCAGTATCCTGTCTTCCGACAGTGGCCAATGCCATGTGCCCCAGAGGGAATGAACAGAACAGGATCCATCCTCTGTTGCCCATTCCCAGCATTGTGTAGTATAGGGTAAAAGCTCACAGAAGACCAGATTTCACAGTGGGGAGACCAGATTTCACAGTCTGTGACGTGTTTTTCATGGCCATGAATTTGGTAGGGCCCTAATCATAACATAAAGGCCCACTGTGGTGACCTTTCAGATTATGAATAATCCTTAGTCTTGTACTGGAGGCAATGAAATTACCCAGAGGAGTAGAGTGACCAGAGAGCAAATGTGAAAAATCGGGACAGAGGGTGGCGGTAATAGGAGCCTATATAAGAAAAAGACCCAAAAATCGGGACTGTCCCTATAAAATCGGGACATCTGGTCACCCTACACAGGAGTGAAGATTTACTCGCAGGATTAAAGGTTTACAGGATCCAGCCCTTAGACCCTGTGGCGGGGCGAGTGCCCCACCCCCATGTCAGAGGGGGCTAGAATAGGCCAGAGCGGCTGTGCAGGCTGGCAGCCAATCTGGAAAGGGCTTACTGAGAGCCAATCAGGGCCTATATTAGAGCCAGGAAATCGGGGCTAAGCTAGGCCCTATATAAAGGCTGCCCAGAAGAGCAGCAGGCAGTCTGTCCCAGACCTTCATGGGGGAAGGTTTGTCTCCAGAGCTGGGAGACTAGCACCTGGGACAGAGCAGTGCGGGGCAGGCTCACGGGGAGCACAGTAGAGCTCCAGCCCAATACCTGCCAGACTGCGGGCCCTGACAGAAAGGGCCTAGAGGGTGCGACGGGCCAGAGGGGAAGTGGCCCAGGGACAGTTGGACCAGGGGAGAGAAGGAGGGCAGGGAGGCTGCCACTAGAGGGTCCCTGGGTTGGGACCCAGAGTAGTGGGCGGGCCTGGGTCCCCCCCTTCCCCCTTGTACTGCACCTGGCCATGCAGTAGGGTGGCTGAGTCAAACTGCAACCGGCCCTTGAGACGAGGGACTAGACTTTGGAGGTTGTGGTTGGCCACTGAGGCCAGTGCAAGGACTGCTGAATACCACCCCACCCCGGAAGGGGGTGAGGATGGACTAGGGTGCACTGCCGGAGCAGTGGCCTGAAGAGGACGCCGCCGAGCGAGGAGCAATGCGGGTCCAGACATCAGTGAGGAAGAGACGACGGACGGGACACCACTGGCAGAGGGCGCTCTCCATGAACTGAGCTAATTCCCGGAGGTAACCAGCAGGAGGTGCCACGGTGGTGAGTCCCAACACGTCACAGACCCCGATCAGTGGGACTATTAATAGAATCACAGGACTGCTCATAAAGTTAAGTGTGTGCCAAAGTCTTTGAAGGACTGGGGCCTAGGTGTGTGTAAGGTATAATTTCATTTTTATGTAGTGTAATTAATACACTGTACTAAAATATTCTACATTAATCAGCTAATTACAGTTATAATTTTGTCCTTAGTCGAAAAGCAATTAAATGATTAATAAAACGTCTCCTTTTTAAAATCATATTATATGACTTATTTTTTAAAATATAACTATTAACTTATTAAATGAGATTTTTGCATCACAGTTAAATACAGGTTTTGTTTAAAGATTGTATATCTTCAGCAAATTGAGATGTATACATACCCCCTTATTAAGACACTGGAAATCAGAAAACTATTTTTCTTCTAGACTAAAATGAGATGTCAGGAGATTGAGTTGCAGGCTGTCTTGCCTAGTGGTCAGAACAGGAGTCAAGCTTAATGGTCGAAACAGGCATTAGCATCCACATGCCAGAGCCCAGGGTCTAGGCAGAGTCAGAGCCAGTGATCAGAGCCGAAGGTCAGAACCCAAATGCCTGAGTCAAGGGGGAATCAGAACAGGGTTGAGGGTTAGAACCATTAGTCTGAGTCCAAATGTCTGAGCCAGAAATTAGAGCAGAAGGTTAGAACTGTATTACTTGGAATCAGGGAAGGCAGGAGCAGGGCTGGGTCTAGGCTGGAGCAAGGGGTGAGTACAGAGGAGGGTCTGGGCTGGAGAAGGATTTGGAATGAAGCAACCAAAGGAAGACACAGAATCCACAGGCATGTACGGTGAGCAGCCACTGATATTCTGCAGCTGCTGGGATTAAGAGCAAACCACCCGACTGCCTCAGCCAAGCAGTGGAGTTCTGTTGTGGGCCATCTGTGCCCATTGGCTGCCTAGTGACAGGACAGGCACAGCTACGGGCCCTCATTCCTGGCATGAGATTTCAGTTTGAGGCTAGCTTTTGACTATATTTTTTATCAGAATAGTTGTTAGACTGTTTACTTTGATACTTTGAAAGAAGCATTACATATTTAAGCTTATTTCTTTGTACACTCAGAAAATGGACATAGAATTTTTTAAGTTGTTTATTCAGTGGCCTGATTCTTAAGTATGTTGTTGACTGATGTAATTCATACAGTGGAATATAGATATACTATAAGTATTTGTTAAATTATAATTGAAGTATCTTACAAAACCCTGCAAAAAACAGGAGGGAAAGTAATACTGAGATTCTGCTTCACTACCATATGATATGAACTAAAGAATATGCAAAAGTTTTTATCCAATGCAAAAAGTACAGTTTTAGACAAAAATGTGATGTTTAGTTTATTGGGATAAAAAGATCAAATAAAGTGAACTGAACTATCATTATTTGTACCTATAGGGAGGTCCACTGAAATTTGTCTGCCTAATCCCTTTATCAGTGCTAGGACAAATTGCTAAAATATCTGGTCCTGGAAAGGCTTTAGCCTATTAATGGTTTGTAGTTCATTGGCTAGTACCCTGATTCAGATGTCAGAGATTAGTATAAAAGCTAATTTAAGCTAATTGAAACTGATTTAGGTAGGCTAACGACACCTGAGTCTTTACAATTCACAATGCTGTAATCTGTTAGGTTTCATTGAATGAGACACATCAGGCTCATAAATAAAAGTATTTGATATAGTGTCCCAGGAGCTAAGGTGTATGAACAGGGCATTGGATTTCATAGTCCTGAGAACAGTTTACACAAGTTAAAAAGATACATGCCAATCTTTTATTGTGTTCAGAACTGGTATTCATGGATGGAGTTATCCCATCAGGAAATTGAGTGGGCCATGGTCAGAGAGGTATTATTTTTCATGGAAGTCCTTTGCATTCATGAAAAGGCCCTTTGATACTCAGAAGATATTTGTTTCAGTGCACTTAATTTTAAACTTGCTCAGACTCAGAGTTGTATTGAAAAGACCTTTACTTCATCTTTTTATATAGTGTGTTTTATAGACCACCCACACGTGATTAATTTTAAAGAGGTTTTCATCTAATTTTGAAATGGTTGTTCTCAGTGAGTTTGGTTTCTGAGGATGATGCAGTTATAAAACTTGGCATCTTCATATAATAGAGTAGATGCTTTCTGAACTGTTCATTTCACATATTTTTAAATATATTACAATACACTTTCTCACAGTCCTGAATACAAAGCTTCTACTGATAAAGTATGTAAGAGTAAACTGTTGTAAAAGGACACATTTGAAATTATGTGACTTTTAAGTGACCTACTGATGATTATTTCAGAAACATATGAACATATTTTGCCCAATATATTTTTATTTTTGATCGTCCCTTCACATTTTGAAGGAATCTTAAGAGTTAATGCAGATATGAATATCTTTCACACTCCAAGTTTGCAGTAGGCTTCTTTTTTATTCAGCCATCTATAATTATTTATTTCAATTATTTTAAAGGGACAAATAGAATAGGCCCCAAATTTAACCCACTGTTGAAAATATATTGATAGTATACATCATCTGGATTCCAGAAATCTTTTTGAGGAAATAAATTGCTATTATTTTTGTAAAGGAAACAACAAATTTTTAGTTACTATTTATCCATCACTGTTTTTGCCAGTTCATTTATAATTTCCTTTCCTACCACAAAATCCAATAAAAAATAAATACACATTAACAAACCCAGTTCCCAGAGCTATGAGATGACATAAGTGAGATCACTGATGCTGATCAGAAAAAGGCAATAAATGAGATAAAGGAAGGTTGGTTATGATGCACAATAAATGAAAAAGGGAAAGTTTAAATGTTTGCTAAATGTAAGATGGAAAAAGTCCATTAGAAAAGTAATTATTTTAAGAGGTTTATTGCAAGCAAAATTTAAAAATAAAAATATGATCACTGGGTGGGTTGCAGCAATGACCTTTTACCTCTGATTTCTGGTTCACTACTAACTTAGCCTGAGTTAGTACTGTCTGAAGTTTTTTGCCACTTAATAGCTGTCTTTTTTAGAGCAAACTGAAAAATTTTAACTAAGTTTTCTTGCTTTCATGGAAAATTAAGTTTTTCATAAAATGTTTTCAACAACAAAAAAATTCAATCCTTTAAATTAAGCAGAAAAGCGGTGTCACTTTGGTTTTTGAAAACTGATTATATATATATTTTTGTAAATTACATTTTGGATTTTTTCCATTTTTGTTATTCAATGTAATAGAGCAGTGGTTTTCAACCTGTGGTCCGCAGACCCCTGTCGGTCTGCAGACCACGTAGTAGAGGTGTGACGGGTTCCCCTCGGGGTGACACCTGGAACTGGGGTGCCACTGAGTCCTCTGACTGACCAGCCTGGGCTTCCTCTCACACTGTGCTCCTGTGACAAGCTCTAGACCGCTCCTGGTCTTACACTTTCCACCAGCATTTACACAGGCAGGGACACACCTAGCTGTGGTTATATGCAGGCTTTGACCAGCCACTGCATTAACCAACAATAGAAAGGCTACAGCCAAGATTACCCCTAGCTTCGAAGCCTAGGACCCCAGAGCTATACCGTCCTGCCCTGGTCAAAACCCCAACCAGTATGAATTTATTACTCGGTTTGCCTCTTCCTCAATGTGGAGAGTAATATGCACACTTGTGGTAACTAAGCTGAGATTTTTCCCCAGACACTTCACTTAAAGGCACACTGGTTTAGGGTAAAATATAAAACAAGTTTATTAACTACAGAAAGATAGATTTTAAGTGTTGATACGTAATAGCAAACAGATCAAAGCATGTTACCTGGTAAATAAACAACAATGCAAATTAAGTTTAACATACTAGAAGGATAGGATTTGAATTAACAATTTCTCACCCTGACTGATGATACAAGCAGGCTTGCAGATTCTCAAGGCACAAGCTGCACTTGTTTTGCAGCTTAGGATCCCCCCCCTGCCCCCCTCCCCCCCGTTGCAAGTCCTTTTCTTTCGGAGCTTCTCTCAGGTGTTGAGTTATGGGGGAGTGAAGAACAACAGATGATGTCACTCCCTGCCTTAGTTTTAGCATATGGCGGGAACCCTTTGTTCCAAAAACAGTTCCCAGCCCAGTTTGTGGAAAAACACAGGCAACCAGAATGGAGTCCAGAGACATGGTCTGGTCACATGCCCTTGCAGAGTCATGGCAGCTATTACTTACAGGCTGGCCGAAAGGTCCACAGGAAGGCTAAGCTATTCCACAGCCCATTGTCTTTGTTGATGAGTCATTAACTCTGTTTGGCTTCTTCATTGTTGTACCTGAAAGGCTGGCTGTGGGTGTTTTCTAGAATAAGCCCATTTGAAATACAGATCCATAATCAATATTCATAACTTCAGGTAGAAAAATGATATATGCATATAAATAGGATAATCATATCCAGAAAATAATAACTTTTCCAATGACACCTTACATGACCCATCTTGTACAAAATGCATCATAATTATGCCATTATCCTATAATATTATGATGATGAATATGCGGTGTAATGTCACAAGGCGCCCATGGAAGGTTGTCGTTACCATACAACAGTGATTTTCAGCTGTGGTCTGTGGAGCCCGGGGGTCTGCAGAGTATGTCTAAGATTTCCAAAGGGGTCCGCACCTCCATTCAAAAATTTTTAGGGGTCCACAAATGAAAAAAGGTTAAAAACTGCTGCAATAAAGTAAATGATACCTAGTATTTTTGTTTGTTTTTCCTTTTTCCCTTTCTTTTCTTTTCCTGCTCTCTAACTTTTTAAAAGTTGCTGAACTTTTGGTTACTGAGTGGCAAAAGGAAAATATGAAACTCTGCAACATTTTAAAAAATTCCTCAACTTTTAAAAAGTTACAGAGCAGCCAAATCACAGTAACTTTTGTAAGTTATGAAATATTACAGAGATTCATTCTTTTTCTCTTTACACTATAACACTTTTCCAAATTTGGATGTTGGAGTAGAAAATGGACAAACCACTAACCTTTAAATCATTGAAAGAGCGAGGAAGCCCTTGGAGAATGGAGATAAGAGATAAAGTCAGTGGCATAGGCCAGGGGTACGTATGTAGGGTCTTGAAGTGGAAGCCAATGAAAGAGTTCAAAATGGGGGTTACAGGACACATTGAAGGGTTAGGAATTTAATTGTAGTGGTTGCATTTGAATGGCCAGGTTTTGTGTGTGTAATATATGTTTATTAACACAATAGCTTAGTGATGATTGCTCTCAGTGCAACTTCATAGTCCTATTATGAATGCACCTTATTTCTGGTTACAGTATTTAGAAAGCCTTTTTCCCCCTTAAATTGGCTACCTAATGACTGCTGACTTTGTCCCCACTTACCTCTGAATTGCCTCCCACACTTGGGGGCACCTCCTGATGCACACAATTTATCAGTACCTGTGGGAGAACGTGCACATACTCTGGTTTTTGCTGTCTCTCCAAAAACCATTAGCAGCTGATGACTAACTTTAAATATTAATAAAATTAAATCGTACAATAAAGAGTTTTCATATATGTGGGATTGAACTCTCCATCTGCTAGTATATGCACTTTGCTGCCCTAACCCCTGTTAAATACCCGATAACCATAGGTACTCAATACAGAAGTAGAATAGGGACCAGTAGCATAGCAGGTAAGGTATGTGTGTGTCTGGTACCATGAACTTTTCACTGAGAACTAATATTATTACCTTACTGTAATTTGAATTAATTCTATAAGGAAATAGAGGATTAAATTTTCATTTACATCCTTTACCAGCAATAAACGAACTTGCAATAAATAAACAGAATCAGAAAAAGATAATCCAAACTGAAAACATGTATATAATCAAAATCATCCCTGATTTTGATAAAATAGATCTTGGATCCACACCAGTAAAGTAGTTCAGGGTAAACATGGGTGTACCCACTTCTCATTTGGGGAATATGGCCACTGTGCGGCCCGGAACACCCACAAGTTTAATTTTCCCAATTTTTTTAAACCACAACACCATTGATCCATGCCATTGCTGGTTCTGATTTTGTAAGACTAAAATCTAACTGATATTTAATATTTTCGTATTAAAGAATAGTAGATGCTCAAGGGAAACATTAAAAAATATAGAAACAGAGTTATTTCTAAGACATTTTTCTTTCTTTTCCTCCTTTTTCTGGTTCTGGGGACATTTTCATGAAAACAGAATCTTTGTTTCTAAGGAGTAAGGAGTTCAACTGTTCCTGCTATTTTTCCCCAACCTGAAACCCTAATGATTTCTACACCAAGCATTTGTGATGTCACAAACAAGGTTATGATTTTAGGTAAGAGTAAGGAACAGGAGTTGATCAACTCCTAAGAAAGAAATATTTTATTTTTCATTCAAATATTCTAGTGAGGAAAAGGGAAAGAAAATATTTGCTTTACCAGCAGAAATGTCTCTAAAATTATTTTCAGGTTTTTCAGTGAGGTGTCAGCAGATCTGTGAGTAACTGCTACAATATATGATATGTTATAAAACAACTGCTGATTGCTGCAGAAGCAGAATGTCACATTTAGCTGTGAATGCAGTAGTTGATTCTGCTTACAGTCTTTATTAATCATAAGGGCCAAATCCAGTCAGTTTTATGTTGAGTAATGCCTTACTTTGCAAGTAGGCTTACTGAAAAATATGGGAATATTTGAGGATCAAAGTACTACTTAATTTGAATAAGGCTGGTGGACTCTGGTCCTAAGAAAATTTACTGTAGATCTACTCTCACTCCATTAGGAAATGTTAGTCCTGGAGATTGAGACGTAATACTCTTAAGCCTCATATCAGACATGTTATGTTATAATGTTATATAAATCTAAAGTATTTTCCTTTCTTGAAAAGATATGCTATATAAAAAATTTTCATCTTTAAATAATGGGAAAAGTTTCAATGCTTGTTTTTTTTTTATTTTGTTTTTAGTGTGGAACAATGCCTTAAAGAGCTACAGTCAGAAGTAAATGAGACTTGTACCGATGAGCTGTTACAAAACACAACTGACTGCCTTCACTGGCTGAATAACTGCAGTTTCAGTTCCCTCAAACCTTCTTCTACACCTCATGGAGAGTTGATCGAATTTCTTAAAACTCTGGTAAAAAAAAAAAATCTTCTACAGATTTTATATATTTGGGAAAAAATACTTATACAGTTTTTTAATGTATTCCTTTTTTACTTATTCTTTTATAGTTTCACACGAGTGAATATAGAACAGAATTTGAATAAAAGAGTCAGTATCTCTCTTTCTTTTACTCTCCTTTTTTGGTATAAATAATAACCAGAGAGACTATAGCCCAGTGGTTAGGGCACTTGCTTGGGATGTGAGAGACTCAGATTCAAGTCCCTGCTCTGAATCAGGCTGAGCAGAGACTTAAAGCTGGGTTTCCCACATTCCAGATGAGTGCCCTAATCACTGGGCTACTGGCCAACTGAGGGTACATATTCCCTCTTTCTGTCTAACCAGAAATTCCATCCTGGACTTGAGAAACAAATTCACATTTTTTGATGGAAAAACACTTTGTCTAAAAATTCTTTACTTATAATAATGTATTCACTAGTTCTCTTGCTGCTACTTTGCCAGACTTTCCAAAAACACCTGTGCATTGGGTATAAGGAGCAGAGGTGCAGTGTGTCAAGGACCAGGACTTCAAAAGCTACCCCCCTCCACCTTCATTTATGCAGTTGAACTGTACTGATTCTGCCAAGTCATGGCCCACCACAGAGAAGAGGGCAGGATTTTCCCCCAGGAAAGATGCAGAGTCATTGATGATACAGAAAAATAGAGGGTTGAATACATTTTTTTTTCTTGTACTGACTTTATTGCAGATGGTCCTTTAATATTTGTGAAGTAATCTTAGGAGAAGGCAAATGAGAACAGTTTTATCATCCTGTCTCACCCGTTCTTTCCAAAAAATCCAAGCACATTCATTGTACAGATAAGACTAGAAGTATAGGGAGGCACATGGGAATTACTTTTGTGCCAGAATATGATATTCTTACTCCATGAGAAATATCGTATATTGCAAATTGTCCCATTGACTTCAATGGAACCACTTGCGATGTAAGGTACTGTTCAATGTAAGTCCGGTTTTTACAATCTGATCTTTTATGTCCAAAGTGAATACTTGCATGCATTGAATTTTATTACTCAATTGACTTAATGATGATTTCTTGTTTGAAAGCTTTTAACTAATTATCTTACTGTTATAGATGATGGATTGTAATTCTCCACCCTCTGTAGGACAAAACCCTTGTTCATTATTGCTCCTGATACTTATGTGGGTTGGTCTGTCAAGGCCTTTGTTTATTTTTAACATGCTGAAACAATATAATAGTTTAAGAATAGTGCAAACTACGACAGTATGTTGTTGGCAAGCATGTCACACTGTCAACACAACTACATATTTTGATGGGACTGTGATCCTTTATGGTCGTATTAAAAAATTCTTTGAGGTCTGACCACCTTCTGTGATGTAATATCTCAGTCACTCTACACAGTATCTAGTAATTCTAAATAATTAAAAGATGAACACTTAAATAAGAGGATGCATTTATTAAATTATATCCTGGCTAAATGAACCACAACTTTTTTATAACAAAATCTTATTGTTTACCTTATTGTGTTGTGTGTATGTTTTAAGTACACTGTTGTCACTATCTTGGTACGGACATGGTAGGTACAAAATCCATCCTTCACACCTCGTGTAGCATCTTGTGCCACCATTTTGAATATGCGTCTCACGCAAAGTCACTGCAGCATCTTTTCAAGTGTTTTTTAAAGCTTATTTTTCAGATGCAAAAGTATATCTTAACATAGGAATTGTTCAAACAGATTTCTGAAAATGTAAACTAAGCTTTCAGAGCTTCAAAGTGTGTTGTAGGGGGCCCTTTTCTGAGGAGTACTAACTCCAAGATGGTGTCTGCAAAATGTAGTGACTCTTTTTAAAGCATTTATTTCAGTTCCAAAAGGCTTTGAACACTGTTTAAGTTTAGATAGTTTTTTTGGTAATTGAAAATGACCCATTTAAGCTTCAAAAGGAGCACCAACGACTCATCGACAGTGTTTTGGATTCATCTTCCAAAGGAGTGAATCTCATTGGCTGGTTTGACATCTGTTGAAGTTCTGTTGTTCTGTTTTTATTAGAACAGCATATTTGAATATACATCATCAAAAAAAATCTATAAATACTATAAATCTAGATTTGCTACTTCAGCAGAGTAAACTGAAGATTCTGATTAGGATATCGCAAGAGTCTGCAAAATTTTGCACTTGCCTCATGGGGGGCCACAAAATTGTAAAAGAATACAGATAATAACACAAAATAAACTTTGCGTGTAGGTGTGAGTACACATATAATTCTGTAATATATATAATGTGTGTATGTAATATGCATAGATACATGTGCATTTATATAGAGTATAACTTCATTCCCTCAGACTGTCTTTTAGTAACTCTATTTTATCCACTATATTTGCTCCATTAATGTCAGCCCAGAGAGTGCATATAAATCATTCTGCAAGAAAGAAGATGGAGAGAGGAAAAAAGCAAAATTATTGTGATGCCACTCACTTTATAAACACATATGGTTGGCTGGTTTGTCCTGTTCATTTGTTTTCTTATCTCCACCAGCTGAGAAGTTATGTTGTCTGGTTAGTTTTTTAGTTTTTTCTTCAGTGAAGATATAGCCTATCCTTTTCATCAAAATTATCCAGGTTAGGACAGGGCTTTTATTTTCTCCTACATATTGGAGCATTTTAGAGCAGAGCTGGGCAGAAAACAGTTTTCCCTTCTCATGAGAATATTTAAAGATTTCTAAAAAAATTTTCCATCCCAAATTGGACAAAACATCAACATCTCAGAAATGTCTGTGAACTGAAAATCCCTCAAATAAATTTGATCAGGTCAATCAAAATGTCTTGTTTTGATATTGACCTTCCTTTTTAGCTTTTTTTAAACTATAAATTAACTTACATTTGAAGCAAAATGTCATTTTGACCCCAAAATTTGATTTTTTTTTTCATTTAGAAAATGTGAAAACAGAATTTTTTAAGTTGTTAAAATGTTCTATTTTTTCAAAATGGGAAATTCATCAAAACTGACCTTTTTCACAAAAACTTTTGGTTTTGACAAATCAGCATTTTCTGACAAAAAATAATGGTTCGCTGAAATATTCTCAACCAGTTTTACTCTAGAGGAAGTTGGACAGACCACAAACCAGGGGCTGGGCTCCATGCAATTAGAAGAGCTTATGGTGGGAGAACAAAGCCCTCTGGTTGTAATATGTCCCATTGTATCTTAAATAGCCATGAGACCAGAACTTTGACCCTACTAGACATTAGAGGCCTTTTCAGATGAAGTAAAACAATACATGCAGTCCTGTTACTTCATCAGCTCCATACCTGCTTCCCTTCTTTCTCCCTTACCAATATAGCTGAAATGTAATTTCAACCTGGCACCTGTTAATGTATCAGTCCGCATCTAGCCAGGACAGGTACATGATGCCCCCCACCTTGCCCTGTAGGACCTCAATCCTTGTGCTAAATGTAGCAGATCCTCTCTTTGAGTCCTTCAAGACTGTCTTGGGAAGATTTATTTATCCTTAGAATTGCCTTTATGATGCTTAGTGCTGAGCCAGAAGAACATGGAAAGCACAAGGTTTCTATTTTATGAATTCCTACCAAGTTTGTCATGAGCAATAGTTATAGAATCATAGAATATCAGGGTTGGAAGGGACCTCAGGAGGTCATCTAGTCCAACCCCCTGCTCAAAGCAGGACCAATTCCCAACTAAATCATCCCAGCCAGGGCTTTGTCAAGCCGGGCCTTAAAAACCTCCAAGGAAGGAGATTCCACCACCTCCCTAGGTAACGCATTCCAGTGCTTCACCACACTCCTAGTGAAATAGTGTTTCCTAATATCCAACCTAGACCTCCCCCACTGCAACTTGAGACCATTGCTCCTTGTTCTGTCATCTGCCACCACTGAGAACAGCCGAGCTCCATCCTCTTTGGAACCCCCCTTCAGGTAGTTGAAAGCAGCTATCAAATCCCCCCTCATTCTTCTCTTCTGGAGACTAAACAATCCCAGTTCCCTCAGCCTCTCCTCATAAGTCATGTACTCCAGACCCCTAATCATTTTTGTTGCCCTCCACTGGACTCTTTCCAATTTTTCCACATCCTTCTTGTACTGTGGGGCCCAAAACTGGACACAATACTCCAGATGAGGCCTCACCAATGTCGAATAAAGGGGAACAATCACATTCCTCGATCTGCTGGCAATGCCTCTACTTATACAGCCCAAAATGCCGTTAGCCTTCTTGGCAACAAGAGCACACTGTTGACTCATATCCAGCTTCTCGTCCACTGTGACCCCTAGGTCTTTTTCTTCAGAACTGCAACCTAGTCATTCGGTCCCTAGTCTGTAGCACTGCATAGGATTCTTCCGTCCTAAGTGCAGGACTCTGCACTTGTCCTTGTTGAACCTCATCAGGTTTTTTTTGGCCCAATCCTCTAATTTGTCTAGGTCCTTCTGTATCCGATCCCTACCCTCCAGTGTATCTGCCACTTATTTCCCCTCTCCTCCCCCCAGTCTCAAATTAATTATTTTGAATTGTTCCTCATTTGCTTTCCAGGATGGGCTAACCAGAGTAAAAAGGCTCCATCTTCTGCCAAGGCTTAACTGGTAGCTACGAGAGTTGGTGCTTTCCCTTTAGAACTGTGAGGTAGAGCTGATAGAAAAATGCCAGTTATTTTTCACAGGAAATTTTGAATATATATATATTTAAATATCCTGATTTTTTTTTTTCCAGTGAAAATCTGAAACAAAAACCTACAAATTTCTATTTGGTTTTCAAAAACTGAGAGCTGAATATTTTTACTAAAAATTAACTGGAAAATGAAATTTTTAAGTGAAATAACATTTGTTTTCTAGTTAAAAAAGACAACAGAACTTTTTTCTTTGAAAATTTCTATCAAAATAAAAATTTTCTGTGAAAAGTCATTTTTTCATCAAAAAACATTTCAATGAAAAAATTTCTACCAGCGATACTATGGATGTTCTTACGTGCTTCATGTCATTACAGATTTTATATTACAGTCTCTGCCAATGGTAGGTGGTTCCTATGTAGTATGATTAATCAGTCTTTGTTTTTCTAGGTATCTATCCTATGTCTTTAGAATGAGTACTATCTGGAAAGGCATAGAGGGGAATGCTGATGCATGTTCTTACCTGTTGGTTTGGTTACTCCAAGTTCTTGTATGCCAGCCAAGACAATACCTTATTGTATTGATGAAATTGAGTTTGAGTTTCTGAAAGTTTTCCTGTGTGTGTTTTAGTTATTTATGATCGTCATTGCTTAGGGAATCTTTAACTGAACAAAGTCATCAGACAGCCATTTTATACAGAAAGTGACATCAGGAAAACTGTGCTTTTTTCCCTGTTTCTCTTTATTGGTAAGAGAATGTATACTTACTCTGTGCCTGGGCTAACATGAAGGGACTCAGAGAAATCAAGTTACCTGGTAAGAAATTATCATTTTGTAGTTTGCAATTAAAAATAATGTACATCTCGTAACATAAAGTTAATTTTGTAAATAGAGTTATTCATGCAACATCTCTAAATACTATATAATTTATCATTATTAGCAAAGCTTGCTGAGGAATGAACAAAATCAAGAAGAAATGATACTACACTTTCTTCTGGATCTCTCCAGTCAGTGTGGGGTCTCATTTCCATGTACTCCAAGTGGGACGTCTTTTGAGTTAACATCCAGAGCTTCCCTTCATGCCATTGAGGATGATTCATCTATGAATATCAAGTCTGTTTGGGATGATGTGAGATTACACCTTCGACGTTTCTTAGTAAATAGACTTCAGAGTCCTCATGAAACAAATACTGCTACTTTAAAACAGCAAATGCAGTTTAAAACTCAATGCATACAACACCTTTTGTTTCTATATCCAGAATCAGAAGTTCTAACCAAGTACCAAAACATGCAGAATAAATTGGTTTCTGAACTTCTTCAGCACTGTGTTCTATCTAGCTGTGGTGAAACAAACTTTGATAAGGTGGTTCATGGTTACAAAAGTTCAGTACCTACACTATGCACAATGATAAAAGAGGATTTGTATATACTAAGTGGTACTATAGATCCATCCTCAACGCTGATGTTTATTAATGAAACTTATCTGGATACCATCACAGAAGAAATAACAGTTCTTCTTGAAAGACTTTGTGAACTGCAGTTCAAAGAAAATGCTCTACATATAATTAAGACAAGCAAGATTTCAAAGAAGCATAGAGGAACAGTTCATGCTTTGGGTTAGTGGCATTTTTATGTTCATTTTAGTTAGATTTTTATATATCTTGTTTTTACTACCATATTCTCTCTTTTGGTTGATTATTTCCCAGGAAGACAGAAAGGCATGAAATTACCCATTCTAGTTTGATGCTTTTAACAGTATTCATGTAGCTGAATTATTGAAGATATCAGAAGTGTGACCCCAAAATTTTAAAATAGAACATTATTTTATAGCCATATATACAAAGCTGCAGTATATTACCATTGGGTAATATTTTCCTGTTGGAATATTAAAAAAACTAAAATTATAACTTCCATAGATTGTGTTAGTAGGTATGGGATTACAAATTATTGAATCTGGACAGGGAAAAAACCCTCTCTATTCCCCAGAGTTGCTTTGAATGGACTGAAATTAAAAATTTAAAAATTAGACTGCAGCAACACAGACTCAATGCATTTAATTATAAAATAGTTGACACTAATCCCACATAACTGGTCTGAAAGGTTTAGTATCCAGACTGTCTCGAAAAAATCTTATTTTTTTTAAATACATTTCCAACGCTTTTTAAATTAATATAAATTACTGTACTGATAATTGGTTTCATGTTTTTCAAAAGAAATTTACAACAGTAAAGAGGATCCCACTGTTGACATTAGATACTTTATATACTTGTTTCACTATTGGTGAATCTGATAACCTTATTCTCAAAGGGATTACTGAAGGTTTAAAAAATGCAATTATATAAACTAAAACTCTTATTATGTAATTGGTAGAGAAGTTGTGTACAGGCATGCCATGCACAGTTTTAGAGTGGTATTGTATGTAGGAATTATGTATTTGTTTACAATAGCATCCACAGCAGGCTAAGTTTTTTTGTAGCAAGACAAGAAGGAATAGGGAGCTCACAGTCTTACGCTAGACATACAAACAAACAGGGGAAAGAGGTATAACAAAAAGTATTATGTTCCAGGTGTTGGTTTACCAGCTCTCCACAAAATAAGGTTATGTTCATTTTTTTTTATATCAATTTTCATGTTAGTATAAATCAAATAGAAACTCCATTGGTAGAAAGACAGAAGAGCCTCTTCAAGAGAGACTGAAATATGGAGAAGATAGGGGCTTTGTGGGTGAGTAAAGGAAGTCTGGAACATGGATTAGGAGGCAGTACAGAAGAAAGCATGCAGACAGTCATGTGATAAACTGACATTACTGCTGGAGTGGAGGGGCAATGGGAGACAGGAAAAGGGCGGTTAAGTAGGTAGGGGCAAAGTAATGTTGAGCTGTGAAAGGAAGTTTGAATTTGGAGCGCTTAGCAGAAGGTAAGCCAGTGGAGAGATTCAAAGAGGTTACACATTAAGAACAACAAACAAGGATGATGACCCTAGCTCTGCAGCATTTTGTAGAGAGTGAATATTTATACCTAGCACTTGTGTGACTCAGTTTTTAATCCATAGATCTCAAACACCTTTTCGTATTTGAGAAAATTGAGGCAGAGCGAGATTAAAATAGCCCAAATTTCATTAATCTGTAAAAATGCATACTGTAGTGAATAGCGGTAATATCTTTTTTGTTCTGCTTAAATTTTTTATTTGCTCTATTTTAAATTCATTTTGTTTGCTGTGAAAGGTTCCCCCTAGATATTATAGTGCCGGTCTATTCATCGGATCATTTTTGTATTCTGCTGCTAATTAAAAAAAAAGGTAGATAAAATTACTTAAAAGCAAATCTTGGTATTCTGCTTTGTAGCTGTTATACTAACTTTCCATAAAACCCAACAGCAGAGATTTTTGAAAAGATGGTAAAGGTCATATTTTGGGCTGCAGCCTTCAATTTTGCACCTGCAAAATGTATGCGAAAGTGGTTGTGTCTACAGAAATGTACACACAGCTGTTTGTTTGCATACAATATAGATTTATGTATTTTTTTTTGCACGTGCAAAATCAGAGGCCCTGGTTATGGTGTAGACTGTTATCCTCATTGTAGAATAAAGACGATGTGAGACTTTTCTGGGTTGTATGGGAATTTTTTGTGTAAGAAAACACTAGTTCTCCAGTATTAACCCAATGAAGACACTTGAGAATGCCAGAGGAATAGAGTGGGCAGCTGAGGAAATCATCCAGAGACATGAACATTAAGGCGACCCAACATTCAGGTGACTGTCGGAGGCTTTTAAATGTAATACTGTTTTCGAGAAAATATATTGAAATAAATGTCTGATTTAATTATTTACTATTAATTTGCTCTTAACTAAATAACCTGTGTTTTGACTACTCCAAATAATGTTTATGGGGGCCATACTCAAGCCCTCCCATGTAAATAGCTAGTATGAACACAATATTGACCATTGCCAGCCCCATGACCTCAGCCCCATAAAATGAATATGCTGATTGTATGCATGAGTGCATTTATTTGTTCCTACAGGTTGTCAAGTTCATATACATTACATCATGGTCTATAGTGTGCATTGCCTGAAAGTTCGCTAGGCAGACATCAAGCTTCTATAACAGCAGTTTGTCTAGAACAGTGGTCTCCAACCTTTTTATGCACAAGATCACTTTTTGAATTTAAGATCAACCCAGGATCTACCCCGCCCCTCCCCCGAGGTCCTGCTCTGTTCACTCCATTCCCTCTCCCTCCATCGCTCACTCTCTCCCACCCTCACTCACTGTCACCGGGCTGGGGCAGGGGGTTGGGGTGCAGGAGGGGGTGCAGGCTCTGGGCTGGGGCCGAGGGGTTCGGAGTGTGGGAGGGGGCTCCAGGCTGAGCCTGGGGCAGGGGGTTGGGGTGAAGGAGGAGGTGAGGGGTGCAAGCTCTGCAAGGGAGTTTAGGTGCAGGAGGGGGCTCTGGGCTGGGGCAGAGTGTTGAGGTGCAGGAGGGGGTGCGAGGTGCAGGCTCTGGCTGGGAGGCACTTACCACAGGTGGCTCCCGGTCAGTGGCACAGCGGGGCTAAGGCAGGCTGCCTGCCTGCCCTGGCCCAACGCCGCTCCCGGAACCGGCTGGCACGTCTCTGTGTCCCCTGGGGGGAGGAGCAGCAGGTGGCTCCGCGTGCTGCTGCTGCTGCACCCGCCCGCGAGCGCCACCCCCACAGCTCCTATTGGCCAGGAACTGTGGCCAATGGAAGCTGCCCGCGCCTGCAGCTTCCATTGGCCACAGTTCCCGGCCAATGGGAGCTGTGGAGTCAGCGCTGAGGGTGTGGGGGCAGCGGCAGCATGTGGAGCTGCCTGCCTCCCCTCTCCCAGGGGCTGCAGAGACATGCCAGCCACTTCCAGGAGCGGCATGGGGCCAGGGCTCTGCCTTAACCCCGCTGCACTGCCGGAGATCGCGATCGACTGGCAGAGGCTCCAGGATCGATCCAGGTTGGTGACCACTGGTCTAGAACATAGAATCACAGAAATGTAGGACTGGAAGGGACCTCAATAGGTTATCTAATCCAGCCTCCTGTACTGAGACAGGACTAAATATTATCTAGACCATCCCTGACAGGTGTTTGTCTAGCCAATTCTTAAAAAGTACCAGTGATAGAGTTTGCACAACCTCCCTAGGTAATTTGTTCCTTACAGTTTGGAAGTTTTTCAAAATGTCTGACCGAAGTCTCCCTTGCTGCAATTTAAGACCACCTCAGTGGTTAAGGAGAACAATTTATCACCCTCCTCTTTTATGTAGTTGAAGACTGTTAACATGTCCCCCCCTCAATCTTCTCTTCTCCAGACTAAAACACAATTTTTTCAGTTTTCCCTCATAGGTCATGTTTTCTAGACCTTCAATCATTTTTATTGCTCTTCTCTGGACTTCCTCCAATCACATTTTTCCCAAAGTGTGATGTCCAAAACTATACACAATACTCGAGTTGAGCCCTTTTCAGTGCTGAGTAGAGTGGAAGAATTACTTATTGTATCCTGCTTACAACACTCCTGCTAATATATCCCAGAATGTTGTTCTTTTTTTTTGGCAACAGAATTACACTGTTGACTCTCATTTAATTTGTGATCTACTTTAACCTCCAGATCCTTTCCTGCATTATTATTTCCTCAGCAGTCATTTCCCATTTTATATTTGTGCAATTGATTATTTCTTCCTAAGTGCAGTACTTTGCATTTGTCCTTATTGAATTTCATCCTATTTATTTCAGACCACTTGTCCAGTTTGCCAAGATCATTTTGAATTCTAATCCTGTCCTCCAAAGTGCTTGTAACGCCTCCCAGCTTGGTATCGTCCGCAGACTTTGAGTGTACTCTCTATGCCATTATCCAAATAATTTATGAAGATACTAAATAGAACCAGACACAGGACAGATCCCTGTGGGAACCCACTCACTATGCCCTCTCAGCTCAATTGTGATTCCTTAGCAGTCTGAGTTTATCAGTTGGACACTGGTAAATAAGAATGATACTCTGTATTCACAGGCAGCAATCCAGAGTAAAACACCTGATGTGAAGGCAAAATGACGAGGATTTTTTTTCTTGTTGAAGGGGGATTTCATTGTCCACTGTGTTTTAAGAGTTGATCAAATCAATTTAAATGGGTCTTAGGACTTGTCTACTCCTGAAAAGTTACTAGAATAGATATACTGGAATTTTTATTGTCCTGGCCATACAAGGGATATGGCTTCATTTGGCTATGGCTTTATTAAGTCATCTGGGAAATACCTGGCAATAAATCATAGGGTGCAGGTCCATTCTTGTCTTAATTGTTTGCACGTGTTTGGAGTGGACAGCACCCATTCCCACTCCACCTCCTCCCCTTGTATGAGGGCTAAGGAAGCTCTGGAAAGGAGGTTGTCTTCCTGGTGTACCAAACATAGGAGTCCCAGCCCCACTTCCTCAGCTTCCTTAGGGGGTATCTTCCCCTAAGTTCACTTCTAATGCTAGTTTATCAGGGAACTGTACCCTGGAATGAGTACCTTCACTGGACCCCTGCCACAAGACACCAGCAATTGGCTTGGCTCTGCTCCGTTCCCTCCATTCCTAGTTGGGTTCCCAGAAAGTTAAAAATTCACTCATGAACTTTGGTCAAAAATATGTCTGCTCCGTGCTTCATTAGGTGTATCCCATTGACCATAAATAACCTGCGTACCCTATGCAGTATTTTCTGATGGATGATTTTGGATGGATAATTTGTTCATTTACAAATTCAGGCATCTCCTGATTCATGTGCCTTCTCTCATTGTCAACCCAGGTAGCCCTGGTTGCTCCCTACCATACCCTCTGTTGCAGCATTTCAAACCAATTTATAATCACCCCTGAGAAAAGCTACTGGATCTGCCCCAAATCCCTCTTTCCCCTGATGATTGTCAACCCGCTTACAAACTCCCAAATCATTTTCACCCAGGTGAACAATAATTATGTATGGCAGTGGCTCCCTGGCTGCCAAAGACTGTAAGAAAGGCATCAGCTGGTTGCAGAGCGTGTGCCTCCATTCATGCCAAACCTCTATGTAGACCCTCTTTTGCTAGAATAGCTTTTTTGGTAATTACCAAAAAGCGTAGACAAGCCCTTAGTTTCTAAGTGGACTTTACTAATGAGAGCTCATATTTAAATCTTAATTAGGGCCTAGGACATCACTCTCTCACCACTGACACTGGGAGTAAAATTCCCCATTTATCCATATGTCAAGGAATGTACAGCTGTACCAGGTTGCCTTGGCAATGACCTTCATTTTGACATGGAAAGACCACAGTCACTAAGAATGGAGGGAGGTGGGGGAGAGAGAAAATTCACTGCTTTCTCAGCTGAGTGACAGTTCTGCCAATGTGTTTCCTATGGTTTTGCTGCAAGCTGCCTCTGCCCTCTGGGAACCCCCAAACCAGCACATTTCAAACCACCAGGATAATTTAATCTAGGATATTCGATTGGGACTCTTGTTTTTATTTACTAAGTGCGCCCTGAGGGAAATGTGATTTTGATAAAAAGCAACAGAGGGTCCTGTGGCACCTTTAAGACTAACAGAAGTATTGGGAGCATAAGCTTTCGTGGGTAAGAACCTCACTTCTTCAGATGCAAGTAATGGAAATCTCCAGAGGCAGGTATAAATCAGTATGGAGATAACGAGGTTAGTTCAGTCAGGGAGGGTGAGGTGCTCTGCTAGCAGTTGAGGTGTGAACACCAAGGGAGGAGAAACTGCTTCTGTAGTTGGATAGCCATTCACAGTCTTTGTTTAATCCTGATCTGATGGTGTCAAATTTGCAAATGAACTGGAGCTCAGCAGTTTCTCTTTGGAGTCTGGTCCTGAAGTTTTTTTGCTGTAAGATGGCTACCTTAACATCTGCTATTGTGTGGCCAGGGAGGTTAAAGTGTTCTCCTACAGGTTTTTGTATATTGCCATTCCTGATATCTGACTTGTGTCCATTTATCCTCTTGCGTAGTGACTGTCCAGTTTGGCCAATGTACATAGCAGAGGGGCATTGCTGGCATATGATGGCATATATAACATTGGTGGACATGCAGGTGAATGAGCCGGTGATGTTGTAGCTGATCTGGTTAGGTCCTGTGATGGTGTTGCTGGTGTAGATATGTGGGCAGAGTTGGCATCGAGGTTTGTTGCATGGGTTGGTTCCTGAGTTAGAGTTGTTATGGTGCGGTGCGTGGTTGCTGGTGAGAATATGCTTAAGGTTGGCGGGTTGTCTGTGGGCGAGGACTGGCCTGCCTCCCAAGGTCTGTGAAAGTGAGGGATCATTGTCCAGGATGGGTTGTAGATCACTGATGATGTGTTGGAGAGGTTTAAGCTGAGGACTGTAGGTGATGGCCAGTGGAGTTCTGTTGGTTTCTTTTTGGGGCCTGTCTTGTAGCAGGAGGCTTCTGGGTACACGTCTGGCTCTGTTGATTTGTTTCTTTATTTCCTTGTGTGGGTATCGTAGTTTTGAGAATGCTTGGTGAAGATCACTTCATTAAATGTGAGCTAGTGACAATATGTGGATCAAAATCAGTATGTAAGAGGCAGGGCTGCTCCACAAGTGGTACTGCAGGTGCTCCCCACCATACTCTGAAAGGTTTGGCTGCTTGCTTGGGGCAGGGCAGCCTCTGTCATAACTTGGCATCAGTTTCTAAAAAATCAAGTAACAAAATAGCAACTCAGGACTCATCTGGCTGTGCTTTTAAACAAAGAGGGAGAGAAAAAAACCCTTCGAAGTGCTGGGTTCTGGGTTAGCTCTGAGACATTCCTTCTCTGTCCCATTCTCACCTAACTCTGCCCTGAACAACTGCAGGCAAGCCTTCTTCACTAGCCTGCTGGTTCTTGATTGGTCAGTATTTCCTCCTGGCCTTCTTGGCCTCTGGAGGACTGTCATCTTGGTTGCCCAGTCTGAGTGGCTTTTCCTTGGTTGGGGAGCATCAGGGTGCAGGTGCCTCCAGCAGGAGGTGGAGAAGGCCTGTTAGCCTTCATCACACAGTGGCTGACTACATATTAAAAATCTGATTGCAGAGTGGAACCACACAAAAAAAACTGTTAAGGTTTCTCCCATGCATTTCCTGTCAACACACTCAGGAAGTAACATTAATTCACATACTTTAACCCAAAGGTATCTGTAAACTCCTCCTTTCCAACAAACTCTCTTGCACTTCCAACATATAACCAACTGCAGGTCACATGTTCATTTCCTCTAAATCACATTCAAATGCAAACTTGATATCTGATCTCAGCTAGTTTGATATGTTCTCTGTATATATGCATGTACTTGTAAAGCATTTATTGTGTTTTTCAAATATGAAGTTGGAGTTAAGGTTTGCATTTGTGTGTGTCTGCATTGGGACTGAGAGCTGAAAGAGAAGTAGACTTGATGGAGGGGCTTGCAGCGAGGGGGGGAATGGGACTATATAAAGGTAGTTGAACAAAAAAGGGTGATTTGGGCCAAGGGCCTCCGGTTGAGGAGAACTGAATTTCTGTATACCATTGCCTCCATGTTCCAGAGGCTCCCCATGGTGCCCATATTTGGTGCAGTGGAGATGCTGAGGCAGCAGTGCCATTGGTGACCAAGTCTCTGTGAGCCAGATCCTTGGTGCATACCCTCAACTCTCCACCACCACACAAGATACCTCACCCAGCTCTGCTTCCCCAGATACTGCAGGTTCTCTTTTCACAGAGTCTGCTTTTCCTTCTGGTCCCCCATAGCCCTACTCAAACCCTAATGCAACTTCATTACTCTATTAATTTCCTGACTGTAACCATCATGGCCACTTACACCCCTGATCCCTACAGCCCTGCTCAGTCCTTCAGTTCTCCCATACTGTTGCAGTTTGCAGCAGCAGCATCGTGGTGAGCCAAATTTGAATGCGCTAATGTCTGACACAGAAATATCGATATTGTGCTCATCCCAAATACTCTGTCCTGTACCACTTCCATTTACACTCTGAGCCCCCACCTTACTGCCTGCTTAACTCTTCAGCTTCCTGAGACCATCTCACTTATCCTTTTACCTTCCAAAAGTCTTGCTTACCTCTAGGTCCTCTGAACACTCCAGTTTACCCCCATACTTTCTGCTGCCCAACCTGTTTCCATGGGTCTCCAGAGACGAGGCAGTATGTGAGGAGCTGATCTGGGGTATAGAGAGGGACAGTGGGCAGTGTTGGAAAGCAGAAGTAGCTGGGTGAACTGGATAGTTCCTGACCTTTCCAACAATGAATTAGGGTATTATTAATTTGGAAAATAATATTTTAAGTTTTCTATCCCTAAGCATTTATGAGAGTCTCTGTGTGAAGTTTGGAGTTTGTGGTGAGTATGATTGTCTATCTGTTGGGAACCTAAAAAACCCAAACCCTCATTAGAATCTCAGGAAATCTCAGACTGAGAATATACTAGGGCAAATTCAGTTGATTGGCCTGTGAAGAGTAGCATGTTAAATTTTGGAGACTAAATGTTTAAGTATGAAATGTAGATATTGTAATTCTGTTTTAAGATCTCAACACAATCTTCATGAGGAAGCTACTGTTATGCCTCTCCATTCTTCCCCTGGCTACTTGGCTCTCATTCTCTTGCCTTTATTCTATTTCCGGGCCACTATTCCCAATTGCCAATTTTAGGAGCATGGAACTTCTTATATTCTTAGAACTCTTTTTTTACTGAGAAAACTCAGAAAGGCTGTTATACTGTTTTGAGATTTTAAATGCTCAAATGCCAGGAAATCTATCCTGTTTCATATATTATGAAAGTTCTTTCATTTAACAATGAGCAATGTGATTTGCCGTTCAACTAATATGTTACAAATGTAGATGAAGTATGTTTTTTTAATTAGACATGCAGATGTAACTTGATATACAGTGAACAAACATGTTCCACATCGCTGTGTGTGACTCTCTAAAATGATAACAGTAGTAATTCACATGAATTTACAATGGTGTTGCAATCAGTTTAATCTCCAGAAACATTCTTGAGATCAGTTGTCTCTGACACCCAATGAAAATGGCAACGTTTGCATGCTCAGCCCATTATTCTTCTCAGCTATCTCCATTTGTTTTGAAAATAGGCAAAGTAATTAGTATTTAATACAGACAAAATTTCAAACTTGGGTGCCTAAAGTTAGCACTTAAATAAAAGTTTTCTGATTTCCAGAGATGCTGAACACCAAAGTCTTTAATTGAAGTCAAAACGATCTGTGGTTGCTCTGCATCTCTGAACATAAGCCACTTTTATTTAGGTGTCTAAATATGGATGTGTGTACCTAAGCCTTAGGCACCAAATACACTTGAAAATTTTGTGTCTGGTGTGTCTCATTTGTTAAACAGTTTTATAGTTCTTTGTCACCAAAAGTTGTCATAATCAAGCTACATTTGGGGAGTTTTGAATTTTTGTATCTCAAAATGAAAGTGTGTGGTGTGGTGTGGTGTGGTGTGTGGGGGTTTCTTTCTCCCCCCTCAAATTTTGTAAGGAAGCTGAAGACTTTAAAAAAAAAAAAGAAAAAAAATCTACCTGAAAAGAATAGTACTGTCTCAAATTATGGGTCTTGTATAGAATCTCCTTTTCTTCACCAGTTCTTGTGCCACACTAGCACAACTAAGTTTTGGTATCAAAGGCTTTTGGGCACTCTATAAGAAAACAACAGATTGTCTTGTTTTGTTTGTTTGTTTGTTTGTTTTTGTCATGGACTGTTTTGATCTCAGCTGCTGTAGTTTATTACCAAGAACAGAAAAAATAAGCTAATTCTGTTTCATGCAGAAGTGTAGAAACTTTAATATTGTATAAATATGTCTCCATACTAAGCAGCATAGACATAAGCACATAAATTAATTTTAAAAGTTTGGTTTTTACCATATATAGCATATTTTCAGCAAGCCTTTCTTTGAGGTATGGGGAGAAGAACATAACCCAACTAGAGTGATTGTTTGTAGGGCACCTAGCAGCATCTGTAGGAGCAGTGCTACAGGAGGCTATACAAAACCACAAGGACTGTTGGAATGAATAGAGCATATGTACAAAGGGCCCTTGCATCTTAAGGACCCCCCAACATCCATATAGTGTGTGGTGGTCCATGGCTGTAGGAAGCTGGATCCCCAGTGACTTACATAGGAGGAGTGGGCAAAGGGAAAAATTAGGAGGAAAAAAGCTGTGAATTAAAACTCTTGCAATTTCTGTTCTCTTGTGTGGGGGTAACTTCTATGGGGAAACATACAGGGCATTAGTGAGGATTAAGTAGAGTGGTACTATAGCTTGATTATAAACTTCTGGGTTTTTAAATATCAGAAAATGTGTTTTTAATTTTTTTCAAATTCAACCATTAATACTTTAAACCAATTGGTGTCCCAAAGCACTTGAGCATATAAACAACCTTAAGCATATGACTAGTTCCACTCGCTTCAATAAGATTCAACACTTTTCAGAACTGGCCTGAACTAAACAAGTGACTTTTAGATAAAGCAATCAATTTTGTGCAATAACAAAGAAAATGTTAAATACATAGCAGTAAAATGGTAGTTTTCCATTGCCTCAGTAAATCAGATGCTTAGTTTTCTTTATTCATGTATCTTAATTTTTGTACTGGTAGGTGAATTAACGTTCAGAGTCAGACTCTTCAACAGGTAATATTTAGCATCCATTTAATGAAGGAGGCACAAAGCATTGGTTGATAGTTGTAATAGGAAAACAATAGGTGCACAAAGTCTGATGCTGATTTCTGCATCTGTCTTTGTTCCTTAGAAAACGTATAGGATTTTGACAGCAGAAAACAAATCCCGTTACCCAGGGAGAACAAAATAGTGACTAATTGTCTTTGCATTTAATGCAGGAAAAAATTTGTTTTGTGGGCTCTTTGTCATATATTATTTATTCTTATCCTTGGAAGTAGGGTATTTGATTTTTACCACACAGTTATCTTAAATGAAAATAATGTGTAATTCTGAGAGGAAAATAAAACCATCTGTTTTAATATACAGAGTTGAAGTTTATAAACAAAAAAAGAAATATTCTCTTAAAGGCCACATGAACATAATACCCTAGAACCACAAGTGTGTTTCTAGGGGGAGTGCAACATTTCCTTAAAGATTACTAAAGCATTAAGCCTCTTACTTTTTAAGCTTGTAGTAGGGGGTAAGATAACAGTAGTTAAGTTACTGAATTTTCAGTTGGCAGAATTTCAAAGCTGGTAGCATGCCTGAATTCCTTCCTGCTTTTTGGAGCTGTTGCTTCAAATCACTTATTAAGCACATAATGTGAAGACTGACAGTGGAATCTCATTACTGACCCCTTACCATAATGAAAAGATGTCTATATTCAGGTTCTTATTACTGTTATATTTGTTTTGATTTTCTTGAAAAAAATTATAGGATATAGCTAATTTGAATTCAAAATTATTTGCACTGTGTAATTAGCGATGCAATTTTATTTTGTATGATGTATGCTATACTTTTGTGTAATGATGAAGATACTAAATGTTATGTCTGTCTTTCAAGCCCCTGAATCAGTTGTCTGAATTCTATAGATAGAAGGAGATATAATTTCAATTTGGGGTTTGTTTTTTTCGCTTCAAAATATCTACAGTTAGCAAACTAATTATCTTCCCCTAAATGCTTCCTCAGCACACCTGGGTGTTTTTCCTAAGGGTGAAAAGAACATTTAACTCACCATGCCCCCTAATTATTGCATTCTCCTCCCAAGTATAAAAGATTAATGTGATTTACTCATCAGTCTGATTTTGCTTGAGTGGTCAGAGGTCAGTTTGAGATTTATATACTGCAGTACTCTTTAAATATATATATATATATAGAGAGAGAGAGAGAAGTTGAGATAGGATTATTAAATTAGGCTCTCTTTCTTTGGGAATATATAGTTATATGAAGGAAACCATGTTGAACTATGAAAGATGAGAGAAGACAGACTTTAAAGAAGTTCCCTTAAAGAGACTCCTATGGTATATTTGGAAAGAAAATTATTACATGACTCTTTTCAACAGGTATGTCTACCATCTCCTGAGCACAACTGAATTAGGTATTCCTTGCTGAGATACTGTTAAGGTTTGGAACATTTTGTTTATCCCGTTTATTACTAATCACACATACATAGCAAATATATCATTTTTAAAAGATAAATTCAATTTATTTTAGTCACAAAGTATTGCTGTCTTGCAAAAAAATCACATTTATTTAAAATTGGGTGGCTTGACACATCAACAAAAAGTATGTCATATGTTCAGTTAGCATATGCTTCTGTTTCTCACATTGACCGAAGTGTGAAAACGCTAAAATACGTTGTCTTCAATCAAGTGCTTTTAATGCACAGTAAATTTATTTTTTTAAATAAAGTTTTAGGTTTATTTTAAATCCTTTTTTATATTACTTGCTGATCTAACTACGGGTGTCAGAAGCGGAGATTCCCCTATGTGTCTTATCTACAGAGGATATAAGTCTGTTACAGCCCTACCTACAGAGCATGTTTTTTATCTCAGAATGTATCAATTCATGCTCTTAATTCTGGAAGTGCATGGTTCAATCCCCAGTATTCTCCAAAATGGTGTCCAATCACACAATTGTGGACTTGTCTGGGATTTGGGTTGCTGCGGTCCTCAGACGCTCAGGAAGAGCTTCATCTGTCTAGAAGCATGCAATTTACTAGTCTCTCTCTAGCTGAGAGCTGTAACAGGCTGACGTTTGTGGTTCCAGTACAGAGGAGGACATGCTGACCAGTGGGTTACATAGATAACTTGTGTACTTCTACAGAAAGTGTGATGAGATAGAGTGGCTCAGAGAGTCACCATTAATTTAGATGCTCTAGAATAGGTTCCACTCTATATGCATCCGAAGAAGTGGGCTTTAGCCCACAAAAGCTTATGCTCTAATAAATTTGTTAGTCTCTAAGGTGCCACAAGTACTCCTGTTCTTTTTGCGGATACAGACTAACACGGCTGCTACTCTGAAACCTAGAATAGGAATAGCAGCAAAGAGTCCTGTGGCACCTTATAGACTAACAGACGTATAGGAGCATGAGCTTTCGTGGGTGAATACCCACTTCTTCGGATGCATGTAGTGAAAATTTCCAGGGGCAGGTATAAATATGCAAGCAAGAGCAAGGTTAGTTCAATCAGGGAGGATGAGGCCCTCTTCTAGCAGTTGAGGTGTGAACACCAAGGGAGGAGAAACTGCTTTTGTAGTTGGCTAGCCATTCACAGTCTTTGTTTAATCCTGAGCTGATGGTGTCAAATTTGCAGATGAACTGAAGCTCAGCAGTTTCTCTTTGAATAGGAATGAGGGTGGTAAACCTGCAAGATGCTGGGAGTCACAATATATAATGCTAACAGGTCTTTTCTGCTCCCAATATCTTTGACTGTGTGATAATTGCATCCATCAATTAACACCTTGTAAATTTCAGACAGCTTCAGGTAAACTATCCTTCCCTACAGGGAAAGTCCAACTTCTTCCATAATGAGACTACAGGAAGGATTTTTAGTTCATGTATAGAGAGGTGTTTTAAGACTATACTCTCATCTCAATGTGTATACATGTGAAACTGCTCTTATGCACATAAATCCACCATATATAAAGATAAGACTATAATCTAACTCTTTATATTCAACATTGTAAGGACTTTATAGATTTCCAGTGAGCAATCCCGTTGTTCTAGCAAATCTTAAAATTGAATGTTTGCCCACATTATGAATGCCTACATTCATTTCTAATTTGTATATATTCTTTACAAAAAATACCCATAAGAACTGGGGTGGTTCTGCCAAAGTAAGGTTATGAAATAGGAAGAGGAAGGAAATTGAAAATTACTTACCAAGGTGGAGTAAATATCCCCCCTTTTTGAGTTGCATTCTGCTTTATTAGAATAAAAGCTGTCATTGTTTGCTTTTGCTACCTCTTGGAATTTCCAAAAAGAAAACAGTGACAGGAACACTTTCCTCTATTATGTAGGGAACACATAATATCATATATAGACAACACAAAGGAATGATGAGTACCCTATTGAATCTCTTGTTTGGCTGAAAGTTCCTAACAGTTTAATTTTAATATAGGTGGCCTCTGTAATGCAACAGCTGTCATGCTGGGCTATTCCATTTTGAATGAATTTAACAGAGGATTGAGAGGAGATTGGCAGATTTGTTTTAAATGTGCATATTTTAAAGTAATTTAGAGTTCATTAAAGTAAGGGTATTAACTACTTTTGATTGTGATTTCTATTCAAATTACAGTTCACTATCATCAGCCTAGTTTTTTGAATGATTTATAAGCAAAACTGGCCAAAATCCACCAGTTTTAGATGACATGATATTTGTGACATCTTAAAGTGTGACAAACCTGGTGGCATTGAGTTTTTCCTTCAGCAAAGACAGATTAGCTGCCATCTATTGTTCTCAATGAAAATGAGGCCATATACTTCCCTCAGTTAAGATGCCTTCTTTCAAAATGGCCTCTTCTGATGTTCCCAATGTGAGCAACTAACTGCCTTCAGGGAGGATGGTGGCTTCCTGTAATCCCAAAAGGCAGAGAAGAGAATTTTGAAGAACAGGTGAATGGAGGCAATGGCTATATTTGCTAAGGGCACCAAGTTGCCTTAGTCACACTGAGAACAATTGGAAATGGCAACATTTTGAAACAGGGCAGTTCTTTATGGAGTTCTCTGAAGCAGAACATTTTTGTCAGCTTCTGCTGAAGGAGACACTTTTCATTATGAAAAGCAGCGGCAAAATATTACCACTATTACTTTAAAAAAAAACACACAAAACTCTGCAAATGTAGTTTATGCAAAAGTTTTCAGATAGTTTTAAATATATGGATATTTAGAAGAATCTATGTTATTCCATTAGTAAGATCGTTAAGAACAAAAATGATCTCACACTTGGTGCTAATTTTGTGAAAGACCCATTATTAATTCATTTTAATTCATAAACCAATTCATTGATTTAATTGTAAATTCTCAGAAAAATTCATTCTGTACTCCAAGAGTAAGTGCTGTGAGTTTTGGGACATATAGCAAAGAGATTTGAATTCCCACAATCAATGCATGCTCAACTCAACTTTAACAACAGAGCTGTCATTTCTCTGTGATCTATAAACTCCAGAATAATAATTATTATTAATAATAATAATTACTGAGCACTTTTCACTTTCCTAATACTTTATAAATGTTTTCTAATCCGTTTAACAGGCCTATGAGATAGGTAGATATTATCTTTATTTTATAAATAAAATTGATGTACAAAATTAGCATCAGAGTCATGATTAGATCTCCTGGCTCCTAGTCCGGTATATGTAGCACTTGACTATACTTCAATTTGTATGAACATTTTATCTTGATAGATTTCTACACTGAATGCCAACATTCAATATCTAATATCTAATGTGGAATTAGCTTTCATGAATGAAAATAAAATCTTATTTCATTGTATTGAGAAGACATTATGGCGTAGAGTTGATTAAAGCTTCATGTTTAGCAAATCTCTTTCAAGAGACTTGTGTAGTCTTTACTGATGTTGTTTATAGTTGACTGTGACATCTCTGTTTCTATGTCAGACATGCTCTTCTAATTAAACATATGCAAATTTATATATACTTTCCATGTTTATAGATAAGTTGAAATCCTCACTTCACTAGGATCCTGTGACTTATACACAGTAAGGATATACGGAATAAGGAATTATAAAAGTCACAGATCTAGGCTGATGAGTAATAGGCAAATATATGCTTTCTTCAGATCTGTGGCCAAAAGAAATGACACAAGGATAAAAAATAAGCACAGTGTAGTCTTTAGTCAGAAATTGGTGGGGGTGAGGGGGTGAGTGTGTTTCTTTTTTATGAGATTTTGCTGGCATCCCAAGGTTTCAGTGGAACTAAAGGGAACTGAAAAGTGGACAGGTGTTTAAAAAAAAAAAAAACTATAAACACTCTGATAACTGTTTGCATCCATGTGGTTTCCTCTGCTGTGCTGATAGTTCTTTATGGTTCTGTCAGTTTTAATCAGCAGAGAGTACATGTGATCAGTATATCTGATAAACTTGTCAATGCCTTTTTTAAAGCAGGATTCCCCAACCTATTCTATTCGGCCTCCAGGCCCCCTTTCATCATTTCAAGTATAATCTTGATAAGACAGAGATATGTCACAGGCAGCTGTGTATAGCCAGGTCAGACTACAACTAATTTGTGCAGGAAAAAATTAAATCAGGAGGTAAATTATTTCATGATTGCTCATTCCCAACAGAGTTGGGCATCATTCTGAAGAAAATATCAAATAATTGGTTTCAGGCCGTGTCAGACACATGCAATTCCCTTCACTAATGGCTGTGCGAGGTAGCACTAGGCCTCAGGGGTCACTGAAGAACTAGAAATAGCTTAGTGCCAGGCAGAGCAGCAGAGAGACAGAGCGCACAGGAAATGAAGTGGCAATAAGTGTAATCCATAGGGGAAATGTGCTTCACTTGGAGTTTAATATATCGTCTCAGACTCTGGCAGTAAGCCATGCAACAATTGTTTACCTTTTTGTCAGCATCTGCATCTGTTCTGTTTTGTAAACAGCACTTAACTCTCTGTCCGTAAATGCTGGAATCAATAACAACTGTTAAAGGATTTCCTTTCTTTTTTTCATATTCTATAACAAATGCACACTACAAACAATGTTTGCCTTAGATAAACAAGGAACAGACATTAACAGGGTCAAAGGGATTTGGTTGGGAACATTTTATAGCTTCTTGGTTTCGCAGTAATTATATCTGAGTGATTTGAATGTATCTTGTAACCTATCCAAATTAAACTGTTAAAAAAATGCTAGTATGCAGTAATGAAGATGATTTTTATAATTATCTTAAGTACTGTGTATAGAAAACTGCTTCCACTGTTTGTAATAATTTAGTTCTATGTAAGATCGTGTATTACAGCTGCTATGAAGAAATATTAAGTTGCCATTTTGCAGTTTTAT
The DNA here is from genome assembly GCF_028017835.1 of Emys orbicularis. NCBI lineage: Eukaryota > Metazoa > Chordata > Testudines > Emydidae > Emys > Emys orbicularis. The sequence goes on along the minus strand of NC_088688.1, from coordinate 59,813,801 downwards.
GAAATTAGTGATCGTATCCAGCAACACTATTTTTTTAAACTTACAGTTATTAAGAAATATTATATACCACAGTGCAACATAAGAAAAGAGAACTGCGACTATGGTCTATAAAACTGAATATATCATTACTAAATGCAAGTGAGAGAATAATGCAGTTATATACTAGCTGGGTTTAGGACAGTGTGCCGATGAATGCTGTCATAAATGCTAGATTGTTATAATAGTTATGGCATTACTTAAAAGTTAATATCACTGGGAGCAGAGGAACACATTATTGTTAATGGGATTTATACATGTGTCTTCCTGTGCACTTCTTTTAAAATTTACCCCTTAAAATCTCCCTATTCACAGTGTAGCTACCAATAAGTTGAGGTTCTCTTGCTTTATTAAGCTACTTCATTTCAGATTTTGGCAAAATATTAGTTCCATTTATGAAATTGCTGGTTATTTGTTTTTAGGCTGTAGTTATATTTTTGCTCTTTTACTGTTTTTTAATGCTCTTCCTCTACCTTGTGAGATCCTTCCCCTCCCCCCTACTCTAGCCTTTTATGAGCCACTTGAAGAACAATTGTCAAGGGCCATCAAATGTGGAATCAGCCTTCATGAATGAAAACATATTTTTCTTTATTAGGAAGCCACTGCTTATCATTTTCTCTGCCCAATATTGTATTGATTATTCTTTTTGGTGACATCTATCCTCCACACATATCTATCTGTTGTTCTCAGGCAGGTGTTGTATGTCGCCATGGACTGTGTTAGCCCCTCTCTCTTATGATCTTGTATGAAACTTTCTTCCCTTTTGCTGCTCAGATACAAGAAAAGTTAGAGAACCCAAAATGATTCATTTTACATTTTTTTTAAACAATCCAAGATTTTACTTACCATGCATGTCACTTTGCTGAAAAATGAGGGACAGCTTAAAAGTAAATCCCAGAAACCTATTCAACAAGGCTGAAACTGAAGTTGGAAGTCTACTGTCAGTGGATCTAGAAGCAGTGCTCGTAACCGAAGTCTAGCACATTTGCAAGGGAAAACCCCACACTACACCCTCTCCCCTCTTTCCCTCCCAACCCCAAGTGTGGCTGCTGTGAAGAAAGAACTTCTCTCTCATCTACAAAGAGAAGTATAGAAAGCTTCACTGTCTCCTCTCCAGTATAGAGCAGTCCTGAAAATTCATTCATCTTCATGTCACCTGGCTCAGATGTGGCAAGGAAGAAGGAACAGGTGTTCATTCATTTTGCATTACTTTCTATACATATTCCTAGGTACTTTATTTCACGATCTACTTAATATACTAATATTAGGCAGAACATGAGCACACCTCTGATCAGTACTCTGTCTTCTCTTCAGGCCAGGCAGAACAAATGGAACGCCAATTAGCAGGTGTAAGCTGCTAATTCAGATCTAATAAATCATTATTTCTCATGTCTCTGACTCTTGAGACAGTAAGGGCTAATCTTGGTAAGTAGTAAAATAAATGCAAAAATCTTGATATTGTTTTTAAATATTTGGGAGGGGCTCAGATATTATGGTAATAATGGTAGTAGATAGGTACCTAATTGGAGAATAGGATTTCTGTGTTTTGCTTTGTACTCCTTTGAAACTTGCCTTACTGAGTTATCTATAATATATATGCTGTTTTAGAATTGATAAAGGCATTTCTAAACTTCATCTGTGGTGCAATAGGATTTTTAATTTCATACTTTTTCTTATTTCTAATGAGAGAGCTCCAACTTGATCTTGAACATTGTTCTCAAGACATTTCCACCCTGACATGCAAAAGAAATAACAGGATTAAAAACTGAGATTCATAATTTGAGAGATGTTGTAGGAAATCCATGCTGGATACTAGCCTTGAAGTGTGGATGGCATATGTTGACTATTACAAGGAGGCTACATATGGGCCTTTAATTTTCTTCTATAATTTCTTTGGGCAGGGACAGACCTGTATTTTTTCCCTCTACATCAGGGGTCTCAAACACGCGGCCTGTGGCCTGCCATAGGCACCAACTCTGTGGGTGCTCCAGGATCACCCATGGGGAAAAATTGGCAGCCACTGGCAGCCAAGCTTCCCCTCTCCTCCTCCCAGCATGCCGCATCCCTGCTCCTTCGCCTACCTCCCAGCAGTTGGAATAGGGGCAGGGAGAGGGCGGAGTTGGGGTGGGGACTTTGGGGAAGGGGTTAGAATGGGGGCGGGAAAGGGGTGGGAAGAGGCAGAGCAGGGGCGGAGCCTCATGGAAGGGGTGGAGTGGGGGTTTTGCAGTCTGTTACCAACCAATTTTGAAGTTCTCAGCTATTTTTATTTGAAAATTGGTGTACAACTACAGAAAGGTGTGGAGTTGTGCTGTGCCAAGAATACTATACCATTGTGATATCAGAGATAACTCAAGCAATCACCACCCTTACTCAATAGCTGATTTGCACGATACAGTTTCATTGGTTGTGTTGCCGGCACAGAGTGCCCGAGGACAGCAACAGTGGGGTCCGTTGCCCGGTGTGCGTCACGCCAATAAACACACCAGGGTGGAGAAGCAATCAAAGTTTATTTGAGATCTCAAAGTGGTGCAAGGAGACAGGCACGTCTCAAATCAAGCACACCAACATAAGCGGCCTTTATCTTTTATACATTTTGCAGCTAACCCTTTCCCTTCTTCCCCCGCCCTTTCTCACCCCCCCTCCTCCATTCCCACCTCTCCCCCTTTCTCCCTCTGGTTACATTACACGACCTTGGCTGTGCAGCTTGTTCTCACTGTTTCTTTCTGCAAGCAATCTTGTCCTTCAGGTAAAAGCATGTAGGTTTCCCTTATCACTACTGCTTCCCAGCTGCTGGCCTGTGAAGTTAGTAAAGTTTAACATGCAGGGGCTTTGATTCACTTAGGCCTAGGGGGGGGCTTCATTGACTCTCGGGTCTTCCAACCCCCCGAGTTACCTAGGGTGATGCCTAGTGACACCAACAACTCCCTCCTTTGAGAATACTAAACAAGCTTTTGGCTGAGTTTTCTCATATTCTGTGGACAAAATGTGATTTAAGGCCATGGTCTTAGGATCATTGATTAAAGGGGAAAAGGAGGTGTCTTGACTTCTAGAGGTGGTACATACTTTAACCTTTAAACATTTCAGGCATGAGAAGAGAGCTAGGGTGAGGAAACAAAATACGAGACCAATAAGCAGGAGGCGGACAATACCACCTCCCAAGCCCCCTAGGCTAGGGAGCCAGCTCCAGAGGGTATCAAATAGAGTGGGTTCCCGTTCCTGGGCCTTCCACTGATTGAAGGCCTGTTCAGAGGACAGGATGTGCTTGTGGAATGGTGGTAGCATTACTAAATGGCCTCCAGGTGTCATTTCCTAGCAGGCTAAAGGGGGCTTCTATGGTGCAGTTTTGCTACAAGGGGGTACCCGAGGTATTTCTTCCCCTACTGAACCATCCCCAGCAGATATCTGACCAATTTTGGGGGACTACCCTCCAAGGGTGCCATCCCTCCTTTGTCCATTTGTAACAGTACTACTGCCGCGTGGTGCGGGATTTGAGAGCATACCCAGCAGTTAGAGAGGTTAAACTCTTGGGCAAAGCAAACCTTCAGGGCCTCATACGTATTTGTTTCTAAGATTTTAGGGATTCCTCTCCATCCTACATGTGCCTGGGGGGAAACGGGAGTCAATGAGAGGAATGCCCCTATGGCAAAGAGTAACACAGTGGCAGACCCTGGACCTGATTTCATTTTGGGCAGGTGACCCTGGGGTTTAACAATTACAATTCCCCCAATACCCACAAAATAACAATTACCAATAGCAGGCAGACTAAAAACAAAAGGGACCAGGCCACCAGGTTAGGCCGGCCCTGTGAAAATAAACACAACCAACGCTCAGAGTTTTCGCGGGGAGTGCGCTGCGACTGTCCAAAGAGATCACAGGGCATTCCCAGCAGACCTTATTGTCTTTTGAATAACAGTTTAAGTCCCAGGTCATCGCTGGCAGTCTTTTCCGTAGGCTGGACGGTCCACCGTTCAGGAGCGGGCACTGCCTTCAGACGGGAGTGATGAATCCAGTTCTTGTGTCCCTCAACCTTTGCTGCTGTGTGGGAAACCAGGAGGACGGTGTGGGGTCCCTTCCACTTCTCTTGGAGAGGCTCATCCTTCCAGGTCCGAATGAGAACGGAGTCACCAGGTTGCAGAGAGTGGACAGGGGCATCCAACGGGAGAGGCTGCAAATCTCTGGTATACCTGTGGAGAGAACAGAGAACAGCAGACAGAGAGCACATGTACTGAGATAAGAAGCCACAGCCTACCTCCCACTCCTCTGCCAGAACCGGTGTACTGTTCATAGGCCATGCCCTTCCAAACATAATCTTGAAGGGACTGAGCCTTAATCTGCCCTTAGGGAGAGCGCGGATCCGGAGCAAAACAAGGGGCAAAGCATCAGGCCACCGTAGGGAAGCCTCTCTGCCAGCGTGGGTGGTCTGATGTAGTTTCTGTAGCACTAGCCATATTAGATTCTTTGGTAGGAGGATTTTTCCTTCCATGGAGTGGAGCCATCCCTCCTTTGTCCGTTTGTAACAGTACTACTGCCGTCGGTATACCACTCATAATCAGCATTCGGGAGGGTTGATCTTTTAAGTCCGGGCGGCTGGAGTATTGGGCATCTATGACCTCCAAACAGTCGTGTTCCTGCTCCTCTGTCTCCGGTAACAGGATGGCTGGGTTAAGGGAGAAACAGGTCTGTAGGGTAACTTCAGGATTTTCTAACAGTTTAGCCTGTTACCGAGCTACCCGAGCCTATGTAAGCCAGAGACCACCCTTAGTATCCAGCAGAGCTTGGACCATGTGGGGAGTATACACTTGCACAATTCCCCCCAGTGTCAGTTTCTCGGCTTCCCCAAGCACTAGGGCAGTTGCTGCGACCGCCCGTAAACATGCCGGCCACCCCTTGGCAACTTGAGAAATATTGTTTAGAGAAATATGCCACGGGACGTTTCCAGGTGCCTAATAACTGAGTAAGCACTCCCAGGGCCACCCCTTTCCTTTCATGCACATACAGTTGGAATGGCTTAGTGAGGTCCGGCAGACCCAGGGCTGCTAGGGTCTTTGGTTAGCACTTCTTTTATCTGTGAGAAAAGAAACCTAACACATTTCATTAATGCCTGGCAGTATTTTGCAGATCTCATAGTTGCTTGGGCACATTCAGGCCCCCCTTTTCTTGGTTGTCAGCCAAGTCTTAGCTGTGAACAATGTCCTTGGATGGGGCCAGCATCTTATCTTTGGACTGAGCTTGTCGGCTTCTGAGGACCAGTGAAAAGGGTCGTGATCCGCTCCCTTAACGCATTCGTACAAGGGTTTAGCCCACAGTCCAAACTCTGGGATCCATATTCTGCAGAAGCCTGCCATGCCCAGAAATGCCCTGAGCCGTTTACGATTGTTTGGGATAGGAATTTGACAGATAGCTTCCTTCCTTTCGTTTGAAAGTTGACGCTCCCCCTGCCTTATGTGAAACCCTAAGTACAGTACTTCTGGGAGAGCCTTAGGGTATGTCTACACTACGAGAGTAGTTCGATTTTACTTAAATCGAATATGTGGAATCGATATTACAAAGACGAACGTGTGTGTCCACACTAAGGACAGTAATTCGACTTTGTGAGTCCACACTAACGGGGCAAGCGTCGACATTGGAAGCGGTGCACTGTGGGCAGCTATCCCACAGTTCCCGCAGTCCCCGCTGCCCATTGGAATTCTGGGTTGAGCCCACAATGCCTTCTGGGGGGAAAAATGTGTCGAGGGTGGTTTTGGGTAACTGTCGTCATCCAACCGTCACTCCCGCCCTCCCTCCCTGAAAGCGTCGGCGGGAAATCAGTTCGCGCACTTTTCTGGTGAGTGACAGCGCGGACGCCACAGCACTGCGAGCATGGAGCCCGCTGTGACCATCGCTGCAGTTATGGCCGTTATCAACACCTCGCACCTTATCATCCACCTTTCCCAGAGGCAGATGCTGAGAAATCGGGCGAGGAGGCTACGGCAGCGCGGTGAGGACCTGAAGTCTGAGAGTGGCACAGACCTGTCACAAAGCACAGGACCCCGCGCCAAGGACATCATGGTGGCAGTGGGTCATGTTGATGTTGTGGAACGGCGATTCTGGGCCCGGGAAACAAGCATGGACTGGTGGGACCGCATAGTGCTGCAGGTCTGGGATGAATCACAGTGGCTGCGAAACTTTTGCATGCGGAAGGGGACTTTCATGGAACTTTGTGAGTTGCTGTCCCCTGCCCTGAAGCGCAAGGACATCCGGATGTGAGCAGCCCTGAGTGTCCAGAAGCGAGTGGCCATAGCCCTCTGGAAGCTTGCAATGCCGGACAGCTACCGGTCAGTCGCGAACCACTTTGGCGTGGGCAAATCGTGGGGGTTGTTGTGATGCAAGTAGCCAACGCAATCGTTGAGCTACTGCTCTCAAAGGTAGTGACCCTGGGAAACGTGGAGGTCATCATAGATGGCTTCGCCGCAATGGGATTCCCAAACTGCGGTGGGGCTATAGATGGAACTCACATCCCTATCCTGGGACCGGACCACCAGGCCAGCCAGTACATTAACCGAAAGGGCTACTTTTCAATGTTGTTGCAAGCACTGGTGGACCATAGGGGACGTTTTACAAACATCAACGTCGGATGGCCGGGCAAGGTTCATGACGCTCGTGTTTTCAGGAACTCTGGTCTGTTTAGACGGCTGCAGGAAGGTATTTACTTCCCGGACCACAAAATAACTCTTGGGGATGTGGAGATGCCTATAGTCATCCTCGGGGACCCAGCCTACCCGCTATTGCCCTGGCTCATGAAGCCCTATACAGGCACCCTGGACACTGAAAAAGAACTCTTCAACTACCGGCTGAGCAAGTGCAGAATGGTGGTGGAGTGTGCTTTTGGACGTCTCAAGGGGAGATGGAGAACCTTACTGACTCGCTCTGATCTCAGCGAAACCAATATCCCCATTGTTATTGCAGCTTGCTGTGTGCTCCACAATCTGTGTGAGAGCAAGGGGGAGACCTTTATAGCAGGGTGGGAGGTTGAGGCAAATAGCCTGGCTGCTGATTACGCCCAGCCAGACAGCCGTGCGATTAGAAGAGCCCAGCGGGACGCGCTGTGCATCCGGGAGGCTTTGAAAGCTAGGTTCCTGAGTGAGCAGGGTAACCTGTGACTATTAAGTTTGTTTACGGAGAAGCTGAACCTGCCCCCGTTTCTTTACCCAGTAAATGTTCACTATCCTCTCCAGTTACATACCCCGTTCCCCCCGTTCCCCCTCTTCCAACACACGTTTAAAAATAAAATCACTTGAAATTTGTTAATGAACACCGTTTTCTTTATTACTGTTTTCGCGGGAAAGTGTTGAACCTGGGACGCAGACTGTGGTGGGGAGCGGGTGTAGTGTAGTGATGCAAAGGACACTTCTAAACTCCAGGAATGACAGGCTCCGCACAGGTGGACTGGTTGTTTCAACGGAGCCTGCCACCCCTCCTGTTCGGGACTCTGTGTGTGGGGGCTATGTGACTTTGTGGCAGGGGGAGGACGGTTACAGATCCCCTGCTGCGTGGCTCTGTGATCCAGGATAAGGACCGCTGCATAAGATCTCTAACCGCCCTCCCCCGCCACAAAGTCACATAGCCCCCCCCACACACACACAGAACATGAAAACCACCTCCCAGACTGACCAGGGTAACTAGTGACTGCAATGTGTGTGTGCCCTGCTGCTGAACCTGCCCCCGCGTCTGTACCCTGGTAAAGGTGACTGTCCTGTCCAATTACCAACCCCCTTCCCCCCCTTCAAACAGACTCTCCTCTAAAAGAACATGATGGAAACAGTAATTAACAGAAATGTATTTTTTATTAGCAACTACACATGAAACTGGGGGAAGAAACTGGGATGGGGGCTTGGGTGAGGCGGGAAGGAAAGGACTTATCAAATTTTGGGGAATGAGAGCCTTCTGGTACTTGAGCAGTCTGCAGAGGTGGAGTGAGAGTTTTCACGGACTCTGCCGCCCCTCCTTCTTGGGACTTTGGGTGAGGGGGGCATGGGACTTTGTGGCGGGGGAGGGCAGTTAGAGATAGACTGCAGCGGGGCTCTGTCCTCCTGCCTCCGGTCCTGCAGAACATCCACAAGGCGCCAGAGCGTGTCCGTTTGCTCCCTCATTAGTCCAAGCAGCGTTTGAGTCGCCTGCTGGTCTTCCTGCCGCCACCTCTCCTCCTGTTCCATGTGTGATCGGTGCATTTTGGACAAGTTCTCCCTCCACTGGGTCTGCTGGGCTGCCTGGGCTCGGGAGCAGCCCATAAGTTCCGAGAACATGTCCTCCCGTGTCCTCTTCTTCCTACGCCTAATCTGCGCTAACCTCTGGGAGGGTGATGCCAGGCTAGGTCGGGAGACAGTCGCAGCTGTGGGATGGGAAAAAGGGAGTGAATTCCTCAGAAAGATAAATTTAGTTGTGAACAAAGAACATAGTCTTTCTCTGTGAACAAGACCATGCACAGCACCTATCACATGCGCACTCAGGACAAGGTCGAATTTTCGGCCTTCACATTCAGTGCCTGGCGTCTTGCAGTGCAGATCAGACAAGCGGGACAGGACAGCGGAATTTGGGTAACAGGCTGACATGGTAAGCCGTAGACTTGTGGCTGCTTAAAACTTTAATAATAGCACTGGCCTCCTTTCACGTTCAAAGCAATGCCAGTCCCTGCTGCCAGCAATCCGGCAAGCATGAACTCTGCGCCGTCCCACCCCCTCGCGGCTGTCCCAGGGAAAGATCCCTGTATGCTGCTCCTCTCCCGCCTCCACTGCGTGGCTCTAAACCGCCGGTTACAGTTCTGTAAAGGAACAGGCAAGCAGTCCAATACTAACATTCCCCTACCTAATTCAAAGCAGGTCACCATGAGCGACATCACTCTGATGAGGATTTCAGAGACGGAGAAAGAACGGATGCTTCGGGAAAGTCTGCAAAGACCAGGGCCGTATGCTGCCATGCTCTGCAAGGCAATGATACCCGAGTACTTGATTGTCTCCTGGCACGGAAACGTTTCCTACCACGGAGGACCCAATAAGGCCGCTCTCCCCAGGAACCTGATGCAAAGGCTTTCCAATTACCTCCAGGAGAGCTTCGTGGAGATGTCCCAGGAGGATTTCTGCTCTATCCCCGGACATATAGACCGGATTTTACTGTAGCTGCACTGGCAGGGACTACACAGTAGAGCGCCTAGTGCAAAACAATCATGCTAAACCGGACATTGTTAGATTTTTTTTCAGTAGTTGCACTGCCAAGGACTGAAACGTTAAGCGCCTAGGGCAAAGTAATCATGAAAAACCCATTGTTAATATTGTTAATATTCCTGTTCTGTTAAAAATAAATGTTTACATGTTTAAAACACTTACTGACTGATCCTTCCCCTGATTCTGTGTCCAGGTTAACGCCTGGGGACGGTTGGTAGGGGATCTCTGTAAGGGTGATGAAGAGATCCTGGCTGTCGGGGAAATCAGCGTTGTAAGCGCTGTCGACTGCCTCGTCCTCCTCATCTCCTTCCTCATCTTCCCCGTCCACTAACATCTCCAAGGAACCGGCCATCGACAATATCCCATCCTCAGAGTCCACGGTCAGTGGTGGGGTAGTGGTGGCGGCCGCACCTAGGATGGAATGCTGTGCCTCGTAGAAACGGGATGTCTGGGGCTGGGATCCGGAGCGTCCGTTTGCCTCTTTGGTCTTCTGGTAGCCTTGTCTCAGCTCCTTGATTTTCACGCGGCACTGCGTTGCATCCCGGCTGTATCCTCTCTCTGCCATGGCTTTAGAGATCTTCTCGTAGATCTTTGCATTCCGTCTTTTCGATCGCAGCTCGGAAAGCACGGACTCATCGCCCCACACAGCGATCAGATCCAAGACTTCCCGATCAGTCCATGCTGGGGCCCTCTTTCTATTCTGAGATTGCATGGCCATCTCTGCTGGAGAGCTCTGCATCGTTGCCAGTGCTGCTGAGCTCGCCACGATGTCCAAACAGGAAATGAGATTCCAACTGCCCAGACAGGAAAATGAATTCAAATTTTCCCGGGGCTTTTCCTGTGTGGCTGGTCAGAGCATCCGAGCTCGGACTGCTGTCCAGAGCGTCAACAGAGTGGTGCACTGTGGGATAGCTCCCGGAGCTATTACCGTTGATTTCCATCCACACCTACCCTAATTCGACATGGCCATGTCGAATTTAGCGCTACTCCCCTCGTTGGGGAGGAGTACAGAAGTCGAATTTAAGAGACCTCTATGTCGAACTAAATAGCTTCGTGGTGTGGACGGGTGCAGAGTTAATTCAATGTAACGGTGCTAAATTCGACATAAACTCCTAGTGTAGACCAGGCCTTACTCTGTGCTACCCGATATCCTCGGAATCCAACAAAGTTCAGGAGGCTCACAGTGGTTTTAAGGCAAGGGATTAGACCCACAGTGGCAATTAACAAGTCATCTACATATTGCAGGAGGAGGACCTAGTCCTCATTGTCCCACTCCTCCAAGTCTCTGGCCAGGGCCTGGCCAAAAAGGGTGGGGGAATTTTTAAATCCCTGGGCCAGCACTGTCCAGCAAAGCTGCTTTTTAACCCTCCTTTTGTCCTTCCACTGGCTCCACTCTGGGGCTTGCATGGCTGAGGGCTCAATTGCAAGGGTCATTATCCACGCATTCTTGGGGGGTAAGGTGAGGGTTATTTCATCTTCTTTGACCTCCTTAGATGGTCTCTGCCAAATTGGCTTGATATTGTTCATAAGCTCCCAATCCCAGTTTTTTTAACCTTTTTAGTTTTTGGCTTTTTTTTTTTCTTTCTTCCTCCTCCTCAACAGCAGGGTCCTCATGAGGATATTACAGTTATCCCAGTCAGGCTTATGGCTAGCCAGGCACCCCTCAAAGACCGAGATAAACTTGCTTGGATTCGTGGAGAATTCCCCTGCCTGTGCCTTAAAGGGCTGCTAGGTCCACTGGGTTAAAAGGCACATGCGTATAGACCTGCATAGTAGTGGCCTGATTCCTATCCGAGCCATGTCTGGACACCACGGTTTCGGTGATCAACGGATAAAATTCCACCGAGGGGGCAATCTCTGGGACCTGAGACACCTTGTCTTTATATGGTGGGGGTGTGATAGCCGAAGGGGATACCGGACCTGCCATTACAGCTGTGGAGGGGGGGGGGGGGGGTTCTGGGGACTAACAGTAGCTACTACCGAACCTGTCGGAGTCAAATTACACTTTTGCAAAATGTCTGACCTATCTCTTAGCAACATAAACAACTGTACATACATATGTTCATTCCATTTACCCGTTCGCTGACAAAACAGAAGTAATTGAAGGATTGTGTTATAATTAAGTGACCCTTCTGGTGGCCACCTTTCCTGGTCCTCTAGCTGATATTGAGGCCAGTCTACTGTACAGAACCTTTTAAATCTATTTTTAGTCAATGGATCCGATTCAAACACTTTCCAGTTCACCAGAATGCATTCTAAGGGCGTACACCTTGCCCTGCCTGGAGTACTCTGTCCCTGCCCCATACCCTAGGGAGACACTGGGCGTCCCCAGGTCAAAACAGGTAAAAGTCCACACCACTGGACTGTTCCTACCTTATCCAAGGGACCGGTTCTTCACCGTCGCCCTATCTACGGGACCGGTTCCGCACTGTCGCCCGCAGCTGCTTCTCCACTACTCGAGCGCGTTGCACCGTTGTTCCCTCCGGGGTCGACCAAACCACGTCTCCGCCGAGGCCCCCGATGAAGTCACCGGTGCGCGCTGGGCGTCGGTCGTCGCCGCAATCCGTCGGCCGCCAGGAGGGATCCGGGCAAGGCTAAATTTCAGCCTTGAGCCCCACGTTGGGCGCCAAAACTGTTGCCGGCACAGAGTGCCCGAGGACAGCAACAGTGGGGTCCATTGCCCGGTGTGCGTCATGCCAATAAACACACCAGGGTGGAGAAGCAATCAAAGTTTATTTGAGATCTCAAAGTGGTGCAAGGAGACAGGCACGTCTCAAATCAAGCACACCAACATAAGCGGCCTTTATCTTTATACATTTTGCAGCTAACCCTTTCCCTTCTTTCCTCGCCCTTTCTCACCCCCCCTCCTCCATTCCCACCTCTCCCCTTTTCTCCCTCTAGTTACATTACACGACCTTGGCTGTGCAGCTTGTTCTCACTGTTTCTTTCTGCAAGCAATCTTGTCCTTCAGGTAAAAGCATGTAGGTTTCCTTATCACTACTGCTTCCCAGCTGCTGGCCTGTGAGGTTAGTAAAGTTTAACATGCAGGGGCTTTGATTCACTTAGGCCTAGAGCGGGGGGGTTTCATCGACTCTCGGGTCTTCCAACCCCCTGAGTTACCTAGGGTGATGCCTAGTGACACCAACAGTTGTATGAGGGAAACTTCACAGATGGTGGATTACTTGGCCTGACTGCCACACCATTGTGCCTAGCTGCCACCTCACATATCAGCACAACCACCGACACAACAACACTAGCATGTCCAAATACAAATAGCCCCTCACCCCAGTACACACCCCTTATTTGCCACCAACACAAATCAACTAAAATCTCCCAGCACAACACAACCCAGGCACAAATCAACACAGCTTCCCATCACAACACACATTTGCCCACCCTCACTCAAACTTACCATAAACTTGAGTGGCTAAGTGGCAAGTCCTTTGCTAGTAAGCATATATTGGGTTACTCTGATAACACAATAGAAGTCAGTAGAAAAATCACTGTAAGATGCTATACAATTTAAGGGTGTAGAAAAAAGGTATATATTATATGAGAAACAGTACGTGACCCTGTAATTAAAAGATTACATGATAACACATAGTCTCAAAGGAGCAGAGAAAAAGTTGTGTGTGCGACCCTAATTTTGGCACGTGTGCTTAACTGTGCAGTCTTAACATTCTCTTAGTGTAGTTTTTTTGTATGGAAAGTGGTATAATTTGCAAGCAACACTGAGATTGGTTTCGTCTCAGGATATCAAACCTAATATTGATGCTCTGGTTGATGCAAAACGCTGCCAGCTAAATGGCCAAAAATGAAATGACTGTCAAAATTAGCACTGACTTTTCGCATTACAGTTTCTAAAAAGTTAATACATTGACTTTTAATAGCATACTATATTACTATTCATTTTTTTCATTTTTTACTATACTTTTGTATCGTTGTATGAAAAGGTTTCAGTGATGCGGCCCACAGGCCAATGTACTAGTCCTCATGTGGCCCTCGTGGTGATTTCAGTTTGAGATCCCTGCTTTACATCAATAACTTTTTTTAATCCCTACATTAGGATTTACATGGAGTAAGCTGAGTCTCTACACTGTATTCAGTTTAAATTATTCAGAGAGAGGGTTTTTTTTATTTAATGTCCCCACCGATGTCACAAATGCTGTAGTCTTGGTCTCAGTGTTAATCACTTTGTGTCTCTTTCCTGCTATATTGCTATTGCATATCTAATTAATTTTATTGGATATAAAAGTGAAGTTTCTGCAGATGTTGCTTTTAAAAAATATAAATTGAAATAACTATATTTTTATATACATTAGCTTAATTTTATTAGTTTGTTGTTTACGATGAACTAGTCATACTCCTAGTTTGGACTGCACTTTAATCAAATGTGTTTGCATTAACCCCATATGAGAATTGAAAGACCACTTCCTTTCACAATTGTAAAATATCCATAGGCAACTACAACAGTTCTATAGATGGAACAATAATACTACAAAAATAATGATACATTTTTTTTTTTTTTTTAGCTACTTTTAATGGAGTCTAGCATCTGGAAACAGGAGAGCTAGCGCCATGGTACAAATCTCTCAGCATGCCACAAGCAAGTGTTTTGTGGACCACCAGTGGTCCCTAAGACCACAGTATGAAAACTGCTGTGATAAACAATACCCTCTTTCAAACTTGAATCGTAGTATTTCTGTTCTTTATTTAAGGCTGGAAAGGTGGTTTCTTTCTAAGCCTCTATTTTTCGGTGCTTACAAATTTCCAAATTATATATAATTTATACTGAAATTGATTATATTTATTTTTAAGCCAAAATTATATTTATTTGGAAAGCTCAGAAAAGTTTACGTTGTCCTTTTTTGTCTTATGGGAGTTTAGGATAAAAATATTTTTCATGTTCGAAGAAAATTGTTGAGTCATGAGTTGTTTTTTTAATTGTGTTTGTGTTCTTGTTTTGGGGTTTTTTTCAGTCAGTTAACTCAAAAATGTCTTCGCTCTAAAACTTATCACATAGGAATGAAGAATACATTTATGGCAGCACTTTTATCACATATTTCAGAGGACACAAGAATTCCATTCTTTCAGTGTTTACACAAAACACCCTTGCCCTTTGACTTTTGGGGATTTTTGTACATGACTATTGTAGAACCTCATTTTCACAGTGAAGAACATGGCTTATCCTTTTCTACATAGGCTAGTTAGTCATGGTCATTATTGTCACCTTAACCTAGGTGTTAAAAATTATGCTTAAATATGTTTGTTTCCTAAGGAATGCAAACCTCAGATGGATGTGATGGTAAGAAATTGAACCATGTTCCCTGAGAATTTTGAGAGCTGCCAAGTTAAAATTTGGGCTTCATGACAGGCAAGGAGGAAGCAGGAGCTCAGATAATTAGAGTTAGTGATTTGTCACACGAAGAAAAGGGATTAGATATAATATTACTATGGTTTGCTTTTCTGTTTCTTTTCTGGAGGAGGTGGGAGTAATTGAACTTTCATAGCTTATTTAAAAGTGACCTGTAAAGGGGGGAAATGGTTTATCTTTTTTTTTTTTCTGCTTAATGATAGAAGAAGAAGACCTGAAATGTTTTAAAACATATAGAAATAGCCCTCCAAGACGGACATTATGCTTGTTTTTTACATTAGAAATTCGTGTCTACCCTGTTTTTCCTGGAAGCCTTTATATGTACAGCTGGTGAACTAGTAGTTTTGTGATATCACAGATACCATGGAAGAGGATCTTGATTGAAACATCTGAGAAACAGTTGAAAGACAAGTTCTTTGTTAAATATTCAACACACTACTCCTTCATTTAGGGCCTGAAATATCTCAAAATCCACATCCTTGGGTTCCCTAAGCTCTCCAGAAAAATAGGTAAGAAAGAATTGAAATTCCTGATTTTTTTTAAGGTTTTAAAAAAATCTGTCTTCACTATTTTGTTGACACTTTATTGGAGATCTAGAGAAGTGGATTTCTCAGGATTGGGTTTAGGGGTAGATGTGCTGAATTTGTAATGAAAGAGCTTTTCTTTCAGCTGATTCTCAGGAATTTCAGATACATGAAATTCAAATAATGTGCATGCTCTCAGATTGTATCATCATCCCAGTGCACGCTGGAATGTCTTTTCAGAACAAAAAATGAATGGAGGGAGCAGCTGTGCCTAAGGCCTAATAATAAAGTGTTTTTTAAAAGGTTAACATAATTTCATTTGCTAAAATGACATCTAATATTGTGTGTTTGGTTATCCAGAAATATGAAGAACTATATATACAAAATTACTACATTAAAAGAATGATAAGGTTGCAAAGTCAAGCATTTAGAAGTTAAGAAATGCTAGAGTTAAGGTTGCCCATGAAACCTTAATTTCGTTCCCTTTGCCCATATACATATTATGGGCTGTCAAATGTCATGCATTTGGTGGCCCTGTCACATCTACCTGCATTTCATCCAGGATCTTGCTTATCCAGGTAAATTGTGTGCGGCAACTGCCATCCTCCTGCCAGCAGTTGGAGGCCTGTACATGAGTTCCAGAATGGAGACAGCAATGATTGTGTCAGTGGCAAGTGGGGGAGGGGGAGAATGGGGGACTGAGTAGGGTGGGGCTGAAGAGCAGTCTGAGAAGGATCTGAAGGGCAGTTCTAAAAAGGTGTATCTGAGAAGAGGCAGGTTCTGCTTCGAGTGCTTGTTCATGTCAATTCCAATCAGGTGTGTGTACGTGCCGCGTGCACGACAGCCGGAAGATTTTTCCCTTAGTAGTGTCCATGGGGTCGGCCTGGGTGCCCCCTGGAGTCACGCCCTCATGGTGCTCAATATAGTGTCCTGACCACCACCCCGCCCCCAGTTCCTTCTTACCACCTGTGACTGCTAGCTGGAACTCTCCATTGCTCTTGCCTCGGCAAGCACATGTTTCGCAGTATTGTGTGTGTATATAGTTAGATTCAGTAGTAGTTTAGTTAGTGTAGACAGTTTTCTCTCATAAGTTTCCTTTGGGGGTCCCCCCCCCACTTTTTCCCCGGCTCTGGGGTATGCCTCGGTCCCTGGGCTTTAAGCCATGCTCGGACTGCGGCAGGTTTATGCCAAGAAGTGACCCACACACTTCGTGCTTGAAGTGTCTCTGGGAGGGTCACTTTAGGAACTGTTGTAAAATCTGTACAGTGTTTCGCCCCAGGACCCTCAAGGACAGAGAACAGCGACTCTGAGCTCTGCTTATGGAGCCAGGACTTCAGCCTCAGTAGGACCCCGGCACGGCGGACATGGCCCCAAGCGCCATCTCCTCAGTGCACAGTGCTTCAGCACCGTCAACACGTGAGCCAGTGCTGAGGAAGGACTCCTCTAAGGACCCTCGGCACTGCCACGGTTCCACCCACAGGTCTGGCACCGATCCCACTCCCCGGTGCCCCATAAAAGAAAGAAGGCCAGCAGAGGGTACTCCCCGACCAGGTCTAAAGACCAGGTGGCCAGCAAGCCCCCATCGGGCCTCTGTCAACTCCTGCCCCAGCAGGGTCCAGTCGAGTCCGGACCTGCACCGCTCACCAGTCCACCGCTACAAGGACCTACAGCTTCCCTCCACGCTGGAAGCGTTCGAGGTGGCATCAGACCTCCTGGCACTGACAGTGCCACCCTCCCTCCAAGGCGGGAGAGGTCGCCGGCACCGGTTCCTGTTCCAATCCACTCTATGGGCAAGCCAGCGATGATGGCGCCGAGGAGGGTATCATCCCCTGTGCACCAACCCCTGGCACCGGTGGCCCGTGTGGGGGAGCTGCTCCAGGCATTGTTCACCGGCGCCGAGTTGCTCCGCTCCTCCGTGGTCTTCACAATCAGAGACCTCTGAGTTGGAAGTAGAGTAATCGCACTCCAGTAGAAGCAGAAGCTCCCACTCCCCCCGTGACCAACAGCCCTACCCAGCACAGTGGCAAGGACAGTGGCAGGCTCCTTGGTGGCCCTTCGGGACACCCTGGCCTATCATCAGAGCCAGGGAAGAGCCGGGGTCCAGACTGGTGTTGGTGGCCTTGCTGTCCTTTGGGCCACCACACACGCCCTCCGCACTGCTGCAAGGGACCCATCTGGCAGCTGTACTGATGTCGACGATCTCTGCACCAACCACGACGTTGACGATCTCTGTGCCAGTTGCTGCACCATCCTCAGCACCGATCGCAGCATTGTCCATGGCACTGACCGCCAGTATCACCGACCATGTCACTGACTGCAGCCCCAACTACCACACCATCCACAGCACTGATTGTAGCATTGCCCATGGCACTGACCGTGGCTCCCATGGCTCGCTGCTAGGGACCCCAAAGGGGCCAAGTGCAGGGAGCAGGCTCCGGTACCAGCCGCTATCTTGTCGTTCTCGTCTCCGGATGAGGCAGTGGCTGGCTCAGCAACCACTCCAGCCTTAGAGGGCAGCAGGGTCCTACAGGAGCTGCTGAGACAGGTGGCCCAGAACCTGAACATTAAACCTGAGGAGGTGGTAGAGGCTGACTCAATGGTCGACATTCTTTCTCCTCCAGGGCTATCCTGTATTGTGCTGCTGCTGATTAAAACCATCAGCGATGCCATGAAGACCCTGTGGCAGACCCTGTCCTCGTTGCCACCTACCGCCATGAGGTACGAGCAGAGATACTTTGTTCCCTCAAAGGGGAACAAACACCTTTACACGCACCCCCAAATGGACTCTCTGGCAGTTGACACGGCCAACCAGCGCAAGCACCAGGGATACCTGGGCCCTCTCCCAAGAATCAGGGGGCCAAAAAGCTGGACCTCTTTGTGAGGAAAATCTATTCCACAGGGGGAGGGTTGCTGCTCTGTATCTCTAACCATCAGGTGGTGGTTAGCAGGCACAATCATAATACTTGTGGGGCCATGCAGAAATTTGCATAACTCCGCCCAATGAACGCTCGTGCGGAGTTTTCCACACTAGTAGAGGAGGGCAAATTAATTTCCCGTGCATCCCTGCAGGCGGCCCTGGATGCAGCAGATACGGCATCTTGCACCGGGGCTACCGGGGTGGCCACAAGGAGGAGTTCCTGGCTGCAGGTCTCTGGCCTCCCGTACGAGGTGCAGCAGACAATCCAGGATCTCCCCTTTGAGGGTCAGTCTTTGTTTTCTGAGAAGACTGACTCTCGTCTGCACAGCCTCAAGGACACTCTAGCCACCTTGAAGTCCCTGGGCCTCCACACCACTGCCACCCAATGGAGGCACTTTAGACCCCAGCCTCCACCAAGGAATTATCAACCTCCGGGTAAGCAGGACGGGTCGTGCAGGAGAAATAGGAACTCAAGGAAGAGACCTCACCCCTCCTCTGGCCAGGGCTGTGGCCAGTCAAAACCCTCCTCAGGCCCCAAACCGGCCTTTTGAAGGTGTGCCATGGGGCGACGCACCAATGCAAAGACTGGATCCATCCCGCCTTACCTTTTCGTCGTGTCTATCCGCTTTCTACCATGCATGGGCCCATATTACATCAGACTGCTGGGTGCTCTGCACAGTAGAGAGGGAATATTCACTCCAATTCTCTGCCCTCCTGCCCTTCCACCCCCCTTCCCCATCCCTCTTCAGGGACCCTTCTCACAAGCAATTGCTCATACAGGAGGTGCAATTGCTCCTCTCGCTGGGGGCAGTGGAAGAGGTTCCTCAGGAGGTGTGATTGCTGCCATCTTGGACTACCTGCTAATCCTAAAGCATTCAACTCTCTCCAACAGCTGCATAGTCATACATCTGGCAGCTAACTCTGCTCATCACCTCTATATGAAGGTGGTGCCGTCTTCCCTGCCCAACAGTGACTAAGTTTCTCAGAGGATTCTTTCATGTCTTCCCATGTGTTAAAGACCTCAACATTTTTTTGGGACCTCAACATTTTTTAATAGGATTTTTGGGACTTCCCTTTAAACCTTTGGCAACATGCTTTTTATACCGTATGTCCATTAAGACTTTCTTTCTTATTGACTATAATTTCAGCCAGATGGAGAGGCGACATCCAAGCCCTTATGGTGGGATAATCCAATACAGTATTCCACAAAAACAAAGTGACTCTAAGGGTACATTTACTGTTCAGTTTCATGCTAGCTCTCACTGAGCTAGCCTGGTAAAAATAGGTGTGTAGCTGTGGTAGCATGGGCAGTGGTGAGCAGTGGCACGGGCTAGTCACCCTGAGAACAAACTTGCCTGGACCCTGTGGATATTTACTTGGGGTGGACAGCTGATGCTGCTGCTCGCCACTGCCTGTGTTACCACAGATACACTCTTATTTTTAGGCACTAGATCAATGAGAGTTAGCACAAATATGTCTACTTGAATGGGAATCACACACACCCCAGCTCCAAGTGTAGATGTAGGCTTAGTCCTCACCCTAATTTGTTACCTAAAGTGGTCTCTGACTTTCTTCTCAACCAGATGATCCATCTACCAATTTCCTTCCTCAAAACTGATATTACTTGGTGGGGAAGCAAAACTTCCCACCTTCAGTGTTGTCAGATCTTTCCTACTTTCTGGACAGAACAAAGGCATTCAAGAGTTCTCCTAGACTGTTTCTGTATTTGTTGACAGGATGAAAGGTCAACCAATATTCACTTCAAAGATGTCAAAATAGGTCTTGGACTGTGTCAAAACATGTTATACAGTAGACCATTTGGATTCACTTGGGCTGGTGAGGACCCATTCCACCAGAGATCAGGTAGCATTTGCAGCTTCTCTATGAGGTGTCCAAACTCAGAGATTAAGGGCATGGCTACATTAGAGAGTTTACAGTGGCGCAGTTGATCAGTGCACCTGTGCCTCTGTAAACTTTCTAATGGAGCCACTCTAAATTAACAGGGGAAAGCTCTGCCATCAGCTTAACTACTCTAGCCTCTGCGAGCAGCTGTAGCCATGTTGGCAGGAGAAGCTCTCCCACCGACATAGCGCTGTCCACACTGGCGCTTATAACTTATGTTGGTAACATAAATTAGGCCGTCATAAACTATGGTGTAGACATAGCCTTATAAAGAAGTTACGTAGAGTTCAGTTCACACTTTCACTAAGCAGTACTCCTGAGTTGAGTGCTCCAGACCTGATGCCCACTATGGGAAAGCTGTTCTTCAGTCACTCTACTCCAGGTGTTGAGTTACTGCTTGTGAGTCACCAGAGGCAGAATACATGTGAGCAATCACTTGCCTTCTCCACGTCTACAGAGTCTCTGTAAAGGTGGATTCTGTTTTGGTGAAGGAACTGGAGAGTGATTGCAGCCACCCTACCCTTTATACCCTTAGCTGCCGGAGTGGACTTAACAGGGAGTGCTGTTCAAAAAGATTCTGGTCCCACACGTGTAGGATGCATGTGCACCAGAAGTGGAATACATGTGGGCAATACATCTTGAAGAACCACAATTACTATAGGGTAAATAACCATTGTTTCTGGTTCCCTAATCCGCAGCATTCTTCTCCATTCATAGATTATAAAGCCAGAGGGGACCACAGTTATTAGTCTCTGGTTCCATGTCTCTATCCTAATACCCGCTTCTATAATATGGAGCAGCAGACAGCTACATTCTTAGTTTGTGTGAAATAACATTTTCCCTAAGGTACAAGAATACTATCTTTTCCTCTCTGTTTTCTGATAATACTGAAGTGTCCCAATTAATTAAAGCCCTTCTTGCCACCTTGAAATACAGTTATATTAGTGGTTAGGAAATTTACAAACATCTTCTTTCTACAGTTACTGTTTTGTTAAGTACTGTAGCAGAGTCAGAGTGCCTATAGAACATATTTAACCTCTAAACTCAAAGAAAAAATGCTGGTTTTACAGTACAATATGCTATAATCTGAAAAAGTATATAATATCGCTTCATGTATACACTACAACTTAGCTTATTTTTTTAATGTTTTCCTACACCTCTTTAATGGTTTGCAAGAACTTGGAACTCGGTCTTTAAGGTCCAGTTAAAATATATTTTAAATGTTCATTGAGATTGAAAAAAATGTTCAGAGTTCTCTTCTGAGAGTTTAGGAAGATATTTTGGAGTAACATAATTGTATAGAATGTTTGTAATTGTGTTGGCTTTGAGGAATTTGTTACTTCCTGCTCATTGAAGAGCTGAGGGTCATGTGATATCAGGCACCTGAGGTATTGGCAGGTCCAGATGAAGGGCATAAATCCAGGGCCATAAAAAAGTTGAGACATGGGGCCTTCTATAGCTCTGTCCCCAATCTGGCCCCTGCAGTAGCAATGACAGGTGGACCTCTCCCCTCCTCAGTAGACAGGGGCAGCAGTATGAGCAATAGGTCTTGGAGTTAATATCCCATTGAGATGCATGGTACAGTTGTTACTTCTGAGAGCTATTGTTTCTGGCTGTCTGCAGACTCAGACAGACATCGGTGCATTAGTTAACTCAGTTATACTTAGTTATACATTTTCAAGCAAGGATGAAAAAAAGGAGGGTTTCAGCATGTATTCTGTTGGAAGCACAGGCCTCTAAGAATGGCAATGCAGTGATGCAAATATTATTACCTGTTATTTTTGGGGCGGGGAGGGAAGGGAGGAAGCAGCAGCACTACTAGCAATAGAAACACAAATATGATATTTCCTTTTATCCAACTCTTAAAAGTATAAGGGTTACTGTTAATGCCAAAACATTTATTCTGAATTTAGGGGAAGTTCAGATCTGGATATAAAATTCATAGCTCTGTTCTATCGCTATATAAGGGCCCAAAATTGGACCACCAAATCCAAACACTCCCAAACTTTGGCACATTTGGACAGGGCCATCCCTACCCATATGCAAAGTACGCAGCTGCATAGGGCACCAGGAAATTTGGGGCACCACATTTCTTGATGCCCTGTGCAGCTGCATGCTGCTCCAGCCCCTGCTCCGCCTCTTCCCCATGGCCCCCCTCCCCTGCTCCGCCCCAGCCCTGCCTCTTCCCGCCCCTGCTCCACCTCAGCCCTGTCCATACTCCACCCCTTCCCCAAAGTCCCCGCCCTGCCCCTTCCCGCCCCTGCTCCGCCCCAGCCCCGCGTCTTCCCACTCCTCCTCTGCCCCAGCCCTGCCCCCATTCCCCTGAGGACTGCAGCAGGGCTGGGCCTGCACTCACTGCGTGGTAAGTGGAGTGACCCAGACCCAGCCTGCTCCACTCCCCTGGCTCCCAGCCACGCCGCTGGTGAGTGCTGGGGGGGCGGTTCGCCCCCTGCCCCCTAAGGCTGGGAACCAGGGGAGCAGAGCGGGCTGGGGCTGGGGGGTGGTTCCCCCCTGCCCCCACGGAGGCCAGCTCCCTGCAGAGGCCTGGGGCCCCACACAGCCCCCCCCTCGGGGGGGGGGGCTGCATAGGGCACCAAAATGGCTAGGGATGGCCCTGCATTTGGATTCTCAGCTGAACTCCATGGCTAAGAACCATCTCTGCTTCAAAGGGATCTGCCACTCCTTTTAACTGAGCCTGCTGTGCTCTGATTGGCTGCTTCCCTGCAGCTTTTCTAGGTAGGTCTGGAGGACCTTTGCTGCTCTTTTCCTGGGGCAAGGTGTGGTAGGACTGTGAGGCCTCCAGCAGGGGGCTCAAAGGACCTGGTACACCCTATCATGCACAGTTGTATCATTTTTTGAAATGTTACATTCCAAAAGTTATAAAAATAAAAATATTAAATATTACTTGTTAAAAACTGTGTGATTGAGTAAAACAAAATAAAAACCATCACACAGCCTTCTACAGTCTGGCTCCATGCTCAAGCAGGGTTCCCTGGTTGATGTGACGTGATTATATGTTTCAAGTTTTAACCATTGAAAATAAAATGTTCAATTTCTGGAAAAAAATAACTGTTGTATGAGTGTAATGCTTGCTGATATTAGTTCACTGACAGTTTCACTTGTTTTCAAACCCCACATATTTAGGGTTGTGGAGAGTTAGATTGATGTCTCTTTTCACTCAGATGTCATATTCATTAACTGTATTGTGCAAGCAGAGTGTTAAACTGACAAGGTGACTTGCCAAGTGACAGTGTATTGATGTGATGTCCCAAACCATTAATATATGGTAAAGGGGTGTTTCTTGATTTGCTCAATCAATTTTTTGCAACACAATGTTTGTCTGCAAAATACTGCTAAGAATGTTTTCTGAATTAAAACTTTTAACTGGAATGTTCCCCACCTGCATTAGCTAATGGATAGTGAAATCTGGAGTTCAGTAGTTACTTTGTAATATGATATATGTAAATGAGATATACCAAAGGAATATGAACTCTATTAACAAAAGCTGATTTTGTGTGTATGTGATCACATTAATATAGGGACTGAACTTCCTGATTTTTAGTTTTAGACAATATTGTCAATCCTAAAAAATGATAACTTCTGAATGATATGTGTAAAATAAATATATGTTATAAAGCAAAATTGGCATATATATTAAGGCCTTCTTGTGTGTTTTGCCATAGTTATGCTAAATAGCATTGCCAATAAGAAGCAGCATTTACTGAGGAGAAAACAGGAAAAGTTTAAAATATATTATTGTATGTAAGGTAAGAAATTACAAAAATAATTTTAATGTTTGGAAACAATGGTAGGGTTGCATCCATCATATAGAATTTTATTTATAAAAACATTCATCTACAGAATGTGTGCATCTTAGTGAATTTTATTTTAGTTTGGAATCAAACCAGAGAAGGATAAAAAGAAAAAAGCAATGACTACAATCTGCCAAGATGTTTACTGAGTAACAATCTTGTTGTGGGTTATGATCAGCTCAGTGTTGATGGTTCTTTGATTATGGTATCTACCATAATCTGATGGATACAGGAGACTTATTATGTTGTATTTGTAATAAATTCAAAGGGTCATAATCAAGATCAAAGAGTAGAATACAATGAAATTTTGGTTGATGGAGGAATCAAGTTTTGAGGCAATTGAAGAAAACTGCCCAAAGATGGAAATAGGAGATTTCTCAGATGTGGCTGGTTTTACGTCACTTACTCCTTTTTCTTTCTTTCCCATCCCCTCAGATGTATGGTTTGGAAATGGGACTGGAGATGGGTGGAGCAGAAATGCAACTTGCTTTGGTGATCCTTGCTTGGCAGACTGATCCTGCAAGGGGACTTCTCTGACTGTTGTAATTTAGAGTAGCCTTTAGGTTTGTCCTTTGTTTGTTTCAGCTCCCAGCCTACTCCAGGATTGGAGGAGCAGAAAAGTAGTTTTACACCACCTTTCTCCCCCATTTCATTTGTGCACTGAGCGCATCTCCACTGGATTCAGGGATCTGATCCTTTAAAAAGGGAAGTGACACAGTTCAGACTATGATATTAGATTATCTTGTGTCATGACAAATAATAAGACTGACTTTATACAGTGTATTTTAATAAAATTTAGTTTTATTATAAGCATATTTTACATAATATCTACTAAGAAATAAAATAAATGTTATGACTTTTTATTTGGACAGCTACCCAAGAATGCCTCAGAAAAGGAAGGAACTTCTGCTTAACTTTGTATCAACTCAAATGTCTTTCTCAGCTTATAAAACTCTTTTTGTTTATGGAAGAAAGAGTTGAAGAACTCTCTGCAGAAATTCTGTTGTTGCCCTGTTTCACTGAGAAGAACAAAAATGTTCAAGGTAATGTGTAATTTTCCTCACATACTGTTCTCTTTTCAGTTTGTGGAAAAGGATCACTTGGTATGAATTCCAAATTAAATTAAATTTGCAGTATTATAAAAATAAATTGCTGCATGTTTGCATTTTTTCTCCAATCCCCCATATCAACAAGTATCTTTCAATATCTCATTAAATATTTATTTAAAATAATGTAGATGTATATTTAAATTGTAGATTTTGTGGGAAAGAATTGATACTTGTATGTAAAAGATGTGATTATATTATAATTATTTCTGATATGGAGTGAAATACACTGGTGTTGCCTAATAAACATTTTCTACATATATTCTATATAACAAATTAATAGATGGAGATTTCCACTGCTGTGAATATTCCTGAGCTTGTTCCATGGAGGCGGCAATTTTTATATTCAGTGGGGAAATCCCTGAACTTTGAACACTAATTTTAGGTCAATGTAATGTACATTTAAAATAGTTTTAATGTAAATATAGTTGTTTTAATTTATAGCTTGATCCTGCAAACACTACTGAGTTGTTCCATTGACTTCAGTGGGACATCTCATAGCAATAAGCACTTTCCCCAGAAGTAAATATTTGCAGAATCAGGTCTTTAATTTGTATTACCCTTTCCTTATTTTATTACTGGACTATCTCCAGAAATATGAGATGAAGAAAATGTGTAACCCTGCAAGCTGGGAAATGAGATGAAGAAAATCCACTAGCTGAGAAATGGTGTGCCTATAATATGTTCTCCTTCCCAGCTTCTTTACCCAATGCACTTAGACCAGGTCACCAATGAGTATATGGTCTCAAGAGCTTTAGCTAGGCTGCAAGAAAAGTTTACACTAGAAATGAGGCTAGGCTGCTCAGGGAGTAGGATAGGTAGAGTTATTTGCTTTGTATCTCTGCACCAAGCTGTGGGCTGGGAAGAAATGTGTTCTGAGAGTATGGTCTAAGAACACTTAAAATGAAGAAGCATGGAAAGAAAGAATAGAGAGGTACACAACTTGTCAATGGAGTAGAGCAGTGGTTCCCAAACTGGGGTTTGTGAACCCCTGGGAGTTTGTGAAATGTTACAGGGGGTTCTCAGGGAAAAATTCCCTAATGGCGGACAGAGCTGTCCCTAGGAACCCCGGGCAGCATGGGGCCAGCAGCCCGGGGCGCCTGGACTTCCAAGAGCTAAGCAGATCAAAGCAAGCATCTCTATCACACTGAGGAGATTTAAACTTCAAGACTCCTTATAAGTAATGGAAAGGAGGTGGATATTTTTTGCTGTTTTTAAAATTAAATAGGCAGCTAGTATTGTTTTTAAAATTATTATGAAGAACAAGTTTAAGCTTTGTTGTAAAGTGTGTTGTTTGCCTGGACTGCTCAAGACCTGAATGCTTGTGTAGGAGTAACTCTTTGAGTTGGCTTCTTAAATACCTTCATGCTGTTTCACATCTGATACTCCTTGATGAAACATAGGGCCTTGTCTTATAACAGGCTTATTCAAAGTGATACAAGCTACGAAAGTGAGATCTTGGAAGAGTGGTGCCGTTTTCATAATGTATTAAAAATACTGTAATGATAAATAATAATAATAGTGTGTAATAAGCATGTCATAAAAACAATTTTAATATTTCCAAGATCACTGCTTTTATAACTTATACTCAGGTAAAGGAGAAAATCCCTGGAAATATTCCTTTTTAGGAGGGGGTTCGCAAGACTTGACATTTTAGTGAAAGGGGGTTCACACGTTGTTAAAGTTTGGGAACCACTGGAGTAGAGCAATGCATTCTTAACCTGAATCTGCTGGACACTATGTCAGTAAAATAAAGAAATAGAAATCATTTTGTGTTAAAACAACACTAAATTAACCTAAAAGTATTTTTAGATGATATATTGAAGCTCATTTAAAATTGGTATTCAAAGCCTTCTGTTTTTCCTATTGATTTCAATGTGGAATGAGTTTCTTTCTCACTCTGTCTATCATACTTTCTCCCTGTTAGCAGGAAATTGTATGCCTTACTTAACTACATTAATTGTGAGTAGTGTTGTTTCTGTTCTCTTGGATACAAGTGTAATTACTTTAAGAAACTCTGAAAACAGGAAAACAACATGATTGTGTTTAACAAAATATATTTTGTACAGAAACACCTTTTGTCTAGTTATTTAGAGTAATATATATTTTGAAAGAAGGAATGTTAACAAGGAAATGTTCTGTTCTCCATGAGGCATATTTAGGCCCTGACCCTGCAAACACTTACACATGACCTTCACTTTACATAAAACTGTTGGTGCTGAATGGTTTGAGCTTTTCTTTTCCTGAATTTTTCTACTCATTTATAATGACTGTCTCTATACTCGTATTGTCTCCTAAGTGGTGGCCCTAGCTTCCATATCTGAACAGGTGAGTGTCATTAGATCAGCTGCAGTGGCAGCATTCTGGGATGGAAGGCTCCCGTGGTTCCAAAGGAACTACAAAATTTTGGTCACCATTTAACAAATGTGATGATATATTTAATACAGATTAGGGCAGTGTGACTAGCTAACATCTTCATTTTCAGACTTGCTATTCTGATTCAGGTGATCTGGATTTATTCAGAAAACCATTCTGAAGTACATCAATTACTAAGAAGAAATATGAAGTGCAGGCATGGCCAGAGAAATAAGAAAACAGTGTTTGAGAAGTAAAATATTAGTTGGCATTATCTTCACTTCTTATTACTAGAAATCTCAGTTGTAGTGGCTACCTGAAAAATAATCTGATGTGGAAGAATGAGAAC
This sequence comes from Emys orbicularis, assembly GCF_028017835.1. Lineage (NCBI taxonomy): Eukaryota > Metazoa > Chordata > Testudines > Emydidae > Emys > Emys orbicularis. The sequence continues at coordinate 59,786,229 of NC_088688.1, read as the reverse complement.
TATGTTTACAGTTGTTCCAGCTTTCTGTCAAGAATCCAGAAGGGAAATAAGATCTTCTCTGTCAATGTCCTATATTATCCTGATTAATCTTGATAACTGTCTCACTGATAGTCTTGATTAGAAGAGGCCCTTATTAGCCTTGTATTTAAGTCATACCAGGAAGTAACTGAATATTTTTTGGCTGTTGCAATAACAAGTTTAGTTGTTCTTAGTTCAGAATATCATGTGGGGACTTCAGACTTGATATTTAGAACATTTGTAAAGTTCCATCAGAAATAAAGTAGTTCTTTGGACAGTTCCTCATTTATTTATTTATTTATTTATTTATTTATTTGCCAGAGGTGGTATCTGAGTTTTATCTAAACCAGGAGGATTCTTGGCCCTCATTTTTCCCTAGACCCAGCGATGACAAAGAGCAATGGCTGCATAAATTGGATGTAAGAAGAACACTTAGGGTTTATCTCAGAAGAATCAAAGATTTCAGATCTTCTGACAGATTGTTTGTACTCTTAGGGGGTCTTAAGAGAGGTCAAATGGCTTCTAAGAGTTCCTTAGCTAGATGGTTAAGGGATTGTATTAGGGAGGCGTATGTAGTTAAGGGTAAAGAGGCTCCCAGGGTTTGTAAAGCTCATTACACTAGTACTATAGCTGCTTCTTGGGCGGAGAGGTCGAAGGCTTCCACATTGGAAATTTGCAAGGTGGCCACCTGGGCTTCTCTTCATACTTTTTCATAGCATTATTGCTTGGATGTAGTCTCTTCCGCAGATTCTGCTTTTGGTAGGAGGTTGCTTGTGAACCAGAAAAAGAACAGTGAAGAAAAGAAAGACATGTAGTTCATACTTCTAGCTGCCAACAAGACAAGATTCTTTGCAGAGTGAACAATGGAAACCTTAGAAGATCAATTTAGGCGATTGAAAATAGAAGTTACAGGGAAGTACTGCCCACCGGTACTCTCTTATGGTAACCCCATGGCAGACAATAGCACCAAGGGACACACTGAACCAAAGTGAACTCTGTAGGGAGGTGGCTGTAGCAATTGTACTGAGGTGATCTGGACAATTCTGTGACTTCAGTGTGAGAGTTCTGTGTCTGGAATTCTCTGGAATGTATTCAATAGGTTAAATCCCCCAAATTGTTTCACATAGATGAACAAAAATAATCTATGTATTACATTCTCTATTATAATTTATTTTCAGTATGCTTTTTAAATTCTTCATAGGTTTATTTCTTGACTACTTTATTTTCAAACATTGCAAAAGCAGGTATCCTCACTGAGGACTATATACATACCATGTTTTAAGCTTAAATCCAAAGTATACTTCAATTATCCAACCACAAATAAGGTATCTGAAAAATGATTTAACTGATATAAATACTTGATTCATGCACCACCAACTCAACAATATATAGAATTTGCTTTTAGAATTGCTAAAACAATATACTTCCGAGAAGCGAATAAGCATGAGGAATTTCTGCCAAAAACATTTTTTGGGGGAAAGTTATAAACCGCTAAAAATAGAATGTGAAAGCACTTTGACCACCAAATTGTAGTGTGTCACCAGGGCAAGTCTACATTTCTTATCCTTTTGAGAAAAAGGTAGGTTTGGCCATCAGGGCTCTCTAGCAGGGAGTGGATATAATTAACCCTTTCCTTGTTGGTCTTTCACCATACCTGCTCTCATCTATTTACATTCCATTGAAATCACTGGAATGTTCAGACATACCTAGTACATTCAGCATCACAGGTTCTATTTGAAGGAACCTGGAACATTCAGTAGCAGTCAGGGTTAAGTGTGAGGTCCTTATTTAGAATAAAGAATACACTGACAAATTGCATTTTCCTTCCATCTTTAAGATGCGTTTTCTCTCTTTCCTCTGGCTTTTCAGAAGCCTCTTGTTGAGACTTTTAAAAATCAAAAACATCTAACACACTTTCATCTTTCTCTCACCTTTTTTCCATTCTAGTGAGAAAGGTGAACTTTGGACTGATCTGATAATGAGTGCCAAGAAAAGCTTTTTCCAGTGGAGCTCTTTGAAACACCCTGGGCAAAGCTGTCAAGCCCTTAGGTTTACAAGCGTTGCCTCAGGGGACCAAAAAGATTTGCAAAGGTTTTCCTTTCACAGCTTAAGAAGAAGAAATTTTTTACTTTACATCCATTTCTAGAAAGCATAATAAAAGGAAAATAGGATCAAATTTACAAGGTGCATCATCTTAATAGACAGTGTTTGAAGTCGTACAGACTTCAGCAAGACAAATATGATCTTTGCTTTGGTCCCAAAGGTAGATGCAGCTATAGCTTCTGTAGTAAATATTTTTTTTTCCAAAGGGGCAAACTGACGGGATGATGGAATTTACACTTAGAAAGACATATGAGTTTTACTTTGAGATGTATATTTCCTCTGTTTGGTATGTGAGAACAAATTAGAAGTCTATGATGGAGCACAGAACCTAGGAGGACTTCAAATCTATTATTACTAAAATATTTTTAGTTTTTCTTTTTATTATTGATGTTTCTGTTGATATTCTTCATTTTCTTCAGAATCTATTATCTCTAGTGGAGTTAAAATAAAAATCCTGGCTGAGTCCATATCAAATAGATGGGCAATCTAACCTGCAGGTAGCTTTGGTTGTAGTATTCTTTACCTTACTAACAATTATTTTTGAGATGTTGAAAGGATCTGTGTTAGGTCCAGTCTTCAGTAATGACCTAGACAAGGGAGAACACCGAAATTGTCTGGGGTTGGTGGAGGGGGGCACTTGGGTCTGGAGAAGGTTTACGCTGTGCTAGAATCTGGTCTTGGAGGTAGAAACCCAAAAGGACTTAAGTTTGATAGTGGTGTGTAATTTGCACAGGAGTTTTTACTGAGATATGTCAGCAGTTCTGGAATATATATGCAAACATATCAGGTTACAAGCAACTGGTCATCTCTGCACAGCTCTGCTGTAGACTAACGGGGCAGATTCTTAACTAGTGTAAATTATCATGGCTCCTATGACAATTTATACTAGTTGAGGATCTATTTCAAAATGTTATGTTCGCTTCTGGTCAGTTCACTGAAAATATTAACAAGGTGGAGGGTGTTCTCAGAAGGACAGTGTAAATGGAGGCTAGTCATTTTACTTTTTGATAAAAGATTAAAAGAGTGAATTATATATTGCTTACTTGAGTAGTGACAATAAGAGAATGTAAGTCTTCTGACATTGAAAGGTTGTGAACGCTATAAGCAGATGAATATCTAACATAGTAAGAGAAAGTATAAATTTTCTTTCTCAGTGTCAGCTCATTATTCCTAGGTAGATTGGATATCAGGAGAAACTTCCTGAGAGCAAACTCTTAAAAATAAGGAACAATTTCCCAAAGGAAGCATTGGAAGCTCCATCACATAGTGCATTTAAAAATAGGCAGAATTAAATGTATAGCAGAGAACTACTTGCAGTAGGAAGGCGGTGAAGTAGGTGACCTGATTACTATTGTCCATCTTTATATTCTGCCATTTTATTTTTCATATTTCTAAAAATAAAAATTATTTTTCCCTGGAACTAGTTTCATTAACATAACTCAAGACAGGACGTGAGGAAGTCATTCCAAGCCATGGAACATTGTTTAAGAGCATAAGCAAAATACCTTCCTTCAAAGGATGCGCTATCTAAGGAAAAGGGAAAATCCATGTTAGACAAATGAGATCCTAAGGATCTCAAAGAATTAGATGTTTTCTTCAACAGAAAAGCTTTCCCCAGACTTTGAGCATACATATTGCCAATGCCTTCAAGCTGCAGAAGACCTTTTAATATATGCTCTTAACAATATTCTTTAGCTATGCTTGATAGCATTCTTGATAGCATTAGTGCTCCTTATTTCTTGTCTTTAATTTCACATAAGACATAGTAAATTAGTAATACCTGCACCAGTGTTGTATGTAAACTGTATATTAAGAAAGGGAAGGATGTTTAAATTATTAATTACATTGCTTTTATTTACTTGTTGAGCGCAGGTGGTATGTTTAGTGCTGCTCAGAACATAGAACAGACATGGCCTCTGTCCTGTAAATCTAAGGGCCAGATAGCACAAACACACATGCAAATAACTGCATGGGGCAATTCATGTGTGTAAGTGTTTGCAGGACCGGGCCCTCAATTTGTACCCTCTGTCCCAGTTATTGGTTTACTCCAGATTAAATCAGTGGCAAAATTCCCATTGAGATCAATGGTATGTGACTGGGCCATATATGTTGGGCTTTGCTGTTGAGGTATTAGTTCTAAAGAAGTCTGTACTTACTCTGATTGTTATTTTGGATATAATAATTGCACTAATTAGCTGCCATTTGATTCTTAGTGTGTCAGAATTTTTAAAACGCTAAAATGTTTAAAATATATAGTGCCACATAATTTATTTAATTTACTGAACAAAGAATAGAAATTAATTTTTACACAGCTGCTCTAAAGTTATCTATTCTCGCTAGAAACAGGTGACTGCACAATCAGTATAAAAATGAATTAATGACAAAAGGAACTATATTTTATACATTATCTATGCATATGTGTAAAATATGAATACAATGGATGTGGATTTCATAAGGTTATATAAAAGGAGCTGTGTATAACCTGAATTTTACTTTATCGCAACATTAGTATTCTACTACATCTTGTTGAATTTTTTTATTCTACATATTGATATATCAGAAGGTGTTGTAGGCTGCAGATTTTTCTACAGAATTAATCTTAACTTTGATCCCCTTTATCATACTGTGCAGGAGTTCTGAAGAAAGCTAGTGGGGAGCTTTTAATAGGGGAAACTAGAGCAAATGAAACCAGTGTGCTTCCTGAACAGTTACTTCAGGTAAAAGAGGTGAGTATGAAAAGAGTCTTGCACTTTATAAGGATTTTTTTTCTTTTTCTTTTTCTCTCTGTCACCAATATAGATTCTGTTGGCATACTCATTATAAACACCTGTTTCCAGAAGTTAATTGTTTGAATATTATAATTAATTTTAGACTGCAGAATCTCAGCTCAGGATGAAAAAAATCCTATACAAAATTTGTATGTAAAGAGACAAAGGGGATAATCTTTTTTATTTTTATTTTTTTGGTACACATTATACTGTAACAAAGTTAACATCAGAAGAACACAATGCCACAGTTACAAAGAGGAAAATCAAAACCGTGCACAAACATAAAAGTCTTTATTTAATATTCCATGTGTTCTTGAATATACCATAGGCTGACAAAATGTACTGAAATCTTAGTAGCTGATCATGCAGATACTTACTGCTAGGGTTTGTGTTAGTTCCTTTACTAGGCATTTAGTGCTGTAATCCTTGCAGAAAGCATATGCAGTATTGTGGCTTGGTCTGTCCTCCATTTACCAATTAAATGTTGGAGTTGAGTTTAGGGGACTTAAGAGGTCTAAAAGACATGCCAAGTCCTTCATTGCCCAGTAGTGGAATTTTATTAATCAGTACCAAATTTTAGGCCTCAAACAGCTTGTTTAAATACACTGTGGATCTGTTTGTGGGACTTATGTTTGAATGTTATCTTTATAGAAAGTATTTTGATCCAGATGAGCTATACCTAGCACAGGACCCGAAGACAATGTGGAGAAAGTGGTATTATGCTGCCTTTGTACTCCCCAAATTGTGGGGTGGGCTCTGGGATCAATTAAGTCCCTGACACAAGTTAGAGCAATGTAAGCGCTTTTCCATTTCTGGCTGGTTATAATGCCTAACTTCTTAGCGTACACGCACAATAGGCTATTGCAGCAGCTAGGGTTGTTAGAGTCCTGTCTCCTCCCCTCTCCTACCATACCACTTATGTCAGAGGCTGGTTAGGTTAAGCCCTGAAATATTCCCCTTAAACTAGAGACATTATCAGTTGGCCACTATTGTCCAGCTTTAAGATGGCTTTACACCATCAGAGCAGTGCAAAGCAGAATTAGTGTGAACCAGGAGGTGGTACATGACATTCCTCAGATCCACCTCAAAGGTCTCTAATTTTTTGGCCAGGTTTGTGAACGATCTAGACTAGTTTAAACTGTGGCCAAATGCAGCACTAAAGAGAGAAATTCTAGCATTGGTATGCCAAAACTGGTTTCTCTAAACCGTTTACCATTCACATTATTGGTTTGCTGGTTTTGAGTTATAAGCATGCTAAGGAAGTAAGAGAGAATATTACATGGTGTTTGATGTTGCAAACTATAAAAACGGCTATAAAATTTAATTGACTTTATTAAATATATTGAATTTAAAGGTTGCTTTATGTGGTAAGTAAAGTGCAGCCTGCTGCTCAAATAAAGATAGTTTTATTGAAATAGATTTTTATAAATGACATTTTGATATTTTTATTAACTCCAATGGCAATTTAAATGAAACATTACTATATGTATTAATCTGTGTTAAGAATACATATGCCTTTTAATGTTAGTTCATTGTTTGTGAATTGTATTTTCCGAGTTATGTGAATGGCTTTCACAGTATGACAGAGTATCTCTACGTAACTTGTATACTAGTAGTCATATAAGATTGGAACCGTAACAACAGTAATGCTCATTGCTGAGTTTGGATTTATGTCATATACATTTATATTTCAGACTACTTTATTGGATTTTAGTTGGAGGAATGCATTTAAAGACCTGTCTTCTTCTGTGGCGCACTGTATAACAATAGCAATTGAAGATTTTTCAACTAAAATTCTTCAGCTTGAGCAGAAAGAACAGGCTTCAGCTGCAGTCTATACAATGAGCCTAGTAAACATCCAGCAAATGAAAGAGTCCTGGGAAACAGTCCACGAGGCGGAACAACCAAAACGAATAGCAAAGGCAGGTATCCAAAGATCTGAAGTTTGCAGGGAGACAGAATGCCAAGGTTTTTTGCCGTCCAAGCTTTGAAGTACTTACAGTGCCATTAATATTCCAAGTTGTATGTAAATGGAGTTAAAAAGAAAGTGAAAGGCATTACAATACAATGCCAAACATTGTGTTACACTTTAGCACATAGTCTGTACTAAACAAAATGAACTTTTTAATTTTGCCCCTATTATTTTTTTGCATCAAAAGGATTCAAAACCATTCCGATTAGTGTCTGTGGCTTTACATCCCAATTTGATGATGATATGCTTGCAAAATTTGAAGCATTACTATAAAAGGATTTCCTGTATTTATTTCATTAGGCATGCCATTTAATTAATCAACATAACCGATATTATGACCAAATTGGAGTTCTTTGATTTGGCTAAAAGGTCAGATATATTGATTAATTAAATGGTTAGTCTAAGGATATATAATATATGAAAGCTTTTTAATGTTGTAATTTTTGCAAGTGTTTTACCTATTTAGGATGGAAAGCAATTGATACTAAGCAGAATTATTAAATGTTTAGTTAAAGGAGCGTACAGGCTTTTAGTAAGATGGCTTTATTGAGAACAATACATACACTTACTAGAAGATGACAATGTCCAACCTATAACTAGCAGCAAGAAATTGATTAAAACATTGCTTTTGAAAATGATATAATAGTTTAGAGAATTATCCCTGTTTGGAAGGAATTAGTCTTATCTTCTGAACGCCATTAAATATATATGATGAGAGGGCATGAGCAAAATTAGGGCATTATCTCATATAAGGTTAAATCCTTAAATATTTTTTTAGCCTGTACTGTGCTGGTATACAGCACAAAGATTGTGAAGTTATATTTGATGTATTCACATTATTATAAATAAATGTTTTGCCTTCTATACCAGAGATTGAAATTTTTATAAGGCTGATTCAATATATTTGTGTTGTGCCAATTTCATTATTCAAGAATTTGGCCCTGGCATACATAAATTACACAGAGCTGTCAGAGTACAGATAACTTGATGCCACATTTATTTCTCCCTAGTTTTGTTCTGACATCATGGAAGAACTTGACACAGTGCTTCCACTGGCTCTGGCATGCAGAGATGATTCTCTTCAGGAAATTAGAGCAAACTTTGTGGAGGCGTGCTGCAAAGTAGCAACAGCTGTCCTGGAAAGGTTGGAGGAGAGAAGCAAAGAAGTGCCCTCCAAGGCTCCACTGCAAAACTTGTATGCTGTTCTCTCCACAGCAGTACATGTCTTTCAGCATTTTATGATGTATGATAATTTAATGAGAGAGACCAGCAAGAAGTGAGTCCTTTAAATATATTTTAGTTCAAATATAGATAATATGGAACGTTGATTCCATTTCAGTGATATAATGTATAATCTATAATACTTGTAAATATACCCAAAATATTTCCTATAATTAAAGTACCATTTGCACTGTTTTTTAGGAAAGATCAGACATATTGATAACTTGAAGTAATTATTACAAACATTGATTTTTATCTTCAACGTTTGAATTGGCAAGGCAATGCAAATTCTTTACTCGTTAATCTTGAGCAAATACTCCTATATTATGGCTGTCTACACTATATTATGGTATGGATGAATGGAGGACTTCCATTTCATTTTTGTCTGCAGCAACAGCTTAATTTTCATAAAAACAATGTTAAAAATTTAATCTTTGACAACATGAAGATATGTTCCTGCACTTTAGTGTCATGAAGATTGTGTTGAGCACCATGAGCATATGTATCCAATAAACTTTTACAAGAGGGTAATTTATTAATTAAATAAGTCTTAGATGGATGCTAAATAAAATTAGAGGTAGGTCAAAGAAGGGGTTTTGGGATCCAGAGTAGGGTTGGGTAAGGGTTCAGGTTAGAGGTTGAATCAGAGCTAATGCTTGGACCTGATGGCCCTGAAACCATCTAAATGGTTCTTAGGAGATTTTGGCTCAGAACAGTAGCAATCTCCTGATCTGCTCATCCTGTGTGGTTCTGGTCATGTCTGAATTGGAACTGGAAAACAGGCTCCTTGTGGATTTGAGTATGACCTAGAGTCAAAATAAGATGCTGGTTCAAATCCTGGGATCTAAATCTGAATGCAGACCCAAGCAGAAACTTAAAGGGGTTTGGATTCAAGGTTCCAGTTTTGACCATCTCTAGTAAAAAATATTATGATTTTGATTTCTAATTAAAAATATATTGTATGCTATGATTCACATCTACATTTAAAAACAGAGTCCCGATTCTCAGCTTCTATTATCTCCCTGTTGCTGTGTCTGAATGGGGCAAAGGGGACATAAGCTGGAGCTACTGACCAGTTGAGAATTCCTGTGGTGAAAGAAGAGAATTGATGCACTGGGGTAAAACGGTGGAACTGGTTCCCAGGCCAGTCTCCCCTCCACGCATCCTTCCATGGGGGCATGTCAAGGATGGCTGTGCATGATAGGATGAGGAGGGGGGTGGATTGGCACTGTGCTCCCCTCAGGCAGGTGTAAGCAGAGCACTGCGGGACCATACCCAGTTGTTGTAACTTAGTGCAGTCTAGGGTTGGGGCCAGGGCAGCATCAGAATCAGAGAACCGTTATTGGATCCCTAATACACTCATTGCAAGAGAGGGGAGAGCATCTTGGTGCATGACAGAATCTGCCCCCAAATATTGCCCAAATAATTCTATTTGTGCGCATTTCAAAACAGTTTGTGATCATTCATATCTGTGCAGTTACGCTTTTTATAAGTCTGTGGGACTCATGTTTATATGCTAGCTTTATAAAAGTTACTGCTTAAAAGTGCATAGTGTCTTCCAACAACATTGACAATTGAATGACAAAATAACATTCTCACTTGTAATAATAGAGAAGAATACTTTTACTTCTGAATGATGTATTGATAATGCAGTTTGTCTGAAGCAGAAATACATATTTGTAGAACAGCAGATGTACATTTTCAAAGAGCTTGCAAAACAAAGACCAGATTTTTTGAAAGTGAATGTGGGCTCAGACTTCAAGCCCAAGAGGAAATGAATGATTGATAACTAATAATCAAAACCATTTGTAGTACTGTGGATTGTTACCTCCTACTGCACAGGCCTTAAATCTTTGCCTCTTTGATCATTCCCTCTGAACAGGCCCCTGTTCCTAGTGCCTGTCCAGGGATATCAGGAATTCATCAATGTTCTCCAGTTTCAAGTTACCAACTACTGCGTCAGAGTTTGTGCTACAAGTATTTTACAGGATGCTGAGAGCCACCACTGGGATGACTACAAAGCTTTTTATGAGGTGTGAGGTTAAGTTTACTTTCCCCTCCTTTTACATAAATGTGTTTTACTGCTTATCTGCTCTCTGACTAATTAGAAACATAAGATCTGTACTACTTGTGCACAAGGGCTGTTGGGATATGTTTTTAAAATAGCTCTGTTACTGTATGTAAATATCTTCTTAGGAATGATCTAGTAAAATATAGTTAAAAGACTTAAGATTAATCAGTGAGGTAATTAAATAAGGGTTCTCATGCCGTTTGCCTAGTAAAATACTGTTTCTTAGGATTGGCTGAAAATAGATAGTTTCCCCTATATGGGGAAAAGGAGAGAAGGTTAATATATTGACACCTATATAGTATAAGACTCAAAGAAATAACTATACCAGAATAATGTAAATTTTTTCTCGCATGAAATACTCCCTGTGATGATTGTAAGACTTGTATTTTTTCTCTTTCCCTCCCAATACATATGCATATTATAAGTATTTTTCTTATTTAATATATTTCTCTTTTGTAATTCTTTCAAATTTTGCTCCCCTACTGTGGGTTTGGTAAGTGGCTCAGATAGCACAAGTGACCAGTATCCTTGTCCACAGAATCCAGCCATATGTTTCTAACCTGCATATTGTGATTTTGTCTGAATTTTGGAATCCCAAGTCTACTCTTAAACTCTAGTTTAATTATTTTAGTGCAAGAAAATCAAGGGCCAATTAATAAAACATACAGTTGAATATATTGATTCTTTCCCACTTCCAGTGAACTATTCCATTGATTATAGACTACATATTGCGTGAAATCCCTTGAATGTGATTTCTGGGTCATGTAAAATGTTTGTAATTTCATTATCAATAATAATTGGGATCTACAGCAACCATGGCCCTGTCCTTACTTGTTACAATTGCCATATATGAGAACTAGGCTTCTGAGTATGACTCTACCATCTCCCAGGCCTCCTATAGTGGAGCAGAATTTCCTTTGTATCTGATACTTACATTCTGGAAGCCAGTTAGGAAGAGCCATTGTGTTATACCTTCTCTTTCAATGGTGAGGATCTGGAGAGTTCAATTGATTAAATGTTACTTTCCATGGCTGGTGCTATTAAAGGGTCTCTGTCTCTCAGAGCAGAGTAAAAAAGTAACTGATTTTATTTTTCTTAAATATTGTCTGGATGGTTCAGGAAGTTGCCAGTAGTATGGAGCCCAGTACCTCTTGGTCACTGACTGGGATCTGGTCTGCACTGGTAACAGTCTACACTTATCACATGACTGTGTCCAGTTTTCAGTGGCCTCATTCCAGCAACTAGCAAACAGTTGTCCACCTCACAAAAACCACCATCATAATTGACACAAATTGTTAGCAGTCTCAGCAAAGACAGCAAGGACTGACTGAATAATCCTCGCTCCTTTGGTCAGGATTGAGGCACATAGGGAGGTAGTTTGAAGAAAGCTTGTATCTCTTCAGTCTTCAGGACAATTGATCTGGCACCATTTGTAAGTCCTCAGTTAAAATTCACAAAAAGCAGAACCACTCTCTCCCACCAAACTAAGGGACAGAGTGTATCTCTGCTTTATGGATGTATGCATCAGAAGGGGAGCATATAAGGAAGGAACCTTCCCCTCCCCACTGTTATGCAGCCTGTGTAAGGACCAGGCAGAACACCAGCCCTTACACATTGGAGATCCCAGGGGCTGTTCCCTTCCTATTCCAAGGAATGCATGGCGTTCAAATTGTGGCAGGAGGAGTGGGGCTTTGCCCGGCCTCTTTTCCCACCGCCGGCCCCACCCACCATGTGCTGACAAGCAGAACTGGCTGGCCCCTCTTGTTCAAAATAATAAATTGCACACCACAAAAGAAAATGGGACTATATACAGACAAAGGCTTTCTCAACATGAGTAAGATTGTCAGAATGTGGCACTCTGTGATTACATGTAGTGACATTTTCTATAGACTTATTATTATTTGTACAATGGTAACCTCCAAAGACCCCAACTAAATTTGGGAGTCCATGGCTATTTATACTCTCTAAAATAAAGTGATATTGCTTTTCTACGCAGTGAAGGTAAAAATAGCTCAATTTACAAATGTTTTTGCATTGGGACACCTGACTGCATTCTCTCTTCACACACTCTCATTATACCTCTCTGGTAATCCAACTGATTTTGAAAACAGTGGTGTGTTCGATCAAGAGAAAAGCAGGCAATCCCATCTTAACTGTAGGCTAAGAGCTCTATTCTATTCATATGGACATATAGCTTGTAAAAGCTCAGTAATGATTTTACAAGATATGGATCAATATGTGCGCATGTACGTGAGATCTGAACTGAACCCTAAGTACATTATTATCATAAAGCACTTACATTCTAAGCTGTCAGGGTGTGAACCTCTTAGGGTGCAGTATCTCACTGATGGAGTACATTGAACACCCGCTGTGCCACCAGGCCAGCTCTCCAGATTACATTTTAAAATCAAGCTTTTAGTGTAGCAGACATCTGCTGCAATTTTAGGAACTTATGTTTTCTAATAGTCTAAGAATAAAAAATTGTCTGTTCAAAGATAATATTGAGTGGCTTATGTAATAAAGCCCCGCTGCTTGTTTCCTGATATATAATCTAAATAAAAGCTCACATCTGTTTACATTGTACAAAGTCTTCAAAAATAGCAGATGTTTGCCAGTAGAATACTATAGAAATGGCAACAAACAGAAAAACAGGTCAGCAAAAGGGAATGATCTCATATAAATCTTTAATCAAAACACTATTGCTTCTGTTTTAGAGGCACAATGTTAGAAAAGATACATTATTAAATTTAGCACTTTAAGATTATATATAGTGAACAAAAATATTATATAATAATAAGTGTAATAGTATAAACTTACGTTAAGATAAGAGTTTGTAGGCTCCCAGAGAATTTCCAAGACTCTCAGGCATCCAGATACTTAATAAAACATTATAAATGCTGTACCACATAGAAAATTCATTTAGAAAGTCTTATTTCTTATTGTGAGACTGATTTTAATTTGATACTAGAAGACCTAAAAACGACCAAAAAAGAATTAGTCTCCATTAGAAATGGAAGCTAATTATTCTGTCCTTAATGTGCTTATTCTGTGAATGCAAGACGTATATTTGTAGAAATAAAGAGAATATTTCATAAAATCATAGGACTGGAAGGGACCTCAAGAGGTCATCTAGTCCAGTCCCCTGCACTCATGGCAGGACTAGGTATTATCTAGACCATCCCTGACAGGTGTTTGTCTAACCTGCTCTTAAAAATCTCCAGTGAAGGAGATTCCACAACCTCCTTAGGCAATTTATTCCAGTGTTTAACCACCCTGACAGGAAATTTTTCCTAATGTCCAACCTAAACCTCCCGTGCTGCAATTTAAGCCCATTGCTTCTTGTCCTATCCTCAGAGGTTAAGAAGAACAATTTTTCTTCCTCTTCCTTGTAACAACCTTTTATGTACTTGAAAACTGTTATCATGTCCCCTCTCAGTCTTCTCTTTTCCAGATTAAACAAACCCAATTTTTTCAATCTTCCCTCATAGGTCATATTTTCTAGACCTTTAATAATTTTTGTTGCTCTTCTCTGGACTTTCTCCAGATTGTCCACATCTTTCCTGAAATGTGGCGCTCAGAACTGGACACAATACTCCAGTTGAGGCCTAATCAGCGTGGAGTAGAATGGAAGAATTACTTCTTGTGTCTTGCTTACAACACTCCTGCTAATACATCCCAGAATGATGTTTGCTTTTTTGGCAACAGTGTTACACTGTTGACTCATATTTAGCTTGTGGTCCACTATGTAAAAATATTTGCACATTTGATCACCTTCTTCTGGAAGAAATCTACAATAGTGAATCTCATAATTAGGAGACCATAAGGTATCAAAATACTCAGTTACAAACAATGTATGAACATTTCAGCTAGTACTTGTCTAGGAAGCATTCTACGCAAAGATCTCCATGGGTAAAGTTCTACTCTTTTGTGATATTTTTTTCAATATACTCAACCCATAATAGTTGAAGTTTATTTTATGTAAGAAAACCAGGAAATTGTAATAAGCTGCTGGTCTGGCTTGGACAAAATGAGGCCAGCTTCACTTGCATGAGAACATCTGCCAAACTCTTTAAATTGTCTTAAAATCAGGCAGTTATTATTTTTTTGTTTCTGGTATTGTTATTAAAATGCAACAGTGAAATATCAAAATACTTTTAAAATGTTTCTCAACAGCCCATGTCACTTGCATGTGTATAGTAAGGAGATTAGTTGTTTGGCTATTTTTTTCTGCTGTTCTTTCATTATAATTATACACAACCAAAGATTCATAAAAAATCTGGCAGTGGTTATTATGGATCTACGGAAATAGACATACTTAAGTAATTTAAATAATTTGGTTCTTGTTTAAGAAGAGGTAGCCAATATATTAAACTAATCTGGTTAGTTTAGTGATTGCAAAATATTGTATGTAGTTTTAAAGTAAAATTAAAACAATACATCAGAAGTAGGTTAATTAAGGATATAGTAGGTCAAATGTTTGTGGTTTGGCTTTGTGGTAGAGTATTGGTTTAGTAACTGAAATGAAACATGTGTTTTTTTGTCAATAAAGATGTTTTACATCTTGTCAAGAATCTTTTTTGGTCATCTACTGTCTCAAACTTTTCAGCTATTTCCTCTCAGCCTGAACTAATTAGATTCACAGGAACCAAGCTGACATTTTGGAAGATGTGTTTCTATTGTTTAATGTGTGGTGGTTTTGCCAGGGGGAAAGATGCTCATTCTCTGTCCAGATGTGGCATTATTTCTGCTGTGCTCTCCATCATGATCTGTGGACTATCCTACCCCCCAAGTTAGCCCAGGAGATTCTAGAAGAAGTGCTGGAGAAATCTTTGGCTGTGCTAGCCTGCAGATATTCTCAGGCCCATCCCAGTTACAAGAGAACTCCACAGATAAGGTAACACATTTATGATTAACAGGTGTTTTTTGTGGATAAAATGCATGTGTTCTCAGGATATGAGGTGTTGTTTTGTTGTAATTCACCTGAATTTAAATATATGTGAATATAAAAATAAATTTATAAATGTATATAATTCCTATGAGGATTATTTTAATAAAATTCATCTGGAATATTTAAGTATATGCTAGGCTCCATGTGCTATGTGATCACTCAGTATATGATTGGGGTTGCATAACTCCCTCTTTTGTAAAACTGCCACATAAATGGCCAGAGCGCATGAGGCTTGATGCAGAGCCTGAGTGGCTGAGCAAACAAAAATAAATGCAGACAGCAGGAGTAGCTTTGGGTGAGGGTCAAGGGACTGATCCATGAATTAAAGGTCCTGCTCTTCTGGCAGCTCCAGGACAGGCAAGTGCTCCAGCTGAAGACTGTCCTATCAGGTTCCTAAACTTTGCTGGAGCAAGGGCTTTGTCTAGAAGCAATAAAAGGGCAGGCAGCTCTTGCAGCAAACTTGTCCTAATACCTTATTTCTTCCTTTCCATTCTTCTGTTTGGTTACAGCAATCAGTAAAGTGAACTGCCTCTCTTGCCCTGCTCTTTACTGAAACATGCCAGGGTCTATGATGATCATGGTGGCCATGAGATTTAAACTAATCTCAAGAAAATCAATCATCTGCATGGACAGTGAATCCATCTGGGACAATATATTCACATAACTCCTGCTGAAGGCTGTAAATGTAGAAATGCAACAGAGATTGAGATGTAAAATTTGCTCATGATACTGAAGATTTCTAAAGTGCCTGTCATCCAAGAATTTCATAAAGTACTTTGCAAACATCAGTGAATTAAGTCTTATAACATCTATGTGAGTTAGAGAAGTATTGTAAACCCATATTACAGATGGGAAGACTGAGGCACAGATGGGCAAAGTGACTTGTCCAAGGTTTCACAGTCTATGTAAGAGCTGGGAATAAACCACAGATTTCCCAGTTCTTGTTTATGCTTTAATCCTATACTAAATTCTCTGTGATAAGGTCACTTTATATCCTTAAATATACGAAAATACTACTAGACAGTATTTCTGCATGCTCAAGTGTTCGTATATAGGCCTGTTTGTTAGCTTGAGATAGAATTTTGGGTTTGATTTTTTTGATACTCTTGTATCATTTTTAATATGTGTGAACAAAGAACAAAGACACTGTATGTTGCTTCTGCCCAGCCAGATGGGTTTTGTTAGTATAATGAGAAAAGATAAGGGATAGAGTTAAATGTGTTACTGGGTACGGTGGGAGTTTAATATATAAGCATATACTGGAAGGCTGCCTGGCTCCTCTCGCAAGCCAAGATCAAGCAACCATGGGATGGGAGGGGGGATAAGAAACACTAAAAGCCAAAGAAAGGCCTGGCCTTGGCCAGAACACAACCTCATTCCTTACCCCTCCCATAGGATACAAAAGAGGTGGCACCAAGACCCCAGACTAGGAAACGGGGACACGGGTAAAGGCTCTGCGGCATCAGAGCTATGGATATACTTGCTTGAAACTAACCCCAATAAACATTGCATTGCTTGCACTTCTGTCTTCCGGTCTTCTGCTTTCTGTCTCCGTGACCAGAACTGGGGGTGGGGGGTGGCAAAGGGAAGTCCCTAATATCAGGTACTGCATTTTGTGGGATTAACCAACACAGAATACGATAGTTACTGTATCTCCTGACGTGAAAACACCTTTCCTGATCATTTTCTTGCAAAATTTCCTATAATTTGCAGGATATAAAAGTCCTGCTACAGTTCCTGATGCATCTGGTATTTTTCAGCTTTGCATGAAGCTGATTTAAGTTACTGGACAAGAAGAACCTTTTTGTTTATTTTAATAAACAGGGCACTCCATTTATAGATAAACTTCTATTCCACTCATTAAAATGGTAATTCTTGGCTTTGTCTCTAAGTGAATTATCCAGTCATACAATAAAAACATATTTTCTTTGAATAGTTAGTATATATTCATACTACGATGTATTGCATAAGTGTGCTTTATAAGGCTGTATTTTTACTGGGAACTTCTAGCGACGACATAAACCCATGAGACCAAGATAGAGAACTTTTTGTGCACTTTGGGCCAGATTTTCAAAGGAATTTAAATGCCTAAAGATTCAGATAGGAACTTAGTGGGACTGGGAGTTAGGCTTTTTGGAAATCCCACTAAGTGCCTTTCTGCATCCCTAGGTGCCTTAATATCTTTGAAAATCTCACCCTTTGGGTATGTCTACACTACGAAATTAGGTCAAATTTATAGAAGTCGATTTTTTAGAAATCGATTTTATACAGTCGATTGTGTGTGTCCCCACTTAAGACCATTAAGACCATTAACTCGGCGGAGTGCATCCACAGTACCGAGGTTAGCGTCGACTTTCAGAGCATTTCACTGTGGGTAGCTATCCCACAGTTCCCGCTGTCTCCACCGCCCATTGGAATTCTGGGTTGAGCTCCCAATGCCTGATGGGGCAAAAACTTTGTCGCGGGTGGTTCTGGGTACATGTCGTCAGCGCCCCTTCACCCCCCCCCCGAAAGCAATGGCAGACAATCGTTTCGTGCCTTTTTTCCGGGGTCCCGTCCACCGGACCCGCTCCGCCCGCTGCCTGCCTGGATGATCGGAACCCCAGGCAGGAAGTGGGCTGAGCGGGTCGGCGGACGGAGCCCCAGACCGGCAGCAGGGTGAGTGGCTCAGCCCACTGCCGGTTTGGGGCTCCGTCTGCCGGCTCCTGCCAGCCGGAGTCCTAAGCCCCGCTCAGCTGGCAGACCTCGGTGAGGTCGATTAGGGGTGCCTGGACAGACATGGCTATCCTCCTCTTAGAGCACTGAATGGGAGTGACTCCAGGTCATTCTCTTCTTTAAGTTTCATCTCATGGAGATTCAGTCCTGCCTGGAATATCATGCGAGCTGGAGGCTTCTGCCTCAGGCTGCTCTCCCAGATGGCATTACCGTGCGGTCACACCTACCCCAGCCTGCCCCTTGCTCCCATGGCTCATGAAGCCTGGACAGTAGTAAGGAGCAGTTCAACTTGTGGAATGACAAATCCAGAATGAAGGATTGCACTCTATGGGCCACGTTAAGATTATTTCAGAGTCCTAGATAGCATTAGTCCCTATAAAAGGCTTCATGAAAATTTTCCCCCGCCCCTAACAAAAATGTTAATTTATCAGAGCAGCTGAAAGGGTAAGGAACCCGGGACTATAACTGAGAGAGAGCTTCCATATTATTTAACTCATAATTGATATAATTCAAAGTAAAATTTCACAGCGCGGTCTGTTCTAAGACTAAAAATGCAGGAGGGGAGTCAGAAAAAGGAACAGTGACCTGTTTCCGCCTGGTTTCAAACTGGTGACGTTTCATGTGTTAGGTGAATGTGATAACCACTACACTATGGGCCTTCTCTTTTTTTGCCACAGACTTTGCCGAATGCACAGGAATGTTTTCTCTAGCTACAGAAGCTACCTAATTCAATGTCTATATCTATGGCCTTCCTGCTCACAAAGCGGTCATGCCCCCGCCCAAGGCTGACACAGCGACCGGCTCGGGCAGGATCGCTAACGAGGCATGATACTTTTGCCATTAAGCAAACACAGCAATTCTTTCCTGGCTTCTGCCACTGAATGCCTCCATGCATTACACTGTGTCCTATCAGTGCGGGAGGACTGCATGAGCTCGAGTGCTTTTTTCGCCTTCTAATCTGCAATAACGTTAGGGACGGAGATGATAGGGGGAACGTAGAAACATTCTAGGGGGACTGCATGGTTACCAGTGCTGCTGAGTTTGCCACACTGGCCAAACAGGAAATGAAATTCAAAAGTTCCCAGGGCTTTTCCTGTGTACCTGGCTAATGCATCTGAGTTTAAAGTGCTGTCCAGGGCGGTCACAATGGAGCACTCTGGGATAGCTCCTGGAGGCCAATACCGTCAAATTGCATCCACACTACCCCAAATTTGACCCAGCGATGTCGATTTCAGCGCTAATCCCTTTGTCGGGGAGGAGTACAGAAATCGATTTTAAGAGCCCTTTAAATCGAAAAAAAGGCTTTGTCGTGTGGACGGGTGCCGGGTTAAATCGATGTAACGCTGCTAAATTCGACCTAAACTCGTAGTGTAGAGTATTATGCATTTATTTGACTACATTCTTACTTCAGCATATCTATTATTTTATATTGAATTTTTTTTTTTTTTAATTAGGTCAAGGTTCTGTGACCTTGTGCCAGGCATTGTCTAGCTGGTTACTAGTTGAACTAGTCATATCACCTTGCCTCAGTCAGTTGGGCACCTATAAAGGTTCACAGACTGAAAATCAGTTCACTGACTACTAGTCATTCTTTCCAGTTGGATTTGAATGTAGTGTGTGCACTGCAATTCCCATCCTGTAATATTATTTAAACTAAGTTGCTATTCCCCAGTAAAATTTAAACCCAACGTTTTTCCCTTTTACAGTTCACACAAGTAGGAGGGAAGAGCCATGATTTGACAGTCTCCTGCTGGCGTGTGTGTGTGTGTGTGTGTGTGTGTGTGTGTGTGTGTGTGTGTGCGCTGTTCCATTACCACCAGTTCTGTGGCCGAGCTGCATTTTCTGTGCCTGCTGGAGTCAGAGTTAGAGCAGTGCCCACCCATATGAGAAAGGAAAATAGGGCTGTGAAACTACTGAGTCCCACACCTTTCCTCCTATTCCTTGTAGGTTGGTGGGGAAGGTACACAAGGTTCTTCTTCTTTGAATTCCCTACAGGTCTTGCTTCCCACGCTTGTCTACCTCCTTCTTTTGCTACAGGTCTCCTGTAGCAGCATTGTCTTACTGGTGGTAGAAGTTGTTTTGCAGTTATTATATAGCATCTGGTGGCAGAGATTGGTCATATCAGGCCTGCAGAATATCTGCTTCCTGGACAATGTGAAGAAATTGGTAATAGGGTGTTTATATTGGGGAGAGAGCATGGGGCATTGGCAGAAAGAGACTGGAAAGTGAAAGTGAGGAGTTCAGGGGGCTAGAAAGTGACAAGGGAGGAGTAGCAGGTAACTGGTGACTCTGGCAGTGAAAAGAGGGTTGTAGGGTAGGGGGCAGAGGGCTGGATGTTAATAGGGAAGATGCTGGGGAGTAGCAGGAGCAAGGATTGAAGAGCCAGAAATATGGCTCTATCTTCACGTGCTGTGTCAACTATTGTTTATTAAGAGAACTGAATAAAATATTTTCTTCTGACCAGAAATTTGTTTACTAAGAGAACCAAATAAAATATTTTTTTTTCTGACCAGAAATTGATTGATTATGTATTAGTTTGTAGTGGGTATTACTTACAGAGAGCCTTTATGTCATTTAACAATTCCAGCCATTTCAAATAAGGAGTTTGTATTTTCTGTATGGTAGGAAAGTGCATTGATAACTCAGATGAGATTTCACCATCAGACTACTTCCATGGCTGACATTTTCACCCTTTCTTCCCAACAGAATTGATATCACAGCGATTTTAGTATCTACTGAAAATATGCTGTGGTCAGCTTGCTGCTCAGTGCAGGAACTTTTGAATCCACATAAAGACAAAGACGCCAAGATCTATAAAATACACAACCACTGCAACAATCTGCTCTCTGCACTTGCCATTTTAACTGCACCTTTGAAGAATCTGTATGAGTAAGTATGAGGGTAATATTTTAATACCAGGTAAAATTGACCATATAGCTTATTTAACTTGCAAGTGAAAGGTAGATGGTCCATGAGACAATTTTTTGGTTAAAATGTAAATGGAACCCAAACTCTGGACACAGTTTGAGAACCACTGCTTTAGATACTTGATTGGTGTCTTGAATTAGGTCTGTATTCTAAGACTATTGAAGTCAATGAGATTCTTTCCATCAAGTTTTAATGGGATTTGAATCAAGCATACTTTTCCATAGATTCATAAAAGCTGGAACAGATCATCCAGTTTGATCTCCTACATAACACTGGGCATAGAACGTAACGTAGTGATTCCTCCAATAAGTGCAAATTTCTTGTTGAACTAGAGCATATCTTTTTAGAAAGATATATTTTCTTGATTTAAAGGCTTTAGTGATGAAGAATCCACTGTATTCCTTGCAAGTTAGTCACTCTCACTGTTACAAACTTGCACCTTATTTCCATAAAGAATTTTTCTAACTTCAGCTTCCAGCCATTGTATCTTCTCAAGTCTTTGTCTGCTAAAAGCCCTCCACTCCTAGAAATATTTTCCTCATACTTCTGGAATTACTGGACTTCTTGAAATAATTCATTGAACTGATTCTCTGATTACTTGACACATAGGAGGCTGATGTGCTTCTGTAAGTCTCAAATATATTTGTAAAGAACAAGTGTATACAAAGCTTAATCTTAGGAGCATATATCTGTAGAAGTCACAATTGCAACCAAAACAGGACTTGGCCTAGACTGATGTTACATATGAGTTATGCCATTGCCTTCAGTGGGGCCAGGATTTAATGGAGATTGTTTTGTGTAAGAGCCAGATATTAAAGTGAGATCCCAAATTATGGGGAAAAAAATAGCCTGTGAGTCTGGTCTTCATTTTATTACATGAGGAGACAACTATGGGGAAAAATAGGAGGAGGGAGTCCTGATCTTTGTCTGTGTATGTCGGGTCTTCTAACTAGAGTGGTTCTTTTATCACTTGTGAGGTTGTTGTAACATCTAAATGTTGTGTCCTCAAAAACAGAATGTAGTCTATCCCTTTTAGCTGCTGTATGCCGTTCTGCTAATTCCTATTTACAGATTTTCCTTGTATCCTGAGTTACAAAGAGTGACTTACTAATTTGAAAAATCAGAGAAGTCTAACAGAAAGGGGCAATAAAGAGAGAATGGAAAGGACTAGCTTGTATTTGGAATTTTACATACTGTGTTTCAAAATCACAAAAAACTCCAATGTTTTAGGCATGTAATAAATCTCAGTGTAGTAAACTGATTTGCTTTAGATAAAAAAAACTCTATGTTCAGAGATAAAGGTGTCACAGATCCTTCCTGGCCAGTCACAAGGACTACTATGTGGGATATCCCCAGGGTATTTCAAGCCCTTTGAGCCTGAATGAAGTTCAGTCAGTACCCCAATCTTGGGGAACCTAGGCATGCTGTCAGGGTGCAGAGCTTCTATCTGGCACCCCTGCACTCTGAGTGCTGGAACCTTAGCCACCAAACACTTAGCCACTGTGAGTGCAGTGCTGACCCTTCAGACTCCCCACTCCCAGAACTCCTCCCAAAGGTGTGAAGCTTCTGGTTTGTAGTTTAACTCTCTCAGGGTCATGTAGTAGTTGTGAAACAGTCAATACACACACACTTTGTACAATCTAACAATGTTATGCTCTTAACAAATAAAGCAGAAGAGAATACAGATCACATAAAACATCCTAAACGCAATGTCCCTCACTTTCTAGCTCACCCTTCCCTTGTGAGTCCTTGGGGGAGCATCTGGGTCCAGGAAGGCAGGCAGGCAACGTATATATCCCCTGCTCATGGAGGCTGTTGCATGCTAGCTAGTCTCTCTCCTTCATGGGGGCCTTATCTAGCATCTGGGACCTTGCTCTTTCCTGCCCCACACTTCCTGCCCCTGTCTTAATCTCATGCAAAATGACTCCCCCCTTATCCATTCCCCCCACCCCACCCCTCCGTGAGTCCATTTATAGACTCCTTCTAGGGTCACCTGCTTCTTTTGTTCTGCCTTTTTGGTGATTTTCCATTACTTCCAAACCCCACCCTCCCTTCAGACAAAAGGAGGAGGTCTTCTCCCAGGTAGAGCATACCTATTGTCCCAAGATGTTTTACTTTGAATACACAATCATTGAGTGCCAATCACTCACCATTGTCTCTCCCAGGTCATGACATGCTAATTCGTGATGGATCCACATATTTATACGTTTTCAATGACACAATGATTTCATGATACAATTTCATAAAATTATCCAAAATTCAGAAGTGGTACAGACAGAACTCCCACTTCATCACAGATGGGTCATCTAATATGAAAATAAGGCCTTGGTGAAAATATCAAATGTCATGGTTTGTCACAGATTTATAGAAAAATGTTAAAACTGAAATTATATATGTAGCAAATGATCATTAAAGATTATATTTTTTGTGACGGCTAAAGAAGGTGATTTGCTGAACCATGCATTCTTAGATCTTTATTCTTAAAATTAGATGAGATCTCAGATCTGGATAGTTTTCTATATTGTGTGTTGCACTGCAGCTAGTATACTCTTTATAAACGTAACCCACTAATGACAGTCAAGATTACATAAAAAGTTAACATGCTGAGTTTGTTTATTAAATTCCCTGAGTTTGTTAGTCAATGATTTTAGTCATATTTTACAAGATGAAAAAAAAAAGTTTTCCCATTAACAAAATTAGAAGTTATGCATAATTTGAAATAAAAGAATATTGATCTCACATCAGTTTTCTTTATTGTCATGGCTGTATAATGAAAATGTCCATATGTTAGGTAGTTTCTAATTCATTCTCCAAAAAACTTGGATAAAATTAATTGTAAGGGAAGCAATAGATAGAAAAAGCAGACATGACTAATTTTTGCAAACCTAAATTGATTTTTGTCAATACATCATCGGAATCTCATAAGAGCAGGACACACAGTAGATCTCACAAATGACTACTTCTATGTTTCTATCAGAAAATCTCTGAGAAAATGCCTCTGCATTGCTCTTCTGGGAAATGTCTGTTGAGGCATGAAATATGAACATAAGAACATAAGAATGGCCATACTGGGTCAGACCAAAGGTCCATCCAGCCCAGTATCCTGTCTACTGACAGTGGCCAATGCCAGGTGCCCCAGAGGGAGTGAACCTAACATGTAATGATCAAGTGATTTTTCTCTTGCCATCCATCTCCACCCTCTGACAAACAGAGGATAGGGACACCATTCCTTACCCATCCTGGCTAATAGCCATTAATGACAAACAGAGGCTAGGGAAAGAGGCTATGGTCTGCGGTAGTTTGCAAAATACTTATCACTTGTAACCTATTTGCTAAGGAAGGAAACATTTCAATTGGTCTAATACTTGTCCAAGATTTTTTTGCAATAAAGATGAAAACAAAGTACATATCCAACATCCAATGTGCTCTAAAATATTAATTGCTAAGACAAGACATATTAATTCCACCCTCTGACAATATATAAACCTTTTGAATTCTTAGTTTCAGCTGTGGTTCCCTAATTCTAAATCCTCCATCTTGTCCCACAGGCAACTAGAACATCAGCTTGTTGCAGACATAGTTTACAGCCTTCAGAAATCAATGTTAATATAGATTTTAAAAGGGCAATTAATAAAGCTTTTCAGTTTAAATTAATTGGATTCCAGTAACAAAGAAATACACAATAAACCTGTAAAGTATTGGTGTTGAATTGTTGGGAAATTGAGGGAGAACGATTATCCCATATACTAACCTGGTTCCCATTCCACCAAATGAAAACTGATCACTTTTATATGACACTATAATTGAAAATCTAGCTATAGACATCAGATCACAAAAATATTCTGGGAATTCAAAAAGGAAGCTCTGTTTGCAGATGACCTGATGATTTATCTGAGCTCTCCTTAGAAAACCACACATTTCTTATGCGAGCTACAGAAAAAGGCAGTGTTTAGATCCCAAAAACAATGTGTGTGAATCAGTGCCCCCATAGCTCTGTTATTAAAACAAGAATCCCACAGAAAACCAAAAAACAGATTTCTAGTTAGAGTGGACACCACCTGATTTTAAATAGTATGGACTAAAAGTAAACATCAGTTTTATTTTCTAATGAAATATACCACACCACTACAGAAAATACAAACACATTTAGTCAAATAGTATTGTCTCCTTCTTAAACTTTGAGATCATATCCATCACATTACAATGGTCATTTTCTACAACTATTATATCCATTTGAAATTTTACCCATTTTTAGTCTCTCTTACAAAAAATCCTAAAAAAAAAAAAAAAAAACACAAATCACTCCTGTCAAAAACATCACAAAAGTTTGTTCAATTTTCTTAAACAACCCTTAAGAGAGAGAGGAGGTGTATCTCTCCTTTATTGACGGTTATACATTTATGCAACATCCTTAAGAACAATACAAGAATGGCAACTTTATGACTTTCACAATTACCAAGGCCCCAATTTGTAACATAAAATTATTAT
This sequence comes from Emys orbicularis, assembly GCF_028017835.1. NCBI lineage: Eukaryota > Metazoa > Chordata > Testudines > Emydidae > Emys > Emys orbicularis. The sequence continues at coordinate 59,760,997 of NC_088688.1, read as the reverse complement.
TTCATTAAGCATCCTAAAAGCCTGATACCTCTCACCTTTCCCCACAAGGAAGATTGGTCTAATCAGGGTATTATTGATGGCAGAACATTGTCTCCGAGCCAGTTGTCCAGTAGTTGGGTTGGATGAATTCCAAGCGGTCACTGGAAATAGCATCCTAAGAAATGTCATTTTCAGGAATTAAAGATACTTAAGGTTTTGTCTTAGGTTGGTCAAGTATAACAAAAATACATGGTTGAGAAAGAAAATAATCCTGTATGTTTCTTTTGAAGAGTGAGTTTAGGGCAGATTCTCTCCTGTGCCAGAGCTCTCTGATCCTTGTGGCCAGCCCCAACTCCATCACCACTTAGAACTGTGGCAGGAAGATCTAACATCTGGTTTAAGATCTTTAATAGATCCTACACCAGTGGAGGTTGGTGGAGCAAAGCAGAACTCTGCTATGGCCATTACGCACCTCTAGCACACTGCCTATGCCAGGAGAGGTGGGGTGGCAGGCACAGAGCCCACACCCAGTATAGTTATGCCAACATTGAGTTTCCCCATGCCAGAGGAATTCTCTGCTGGCGATCTGACAAACCTCTCAAAAGAAAAATTGGCACTGAATTATTAAAGCATTATTAGATTCTCTTTTTATCGCTAACTGGCCACTACAGAAAATTTTTTAATGTTCACACACAAAAATTTCACATCGGAATTTAACATGATCCTTTGGAAGTTTATTAGATGAAAATATTAAGTGTTTCCAGAAGTATGGAACAAAGATTTGGATATAGTGATTTAAGATCGCTTGACAAAGGCTAAGTATACATTACATAAATCCTTGCTTGGTTATATCCACCATATAACCAAATATAATACTTTATTGCTCACAGATTATATTTCACTTTTACAGTCACTGCTAAGATTGTCAAAGATGCCAACAAAACTGCTGTACATGTATTATTGTTCTAGGGCCATATTATATCATTATGTATGGGAGTAACCTGTTTTTAATAATTTATTTGCTCAGGTTCACAAATTATGTTGGACTATGACTGGAAAAGCTACACCTTTTATCTCATCATTATATGTAGTAGACATAAACATGAGTATGACTGGTGATAGGGACAATGTGGACATGTACTTTTTTATTGATTGCAAAGAAGATAACATTGAGTTTCTGAATATCAGATGTAACCCAAGCTTGGAAATTTGGTGACTACTTAACTAATTATTAAATGTTAATAAATATGGCATATTGTCTACATTAAGGCAGTAGCACAATAAATTCTGTGAGACATTATTCATGCATTCAATACAAAGCATTATAAGCAGAGCTGGTAGCACCACCTATTATTAAAGTTTCTCAATACTTCTCATGATAAGATCTTGTATTCAGTTGCTTATAACTTTGCAGAGCTTTAGCTGTTTCTGCTGAAATTTTGTATGCCAGATGTCTGTCTCAGGTTGAATTGTTCTGGGAAATATAAGCCAAAATGATTCAGCCATTTCCGAGAACAAGGCTAAGGGAATATACATTATTTTGCCCATGTTGAAGAATTTTTCAGACCATTTATTTGAATGCTCTAGCACCCATATGCTTTGGAGGAAGGACTTGAAATTTAGCAAAGGGTAGGTTTTTTTTGTCAGGGATATGTCCTTTGCCATTTCTGTGAAAATCTGCTCAAATATATATACCCAACTTATAAGCTTTTGAAAATCATAGTTTGCACATATTCAGTAGAGATTTCTTTGATTTTAACAGCTAAAGTCTCCAAAGATTCCATCTTCACTGAGCATGTTCCACACCTTAACACTCTTACACGTGACCAGATTACATATGCACCATTCCCACAGAACAACTGAGCATGCTCCAGCACAAGGCTACCAGGGCTCAGAGGGTATGTCTACATAGCAAAGAAAAACCTTCCCGGAGGGTCCTAGAGCCCAGGCTCCAGCCTGCTCTTGGAAGTCTACACTGCAGTATTACAGCCCTGCAGCCCAAGCCCCACGAGCCTGAGTCAGCTAGAACAGGTCAGCTGCGGGTGTCTAGTTGCTGTGCAGATGTACCCAGAGGGACTTTCCCTGTAATTGCTACTCCTAGATGCTCCGAGACAGAGTGGGGTGGGGCTGGTCTGAGCACCAGAACTAAGAGCAGGGAGCCTGTCTTTCCTGTGCTTTCAATGATCCCCTTAGTGGCACCCAGGCAGCATCGAGGAGGAAGGCGTCTGATTTGAATGCAGAGGGCACAAATGCCAGACCAGGGAGAGGGAAAGGAGTAGATTGGAACATGGAGTCTGGTGAGAATGGAGTGGGGGGAGTAAATGTGAATGGGAACAGTAGAGGAAAGACTGGGAGCTGGGGGACACTAGGATTGGCTGAGCAAGGAGACTGGGAGATGGAGGGAGGCCTTCTGGAACTGGTTTAGCTAGGACACTGAGACTGGGAACCATGGGGGTAGGAGGTGGGGGGTGGGAATCAGTGAGGTAAACAGGGTGATTGGGATCCAGTTGGTTGGGGGATAGAATGCTGAAATCAATAATGAGCAAGTTGGAGAGGAAGAGACTGGCAGGGCTGGATTTCCAATTAGGCACAGTAGGCATGTGCCTACGGGCACCAGCGTTCTAGAGTCATCTAAAAGTTAAAAGTGGGTTAAAAGTTCCATTTTTTATGGAAAACATGAAGGTCAGCTGTAGTGGGGTGCGGGAGCACTGAAGATGCTGTGCATAGGGGTGCATAAGGTGTAAATCCAGCCCTGGAGACTGGGACTGTCTGGAGAAGGAGACTGGGACTAGGAACTAGAGGGAGGAGAATGGGGACATGTGGGGAGGAGAGAGAGATCTGACAAGGAACTTGTGGGGACTGGCGAAGGAACTGGGGAAGAGACTGATACTGCATCAGAAACCTGAAGAGGGAGACTGGGAGCCAGTTGGAGTGGCGGGGGAGGAGAGAGACAGATAGGCCAAGGAACTGGTAGGAGGATCTGTGACTGTCTGAGAAAGGAGATTGGGGCTGAATTTGGGGAGAGGGAGCGAATGGAGGTTGGGGGAAAATTAGGACTTGGAAAAGAGCCCAGAGGATTGACTGGGCAAGGAAACTGGGATTAGGATGAGATGCCTGAGGGGGTGGAGACTGGGACTAAAGGCTTGTAACAGGGACAGGTTGGGTGGGGGACGGGGCAAAAGAGATCAGGCTTGAGGAAAACTGACAGAAGAATCTTTGCCCACTGGAGTATACTCCCCCTCTAGAGTTGAATGGAACTCAGGATTCCTGAATTTCACCATTCCTCTGCTGTCAGCAAATATCTGTGAAATCTGCTTGCAAATGGTGTGTCTCATTGACTTCTATGTCTGGTTCAACTATAGAGGATGGCTCCTGTTGCTGTCAGATACTTCATTAGCTCAAGTAGCAGAGGTCTGTTCAGTGATTCTAAAGGTTCCAACCCTGCTGATGAGCCCTGTGAGTGTCAATATGATGCCAAATGATGGAATTTGTGTATTCAGTCTGCTTTTTAAAAAAACATAGTAAATACCATAAATACAGACTGGACTTCTGGAGACCTATTGGCAATTGTTTTTAAAAAGTACAAAATCTGTCAAACGTTAGACAATCAAATTAATCAAAAATAATCCAGATAGGGAATTGTGGGTCTCAAACCATGCACAACAGAATTTTATCCTTTATGGGTAAACCTTTCAGTCTTCAAAAGTTGTTTCAGACATTCAGCATGTGTCAGGAGGCTCTCAACAATTTACAGGATTGAACCCAAAGACAGTTTTTATCCTCGAAATAGTTTAAAGAACACTTTTACCATTCTACAGATTACCATAAAATACAAGATTTATAAATTATATTTTCCTAGTAGAGTAGAATTTCATTTAAATGAACTCTATAAACTTCTTTTCCAGTTCATTAGCTGCAGTTCAAAATGATCTGGTTAAACAACAATTCAGTCAATCTAGCAGCAGAGGGAGGAACATTTTTCTTCTCTTTCTTCTGAGCCTCCAACTATTGCAACACTAAAACCAGTTCCAGACACACGGGATAATTCTTCATGGATTATCCTCTTAGAATGTAAAAAAACCCAAATACAATGCAACCTGCCTGCCTCTAAACTTGATTCCAGTGGGTCCACCATGTTACAAAGTGACCAAGCCACATCACAGCAATTTAACATGAACAATTTGACAAAATGATGTATCTAACATCCCATACCCAAGTGATAGTAATAACCATCTGTATTTCCTTGGAGAGCTGAGATGTGCACTTAAATCAATAAACCACATCAGGGAAGTGGTGTATTCAGCTAAACATTCTCATGATGTTTTGAAACCCTCAGATATGTAGAATTCCCTTCATGCTTTTCACATGACAAGAATTTGCTTTTAGCGAACCTTGGCAGCACATATATCTTGATAAGGCAGTGGATAACTGGATTTAATTGTACTCTTAATTCCCTCCTCTGCTTACAGAGTAAAATTCTCTCCTATTCAGAAGGCCAGCACAAGGTTTATGCACAATTAAAGTCGCACTTAATCCCTCAAAATAGAGACTGCCCTCTGCGATATACTTAGGGTAGCTCAAAGCGGAGCAGAGTGGTTTTCAGTTGCCTCATGCTGACAAGAAGTCATCAGTTCCCTCTGTTGCTGAAGATGATGAAAAAGATCTAATTGCCCTCCTTCAGATGATTATGTATTAGACATCAGGAGATGCTATTACAAATTAAAAATTCAGGATGATAGCATGACTGCTGAGAGGAGTATTTAGAGATTCCAACTTTTTTCTTTTCTTTTAGCAGTTGGAAGTACCTCTATTTTTTAAGAAAAACAAGTTACAACTCATGCAGCTGCATATTATCCATAATTCTAAATTGTTTAGATTACCAAGTCCTTCAAAATCTACAAGGAAACACCATGTGTATCTTGTAGGCATCTCATCATTTCACACCTGCATTGAGGCTTGCAAGATCAATTCTCACCTTGTCATACTCTAAGGGAGAATAAAACTACTGTAACTTGGGATCTTGCTGTGGTATTAAATACTCTCACAGATGCTATCCACCACTTTGAGACTATAGGCAGCTGCCTTAATATATCTTATAGTCAAAACAACTTTTCTACTAGCTATTACTATACTTCTGTCAGAAGAGCAGTTGAATTAAACTGTCTGGCACAGAGTTACATTTTCTTTCTGGCAAGAATTACATTGCCAGCAGTGGACACTGAGAACTGCTGGCACCAAAGGATTATTGCATTATTAGCAGACACTTCATTCTTTATAATATTTAAAGATGATGTTACATTTAGACAATGTGCTTCCTTAAAGCAATCACAGGTTTCCACATCAATTTTGAAATCTGCCTAGAAGTTTGCTCTCCCAAACCTCATAACTCAGAATCCAAAAGTCTCTGCCACCTGCTTGACATTAAGAGAGCTCTCAAGGACTGTATTTAACAAACTGCTGTATTCCAAAAATCTCCCCAACAGCTCATATACTACCAGCAGAGAAAATGTGGCCGCTTATTACTACTCAGACTTTATCAATCATGATTTCCATTAAGGAATCCTGTTTTCATCAAAGTAAATAATTGCTATTTCCATTACTGCAGATTCTTTAAGAGGTGTAACAGCCTATTTGGCTAAATTGGGGGAAAAAAATATTTCTATACACAGCTACAGCGAGTAAAAATTTGTCTTGGACATTGCCAGCATTTTAAAACTTCTACAGTTTCCTTGTGACAATATTTTTATTTCCCTTTACCTACTTTACAATCTTATCTTTATGCTTAGCCTTCAGAAGACTTCATGTGTGTTATTGAGGAAGCTTAAATGTTACTGTTGTAATGATCCCTTACCCTTTTGTAGTGTACCCTGCTCGGTATATGCCACCCTTTCCAGTCAAAGCTGCTTGATCATGCTCGCATTATAGTCAGTGGCAAAACTCCTATTGATTTTTTTTTTAATTGCCACTTTTTCCTAAGAAATTCAAGATGAGTGTTATAGTTCATTTCCCCGCTCATGGATGAGAGGATGGATTTTTTTTTTTAAAGTGTGTGTGGAGTCACTAAAAACTAGGGAGTGACTTTATCAACAATTTGTCTGTACCTCTAAACTTTATCTAGTGGGACTGGAAAAAGGAATTTTAATAGGATAAACTTCAAACAAACAAACAAAAACACCCAAATCTACAAAACATTGGGGTGATGAAGTACCCTAGAGCAGTGGTTCTCAACCAAGGATACATATACCCCAAAGGGTATACGGGGTCTACCAGGGGGTAAATCAACTTATCTAGATATTTGCCTATAGGCTACATAAAAAGCACTAGCAAAGTCAGTACAAACTAAAATTTCATACAGACAATAACTCGTTTATACTGCTCTATATGCTGAAATGTAAGTACAATATCTATATTCCAATTGATTTATAATTATATGGTAAAAATGAGAAAGTAAGCAATTTTTCAGTAATAGTGTGCTGTGACACTTCTGTATTTTTTTTGTCTGATTTTGTAAATAAGTAGTTTTTAAATGAGGTGAAACTTGGGGGTACACAAGACAAATCAGATTCCTGAAAGGGATACAGTAGTCTGGAAAGGTTGAGAGCCACTGCCCTAGAGGGAAGGGCTGATCCTTCTTTCTAGATTAGGAGGCAAAGTCTAGATATGTATAATTAAGTAATAGGAGCAGTGGTCCATAACTGGATTTCCTACGTGCTAACGCAATACAAATAATAAATGTTACCAATAACAACCAGCACTGTTCAGCTTAGAGAATTACAGAATATTATATTACCCTTGAATTTGGAGCATCCCAGGAGAGCTACTATTATGGTGTAGAAGAAAATTTCTGAACTAAATGAGACTATTAAAATAGTTATATTGTTTACTCTAGCCATTGCCCCCAACTAAAGCTCAGATTTTTATTCTGAAAGAAATTTGAAAATTTTAAACAGAAACCAAGTGCTGGCTGCCCTCACTCCTTTTCTTTTAATTTCCTAGGCTTTTTAAAAAAAAATACACACACAGTAATGATGTGGCAGTATTTATAATTTCAGTTATTAATTGTTCAAATCAGAGAGACATTATGGAAATTTTGGTAGCACTTGAAACAAAGTAGAAGGAAGAAGGAAATTGGTGTGTAATTTCTCCTTAGACATATTGGGCCAAATTCACCCCTGGCGTAACTACATTGAAGTCAGTTCCCAAGATCCTAAACAGCCCTAAGATCACACTTGGCGCAGCTGAGGAAAGAGAAACTACCTTGGTGTAATTTAAAGCAGACTCCAGGCTGCTCTGAGTTATGCCAGTAGCGGTTATATTAGTCTCCCAGGGTTCAGCACCTCCTGACTGTGGCATGCCCCCTTCTGTCCCATTTGCCAAGTTAGAGGAGCAGGTGGTGTAAAGCCAGTTTTATGCCAACCAAAGATTCATTTGTCCCATGAGAATCGTCCCTTATTTGCTGAAGGTGGCTTTAAGTGCCTTTTCACTGCTGGAGCAGTGCAAAGGGCACTTAGCAACAAGGATCTGGCTTAATGGTTTTACATCAGAGAGAAAATGAACCTATCATGACTGATTTTGCAAGATGGTACTGGTTATATACAATAGGATTTTCAAAGGCATCTGATACCATTAAGTCATTTTAGAAAATCCCACCCATTTCTTATAGAACAGCGAAGACCAGAAAGAAACAGTATAAGATGCACAAGAGTGTATGTGAAAAAGAAATATTAAAAATTGGAAGTGAAAGTGTTTGAAATGAGAATTCCACATGAGGAATGGGAGGGAGAGAAGGAACTACATCCTCTCAAGTGTGCCGGAGATGCCCTGACACACATGAGAGATGGGGAAGGGGAGGCAAAGGGGCATAGTCCCTAGGCATGTGTTAGAGGAGCCACAGGGCTGCTCTAATATGTGCCAGCACTAGTGGGACCCCCAGTGCAATCTGGCAACACCTTGCTTTCTCTCTAGAATGTTCCCCTATGTTGGGAAGGCCATGAATGGATGACACTGAGCCATCTATGCCAATCAGAGATTCTCCTTGTATTGGGAATCCTAGCTGTTTGTCTAAACTAGCTTTCCATCTGTTTTGAGCCAGTAAAGCATGGCCAAAGATACTGACCCCAAATTTGCCTGATTTAATCCAAAGTAGATATCTCGGTAGCATGTCTAGCAGGAGATATGTCATCACCACCTCAAAAGGTAGTGATCCTGCAGAGTTTACTCATAATGTTGACAACATGCCCTACTAATTATCTATAAAGATAAGGGTAATGGAAACTATTGACAAAAAAGTAACTTAGTTTGGTTACTTAGCCTACTTTCAGTCCATAATCTTATGTTGAAAAGAGACTATTTAAAAATAACGATATAATAAAACCAGTGTGTTTAACTGTCTATGTTACAGTGCCAGTTATGTATAAAACTCAGCTGCAAAAAATTTACCAGTATCTAAGAAATAAAATGATTTTTTAAAATTTCACAACTTTTTTAATTCTCGTGTTTCATATTTGTTCTTAAAGAGATTTTTGTCTTTTTAACTCAAAACTATTTATTTTTCCAGGACATTTCAGAATGGTTTTGGTGAGCTACTTCCATCAGATTTCTCCAAACCTAATATCAGTCACCCATTACACTGGCTATCTTGCATAACACCATTTTGTCCTCCTTTACTTATGTGAGTATCTCTAGTTGATATAAATAAGAAAAAAAATCAGATAGTTAATACTAGTTAGATATTGCTGTGATATTGTGCAGATAGTGTTCCTAGATAAATATTGTAGTTAAAATTCAGTTGAAACAATATATAAGCACTTTTTGGAATTTATTACAAGTTTTATTTGATGTAAAGTGTTCTGTTTAAACTTCCATGATCTGTAAGAAAGGTCATGAGGAAGGCAGTGCGTTATGTAGCTCTTTAGCAGTGTATTTATGTTATGTTAGATATCTGAATTATTTTCAATATTTCATATTTTAATATTTCATGTTTGTTTCATGAAAATATAAATATACAATAGTTGACAATCATGTAATTCAGCACAGATACAATTTTCATAGCATTTAATTTAGGGGGAAATTAAAAGGGCTAGCTCAAAAAAGTAGGTGTGATATTTAAATACTGAATTGAAAAATATGCCCGTATTTTCCATTGCTTGGTTATATTTGATTTTTTAGGGAACTTGCTACATGTTTAAAAGCAAATGAATAATTTCTCTTTCTGCTTCACTGCATATAATGACAAGTATCACAAGGCATATGTTACAAGCTGTGCTGTCATTCCCTTTCTAATTTTGGTCCCAACATACTCACAGACCCATTGTCGATCCTCTCCCAATTCCTTTGCCTCTTCCCCATAACTCCCCAAGTTATTTTTGACTTCTAGCATTTTCTAAGAGACCTTCCCCTTCATTTTTCATAATTTAGATGTTTGTAAATCTGTATATTTATTCTGAGAACATATATTTTCGTATTTAAAAACAATAAAGAAAAGACAAAGGAATCTGGCTCCATTCTTAAAATAACTTATGCTAAAATGGAAGGGCCTGCTGCAGTGAAGACCATAGCCAAGATCCTCAGCTTTGAGCCACTTTTGTGATCTCCTGATTCTGGGCCAGTTCCCACAATGTAACTTATGCCATGGATGACCAGAGTAAAAAGATGCCCTTAACACATCTTGTACCTCTTACAGGGAGAAGGGCAGTGTAGAGTAGCAGCTATTATTGTCTCTTACTCTACCCAAGGATTCCTCCTATTCAAGGAAGCCCCATTTCAGTCAGTAGCAAAACTCCCACTAACTGCAGGGGCGTCAGGATTTCACACATGGTCTTTAGAGCAGCTTTGCTCTGAGGAAGTGGCTGAAAGCTGCTCTGACACTACTCAGGACTTATGTATTACCTCTGTGTGGGACAAAAATTATCAGAATATAAATGATGGGACTCTATGCACCACTCTATACACTGAAGAAGTGAATTCTGAGGTAGGCCGGCATAGGAAAATAGGAGGGAGATAAGAAGAGGGCAAATCCACCACAAGCAACATGGCCTGTTTGTCCACACAGAGACAATCCATATGACCAGACTCTAAAAACACTTAGGGTACGTCCAGACTACCCGCTGATTCGGCGGGTAGTAATCGATCTATTGGGGATCGATATATCGCGTCTCATCTAGACGCGATATATTGATCCCCGAACGCACTCCCGTCGACTCCGGAACTCCACCAGGGCGAGCGGCGGTAGCGGAGTCGACGGGGGAGCCGCAGCCGTCGATCCCGTGCCATGAGGACCCGAGGTAAGTTGAAATAAGGTACGTCGACTTCAGCTACGCGATTCCCATAGCTGAAGTTGCGTATCTTACATCGCCCCCCCTCCCCCGTAGTGTAGACCAGCCCTTAGTACTTGTCTTTGGCAACAACATTTTCACCTATTCAGAAAATTCAATGCAATACCCCACATTTTGATGGAAGTACCACCAACTTGTAGAAGGGACAGATTTTGAGAATTATCAATTTTGCTATGAATATTTTGCCTAGTATATTTGTATTATGGAAGTTTTCCTCTTTCCAATATCGTGTATGAAGTGTGAACAATAAAAAGTAAAAAAGAAAAAGTATTCAAGCTACAGAAAACTGTAGTATTAAAGTATCCTAACTATTTATTAATCCTTGTAAGTTTCAGCTTCTAAAAAGAGTTGTGTTCATATTCATAGCAAAGTTTAAAACAAGTGTGTTTGTTTAGTGCCTCACACAGTGGGACACTGATCCATGACTGGAGTCCCTAGATGCTACTTCACAACAAATATTAATAATAATTATTATTATTATTTTGTCCTGTCTAAGCTGGTGGTGCTTCCATGAAAATGCAGAGTCCATACAACTGAAATGTTTGTTAATCTCAGAAGAGAAGTTCAGTATAATAGTATGCTGTGTTGCTTATGATGGCTCAGATCTATACTGGAGTTAGATATGAAAAAGTGAGAAATTGTGTTAATCTGATCTTAATGTACTCAAACATCTTGTTGGTTTTAGAAGTAACCTAAGGGTGGAGGAAAGCTTGATATATTAAGAATTCTAGATACATGTACACATTGATTTATACAATGTTTCTTTGACTTTTAATTTTTTTGTTTTTTTTTAAATAAACATTGTTAACTTGTTTGTCTAATAAAAAAGGTTCAATTTTGCACATTTATTTTTCATGTTAGATTCCAACAAAAATAACACATTTGTTTATCAAACTATTTAGTGACTAGTTTTAATGAATATTTATGTTCTTTTAGTGATTTGGTTTGATGATTCAGAAATTGCTTTTTTATGGACCTATAACTCTACTATTGGCAATCATCACTCTTCTCTTTTCTTCCATGATTACAAAATTGAACATTTAAATGTCTGATATTTATATATAGTTTACCTTTTGTCTCTTTTTTTATGAGGCTAGTGTTATGTTCATGGCTACATGAGCTAGGAGGATGAGAACATATGCCTCTCCATATGTCCAATACAAAAACTTCTCAGTGCATTTATTGGTGCTAGCTCAGTGGCTGTAGGGAATGTCTGCAACATTTTATTTTTCCTCTGAGTGAGTCACACCACTGTACATTTCAATTTGCAAGAGGCTTAAAGAGCCAAGAACTGGTGTATATAATATATTGCAACATGATAACTTCCCATCTGGTCAATGACAGACAAGCTTTATTTCTACCCAGATATTCTAAAAATGGCTTTTAATTTATTATAAGTAATTTTAAATATTCATATTCATATACCCAACTGTCCAAACACCTTACTTGTCTCATATTTGGGGGGCAATGAAAAGCAGTGGTGGAAAGGGTGCTGTACAAATATATGAAAGCCAGCCATAAAGGTAAACACAACTGAGGCTGGACACTGTAATTTCACTGAATTTATGAAAATGTCAAGTTTACACATAAGCCAGAATGCTAAACGTCATTAATATTAGTGATTTTTTTAATGTTTACCTTTCTTGTAACATAATTCCTGCTTTGTTGTTTTTATGCATGTGTTAAAGACCTGTTGTATATATAATATATAAAGTATTTTAAGAATAGTTATTAAAAATGGAAAGGATTAATCCTGAAAAAAAATTTAATAGATGTAAAAAAATTCAAGGTTTTCTGTTTGCTGTAAATTGTATTAAGATTTGAATATGTGTGTATACATATTAGTCCTATATAAATTACAAATCTATATATCCATATTTATTAATAAACAATTAACATAATTGTCAAGCAGTTAGGGTTTCTACACACACAACATACTTGACACAAACTCACAAAAGCATGAAAATGACAGGGAAGCCACCTAACAATATTTCTCCATCCACAGCCACATACCATCCCCACAATTACCATACACCACAGACAGTGCAATCATAACATTGTCCACTCACAATACCAAACTACCCACTCACAATACTGTTCTTTGCAGATGTTTGGCATAATGGTGTTTTGGGCTGTGGGGAAGTTTGGTAAAGGGGGTTATGGGAGGCAGACTTACAGTACATGATCTGAGGCAAATAGGTTTTTGTGGTAATGGTAAGGTGTGTGCTTGTGGGTTTAGGAGTAGAGGGAATGTACTGTTATGTGGCTTAAGATATTACAGTGATGAGCACAGTATAAAAGCCTGTGTAGAATAGAATAGAACTTTTCATTTCCATGCTTTTTTATGGGTTTCTGACTGGTATACTATGTATGTAGTAACCCTGACTGAACAACAGAGGTTTTGGTGGATTCATTTCTAAGGAGTTTTAATGCTCAAATGAAGATGAAGAGTTGAATGATGAGGCAGGCGAATGAGGGATGGCAGTGGCAGACCCATGGAGGTAGAAGTGCAGCAACTGACAAAGATTATTTTCCATCAGCAAGTCGTCTGGGTTATGTGCCAGCTGCCCATAAATGGCACATATTTATGTTCAGCTCCACATAAATCCTTCTCCATTGCAGGATACAATCTGACAGAAAAGTGTAGTTCCTGGTGAGAAGATTTTATCTGATAGAGAAGGTTTTGTGTGTGCACTAGCACATAAAATTTATGCATGTATAGTTTTTGCACTGGTATAAGTACTTAATGCACTGATGCATGTCACATTTATGTGTATAAAGTTTATACGCATAGTGAATAAACTTTCTCAATCATCAACCACTGGAGCATATAGGTTCGGCTCAAATGAATAAGTGTAATGGCTAAAAATGATGCAAAATTGGGTTTCTTTTAAAATCATATTTTATGCAGGAAAACAGTCCTTTTTTTTTTTTTTTTTTAAATGTCAGTCAACATTGAAAGGGAATACTGCCAAGGACAAATTTTGTCCAGAACCCAATTTCAAAGACTTCCTTCTAAAAACTTATGATGAGAAATAAAATAAAATCTAAATAGAAAATTCAAAAGCCATAAAAACTAACACTTTGTGGAATTATACATCAAGAAGACAATTACTTTAGAGAAAAGCAAGATTTTATGCTCATTCTAAGCCCATTTTAGAACTCTACTTTAACTATGGAGTCAATACTAAGAGCCTCCATAATGTAATAAAATATTAATGGTAGAACCTGTCAATTACTGAAGAAAGAACATTTGTGATCATTCATTTGGATTCTGAATGGCTTTGTGATTCAGTCATATTTGTGCCTTTTTTAATTGCTGTTTGTGAACATTCACATGAACAGGTCCACATTTACAGAAAAACTGGGTTTTCTAAAATGAAGTATATCAATGATCCCTGTGTTGATTAAGGGATCATTGTCAAAAGGGCAACATCTTTGTCAGAGCTGAACAACTCTGACAGAAAAGGGGAACGTGGGGATCTGTTGTAATAATTGGCCCAACAAATTTACCCTAATTATAGTGAAAGTGAAAGTTCATAAGAAGTCACAATAAGCTATAATAATAAATGTTAATGGGAAAAGGTGCAAAAGTGAGAAAGACTGAAATAATCCAAACAAAAAGGCCTACTGATATAATTCAATTACTGTGTTGCATCATGCTTGGTAAACAAGACTGTGTGAAACCAAAAATCAGTGAACCAAAATTGGTGGGTCAGAAATTAGGCCTAATATGTGTCATAGAGTTTAAGGCCAGAAGGGATCATCAGATCATCTAGCGTGACCTCCTGTTAGGGTGACCAGGTGTCCAGTTTTTGACTGGAACACCTGGTCAAAAAGGAACCCTGGCAGCTCCGGTCAGCACCACTGACCAGGCTGTTAAAAGTCTGGTGGGTGCAGGGCTGGCAGGCTCCCTACTCAGCTCTGCGTGGCTCCCGGGAAGCGGCCAGCATGTCCCTCTGGCTCCTAGGCAAAACGGGTGGCTGGGGGGCTCCATGCACTGCCCCCTTGAGCGCCAGCTGTGGGTGGGAGCAGCACACAGAGCCGCCTGGCCGCGCCTCTGCCTAGGAGCTGGAGGAACATGCCAGCCACTTCCCAGGAGCCGCCTGAGGTAATAGCTGTCCGGAGCTGCACCCTGAACCCCCTCCCACACCCAAACTCCCGCTCAGAGCCCACACCCCAACCCACTGCCCCAGCCCGGTTAAAATGAGCGAGGGAGGGAGGGAGGAGGGATGGAGTGAGCAGGGGTGGGGCCTCGGAGAAGGGGCAGGGCTGGGCTGGGTCTCAGGGAAGGGATGGGGCAGGTGCTGGGCAAGGGTGTTTGGTTTTGTGCGATTAGAAAGTTGGCAACCCTACCTCCTGTATATCTCAATCCACCAACACCATCCAGCACCCTCACAACAAACCCAACAACTGAAATTAGATCAAAGTATTACAGCTCACAGGAGACTAGACTATTAGATGCCACAGGCAGAGAAATAGGAGGGACCAAGGTTCACCAGTGCCCGAGGCCCCTGCAACAGCAGGGAAATAATTAAGCGAGATATCGCCAGATACTCCTGGCAAGTGACCTGCATCCACGCGCTGCAGAGGAAGGCGAAAAAACTCACACTCACTGGCAATATCAGACAGCCAAGCAACTGAGAGAGAGAATGCTCAGTGCCACTTCAGAGCTCTGGTCCACCCCATCTCCAGCCATGATCATCCCTGATGCTTCAGAGGAAGGAGATTTAAAAGCCTCCCAGAATATGTTGGAGAGCAGGGGGGAGTGGGGGAGAGAATCCATTCCTGACTCCTGCAGATGGTTAGCTGGAAATCTTGAAACATGAGCTTTTAGGAACATAAGACATAAACTGGAAGTGAGGTCCAGAGCTGTTGAACCCTGCTTCCCACCATCACAAGCTACCCTGTCACACAATTGCACTCATAAATATGTCCAGCTCTCCCTTAAAACTAATTAAGTTGTTTGCCCCCACAACACTTATTGGGAGTCTGTTCCAGAACCTCATCCCTCTATTTAGAAACCTTCTTCTGATTTCCAGCCTGAATTTGTTCATGGCCAGTTTATACCCATTGTGCCAACATTGTCCTTTAGCTTAAATAGCTCTTTATCCTCCCTGTCATTTAGCCTCCTAATGTATTTATAGAGAGCAATCATATCCCCTCTCGGCCATCTTTTTGCTAGACTAGAGAAGCCAAGCGCTTCCAGTCTCCTCTCATCAGATAGGCCCCTCATTCCTCTGATCATCCTAGCAGCTCTTCTCTGCACCTGCTCCAGTTGAATTCATCTTCCTTGAACATGGGTTGCCAGAATTTATCTCCAAATGAGATCATACCAGTGCCTTGTACAGTGGCATTAATATTTCTCTATCTCCACTGGAAATGCCACACCTAATACATGTGAATCACATTTGCCTTTTTCACAGCTCCATCACATTGGTGGCTCATAGTCATCCTGTGATCAACCCACACATCTGCTCTTTCTCCTCTTCTGTCGCTTCCAACTGAAGAGCCTCTGGCTCATGCCAGAAATTCTTATTATTAGACCCTACGTGCATGACCGTGCATTTTGTACTATTGAATTTCATCCCATTTCTGTCACTCCAGTCTTTAAAGTCATCCAGTTCTTCCTGTATAATATTCTGATCCTTCTCTGTATTGAAAATGCCTCCCAACTTTGTCATCCGCAAATTTCATTGCCATGCTCCTACTTTTTGTGCCACAGTCATTCATAAAAATATTGAATAAGATTAGTTCCAAAATCAATCCTTGAGGAACTCCGCTAGTCATCTCCCTCTGAACTAATAATTCACATTTCAGCACAACCTTTTCCCTTTTAGCCAGTTCCTTATCCACTTTACAATGCTTGTATCGATTCTCATCTTCCTAGTTTAATTCAGAATTTCCCAGCTGGCACCATCTCAAAAGCTTTCATAGAATCATAGAATATCAGGATTGGAAGGGACCTCAGGAGGTCATCTAGTCCAACCCCCTGCTCAAAGCAGGACCAATCCCCAGACAGATTTTTACACCAGTTCCCTAAATGGCCCCCTCAAGGATTGAAGTCACAACCCTGGGTTTAGCAGGCCAATGCTCAAACCATTGAGCCCAAGTATATTAAATCCATTGTACTTCCCTTATCTAAAAAATCAGTTATTTTCTGAAAAAAGGAAATCAGGTTAGTCTGGCATGATCTACTTTTGGTAAACCAGTGTTGCATTTCATCCCCTTTACCATTTACCTCTATTGCAGGGGTGGGCAAACTACGGCCTGCGGGCTGGATCCGGCCCCTCAGGGCTTTGGATCCGGCCCGCAGGATTGCCCCCCGTGGGGCCGCAAGCCCGGCACCGCTCTCAGAAGCGGCCCCCGGGCAGGGGGGCAGAGGGCTCCGTGCATTGCCCTTGCCTCCAGGCACCGCCCCCGCAGCTCCTGTTGGCCAGGAATGGAGAACCGCAGACAATGGGAGCTTCGGGGGAGGTACCTGGAGGCACGGCAAGGGCAGCGCATGCAGAGCCCTCCATCCCCCCTCCCCTAGGGGCCGCAGCGCTTCCTGGAGTGGCACGGGGCCGGGGACAGGGCAGGCAGGCAGGGAGCCTGCCCTGGCCCCGTTGCACGCCGCTGCCACCCCGGAGCTCGAACCCCTTCTGCACCCCGCCCCCCAACTCCCTGCCCTAAGCCCCCTGCCTGCACCTCGCACCCCTCCTGCACCCCAACTCCCTGCCCTGAGTCCCCTCGTACACCCTGCACCCCAACCCCCTGCCCTGAGCTCCCTGCTGCACCCTGCACCCCTGTGCACCCCAACCCCCTGCCCTGAGCCCCCTGCCACACCCCGCACCTCTCCTGCACCCCAACCCCTGCCTTGAGCCCCCTCCCGCAGTCCGCACCCCTGCCCTGAGCCCTCTCCTGCACTCCGCATCCCTCCTGCACCCCAACCCCCTTCCCTGAGGCCCCTCATACACCCCGCACCCCTCCTCTGCCCCAATCCCTTGCCCTGAGCCCCTTCCTGCACACCGCACCCCCTCCCACACCCCGCACTCCCTCCCGCACCCCAACCCCCTGCCCCGGGCCTGCATGCAATTTCCCCACCCAGATGTAGCTCTCGGCCCAAAAAGTTTGACCCCCCCGCTCTATTGATTTAATTATTCTTTCCTTCACAATTTGTTCTAAAGCCTTGCATACCACTGAGGTCAGACTAAGGGTATGTCTACACAGAAATGTAAGTCCAGGTTTGAACCTGGACTGAAGCCTAACCCCCCTTGCGTCCACACACCAATTGTGCTAACCTAGGGTCCCAGGGCCATGCAGGGATGGAAGGTCCAAGCCCTACTGCTTTCCTGTGTGTGCATGTGGCCACATGTTTGCACTTGACTCAGGTCCCGGAAGCAGGGCCGGCTCTAGGATTTTTGCCGCCCAAAGCAAAAACAATTTTGGCCGCCCCCCCCCCGTTTTTTAATTACCCCACCCCTGGACCCGCCTCAACTCCGCCCCTTCCCCAAATCCCCAGCCCTGCCTCCTCCCCCCAGGCTCTCAAGCCTAGGAGGGAGGGAGGGAGGGGGAGAACCGGCGCCCGCGCCGCGGCCACTCGGAGTCTCCCCCTCCCTCCCAGGTTTGAGAGCCTGGGAGGGAGGGGGAGACTCCGAGTGGCCGCAGCGCGGGCGCCGCTTCTCCACCTCCCTCCCAGGTTTGAGAGCCTGGGAGGGAGGGGGAGACCCCGAGCGGCCGCGGCGCGCGAAACAGCTGATTCGCGCGCCGTGGCAGCAGCAGTGGAGGTGAGCTAGGGTGGCCGGGGCACATTTTTAGGGGCGGCATTCTGGCGCCGGCCATGCCGCCCCTAAAAATGTGCCGCCCCAAGCACCAGCTTGTTTTGCTGGTGCCTAGAGCCGGCCCTGCCCGGAAGTCCTCCTGATGTATCCCAGAGTTTCTGGCAGCAGAGGAGCAGTGCTGCAGGCAGCCAGTGCAGTAGCTGGAAGCGCCATTACTGCCTGGCTGAGCAGTCTCGCCATTCCTGCTCCAGCTCCTCCTTGCTGCTGTGTAGAGCTTGCCTGGAGCAGGGAGCAAAGCTGACAGGTGCAAGGCAGCTACCAGTCACTCAGATGTTGAGAATACCCCTCCAATGGCTGTGCTGAGCTGGGAGCTTTGCCACTCCCCGTCCTCTGCTCTCTGGTCCTTGCTCCCAGGCCTCCCCTGCCCTCCCTGGCACTGTGTGTGCAAGGGCATCTGGGCTGTGTGCACTGTCAGAGCAACAAGTGGGAGCCAGCCCCCAAAACTTCCCTGAAGCCTCCTGCGGTGGCGGCTTCGGCTCCTCGCTAGAGGGAAGTTTTGGGGCTGGGTCCCACTCACCACGCAGACAGTGCATGCTGCCCGGGCGCGCCAGCACACACAGCCCCAGGGAGGGCAGAGGGGACAGAAACTGAGCGGGAACCAAGCGGCTGCCCTGCAAGGAGGGGGAGTGGCCAGGGTGTTGAGGGTCATCCTTCCCCCAACTCTACTGAGCTAGGAGCTCTGAGTCCACTGTTGGGGTCAGATGGGGCAGGGAGAGTGGGGAAGGTTGCTTGCAGCAGCCAGGTGCATCAAATTGTAGAACCAGACTCAAAATCAATTAACTTCTTAAATTTTGCATTTTGAAGCTGGCTCTTGGTGGTGTTCATTAGCTGAGCTCAAGTTAAATCCTGAGATGTAAATTCATTTGGATCCTGACCATAGTATTTTCCCCAGCTTTGTGTGTGTGTGGGGGGGGGGGGGCAGGGGGGCAAAATTTTAAAACAGGTAATTTTAAAGGATTGTATCTCAGGAAATCTGTGACCAGAATGAACTCAGATTTGAACGACTGTGTCTACCTAGAGCCCTTTGTTGGCATACCAGTTATTAGAGCAATCTCATTTTGCATGTGGATTTTGCAGGACTTGGAAAAATATCCTTTACACTGAAAACATGGCTCCTGTAGCACCCCATTACATACTCCTTTTAGCATTTTCATTGGTTTTGTTATTTATCCACTTCTTATACTTGATTTCAGATATTTTATAGCCTCATGCTAAACAATTAATGTAACACTGTACTAAAATATAATAACCTCAAATTTATTGAAGCACAAGAAAATTCATTTTTGCCTCATGGAACAAGAACATACATGGTTCCACGAAAGAGATAAGTGGGGTTACTTTGTATCAGTTATAAATTTGGCAGACTACCAAATGTTAATTTGCTTTTAGCTAGTTGAGATTAAATGTAATTCCTTCCCTGAGCAGCCTTAAAGTAAGCAAGCATGAAAGCATTTTCTGAGTAATCTGGGAGGAATTGACATTTAAAGGAGTTAGCATTACATCTGCACTTTAAGGCTATTAATTTCATAGATAAATTAACTACATTATTCTGTCTTTATCTTACATTTTGAAAGGACTCCATCAACCGGAGAAATGGCAGCCCAGGGTCAACTGAAACTGCTCTTATCCCAACCGTATTGTAATTGGAACTTGCTTTTGGAAACACTGCTACATCAGGATTGTCTCTTAGTGAAAATTTTATTGAAAAGTTCAAGTAAGTATTTGTGCTTTGTTTGTAAGAATGGCAGCAAGAAAACACACACAAATTTTTGAGTTTTGCTATATTTTTCACTACTTGACTATTGATGGAAGGATACCAGCCAGTTGTGGGTATCAGTAGTTACCCAATTATCAGTGGGACAAATATTGTACTGGGGGAGGGTTGGAGGGAGGAAGAATCCTTTTTCACTTTTTACTAAGAGAGTTGCAGTCAATCTGAACATTCATATTTTGAAGGCAGATAGCATTTTGATAAAATAGACCACTGTCACAACTTCAAATCAGTTTGCTTTTAAGAAGAAATGGATGAATTTCAACTTATCAGAGTTTTGATATCAAAACTGCTTTAATTAGCTTTTGCTTGAAAAAAACTAGTCTGAGTTAGGACTCTAAAGGATCACTTCCTTTCAACATTGAAAAGCTTCTAAGAGATTTTGGTTAAGAAATTGTACGTGTTTGTTACTGTAAACTGCAACTGTATTCTTCCTCATATTTTAATAGTTAGAGATATGTAATTATGCGAGAAATAGGAAAGCAAGTGGAAGAATGGTTCTACACAGGCTTTCATCTTTTATTGTGCTTTTACTGTGTTTGAAAACAATAAACATTATTATCACATCTAACACTTTAGTAGCTTTCAAATAAAGGAATCAAAATGCTGAATAGTTTATGATGTAGTTACTGATTTGGCATAAGGTTTGCCGTAATGTTGAACTATATTCTGTTGTTAAAAATCAGTTTTTATCATTCTTTTGCAAATGAATTTCTCATTACTTATCAAACAGAAAATATTACGTCCACATACTATTAAACATGACATAATTTACTTCTGTCATTTTAAAGTGGTCTTACATTTGTCAGAAGCACAACATTGCTTCAACTTCTGTCATGCTTCTTATTGAGTGCTGAACTGCATTCACTTACCTATTCAAATACCTGTCATCTTTTACAAAGACTGACAAATGTTTGATCAGGATAATATTCTTACCCTGGTGTTATCCGCTATTGAATTTTACTAGCTGCTTCAATTATCACAAGGATGAAGTGACAGAATTTATTAATCTATTGACTGACCAGCCCTTTGAGCTTCAGGGGAATATATGCTACTTAGACTTAGAAATTATGTTGTTTATATATGCTGTAGAGCTATATTAACTACAATAACATTGATAAATTGTTGTTTAATATAACATTGAAAAATTACTCTTTTTCTTCTAGAGTAATTTCTGTTTGATTAAGTATGTGCTGGTAAAATTGACCACATTCTTTACATTACAAATTTGATATTTTATAGGAAAGAAACATTAAGTGTTATAAAATAGTATACTGTATGGATCAACAAAACACCAATACCATTTCAAACAGTGCACTTTTTACACCTAAAACTCTCTGGGAAAACTGATACAGTCTTGATAATGTTACATATTTGTAGAAGTGTGATTGATCTAGCTTTCTGTATAAAATAATCTAAAATTATCAAGACCTATTTCTTGGTCATAGCAAAGACAGTAGATTTTGTTTTTTCTTCATGCAGCCCAAAGTCTTACACTAATACATGAATACATATTTCATCAGAAGTAGTAACTATTTATGTCGGAATTCAGAGTGATATGTTTAAGCAGTTAAAAGACAAGCATGTTATAATTTTGGATTTTGGAGTAATTTGCATAACTGACCACAAACTACCTGAAATTTAACTTCACAGCATGAGTCATGCAGAATTTCTAAAGAGAAAAAAAAAAAAATGTCTCAACTTTTTCCTTCTCTTATGCTCAAAAAGCAAAAATATGTCAGCATAAATTACATTTAAATAAATACTTAGATGTTTCAGATGTATTTAGTGGGTGGTGATGATTGATTGTACCATCATAGTGCCATTGCGCTCATTATGTGAGGCACTGCACAAATACATAGGGCTAGGTTGTAGTACCCACTCTCCTTATGTGGCTGTGTAGTTTTTCATAGATTCATAGATCCGAAGGCCAGAAGGGACTACCGAGATTATCTAGTCTGACCTGCTGAATAACACAGGCCATAGAACTTCCCCCAAATAATTCCTAGTTATGAATGGAAGGACTAGGAAGCTTTTCCTGTCCTTGTGTGGACTGTGTAAGAACCATCCAAAATATCAGCAGTGCCCAAGAGCAATTCTCCAAAATGGGAGAAGGGCAGGGAGTGGATGGAGCCGGGGCCGCACTGTAGCCAACTCTCATTATTTTATTATGAGTCTCTCTCAATATTTGATGATGGAATCATGTGAATACATAGAAATCTAAGTTTTCATTTTTAAAAAGTAAGTTTCTAACTCTCACAGTTGTGGAGAAAAGCTTCAAAATATGAACCCTAAGGATTCAAAACCTAAAAGGCAAATAAACTGATGCAACATTTATTATTTTTTTTAAATCTTGTGATTTTTTTAGCCACTTCAGGTGACTGAGCAGTTAATATTCAAAGAAAAGTAATTGGAACAAAGCGAGAGGGAACTGAATTTCAGAAATGTCTCATATCTCATAGGAGAATTCAGATACTCTACACCGCAACTGGATTGAGGAGTAAGGCAGGATTTCCCAACTCCTCCTTTGAGACTTTATCTTCCCTCATTTTGTACAAAAAATAATCCACATTCACTGAAACACAGTGATACCGATAAGATGTATATGGAGCTAAACTTGGCAAAATTCCTACTGGACAAGGAATCTGTATGTTCCTTTTAGATCAATTGATAGTGTTGCCAGGGCCGGCTCTAACTTTTTTGCTGCCCCAAGCAGCAAAAAAAAGCGCCCCCCCCGAACCCCCCCGCCCCCCACCGAGCGCCGCCGGAACCCCCCCCCCCCCAGCGCCGCGCCCGCGGCGCCCCCCCCCCGCCAAGCGCCGCGCCGCCGGAGCCCGCCCCCCCCGCCGAGCGCCGCACCGCCGGAGCGCCCCCCCCGCGGAATGCCGCGCCGCACTCCCCCCGCCGCCCCTTACCAGGTGCCGCCCCAAGCATGTGCTTGGTTGCCTGGTGCCTGGAGCCGGCCCTGAGTGTTGCTACTTGTAGACTATAAGGATACTAGTTTGAGGCCCAACTACAGTGCTGTCCTTTTTGCACAGACAGATTAATCTACTGACTATCCTGGAGAGTGAGACAGTACGTCATTCACTTGTGTGTGTCTGATCAAAATAAACTCCGAACTCTGAAACCAAGATTTTTACAAGTGGCTAGAGATTTTGGGTGCCCAGCTTGAGTTAATGAAGAGATTCCCGTTTTCAGACAACGCTGAGCACACGCCTATTAAAAAAACAAACCCTTTTAAGGTGTCAAAATCACTAGTCACTTCTGAAAATATTGGCCTGGGTGTCTTACCAGGACTGAGATTTTGTTTTCGAGAAATTATTATTTTTCATTATCACAAAAAATTAAAAAACAAAACAAAACTTGAGTGTTTGGGAGAGGTCTACAACTGTCATGTCATTTGATTTGCATATTAACCAATTGATTTATATTATTTCATTTTATTAATATAATAATGAAATTACCCAAGTGATGAGTAAAGTTTATTGATGGTAATCCTAACTATTACAGAAATAGCACTGTATTGATCACTGCTGTTTTAGTTTATGTATAGGTGAATAATAAAATTCTAATTATGTTTTGAATGTATTTTGAATTAAAGTAGGAGTATACTGTATTTTTTTTAAGTACTTCTGATATTTTTTTAATGACTGGCTATAACTTAAGCAGACATAATGAATCAAATGTTATTATGTGAAAGATTTCAGTGGTATTGTGTTTTGAAATGTAGTTCAAATACAGTTTTCAGTTTGCTTTGACACTTTTTATTTCTATAACTAGAATTAATTGGAAATTCTGCTAACCATTATTTTATTCATTTTCAAGAAATTGAAGTATCAGAATGTGATGAACAAAGTTCCTGCATAAAACAGATAAATAACAAAGAGCCTACTTTGACTGAAGCAATCTTTACAGTATTATCCTATTGCACTTTATCACCCAAATCACTCGGTAGAGTTCTTGAGAGCTACATGAAAAAAGAGCAACTATGGGATTGCTTATACAATATATCAGGTATGAAAACAATTAGAGATATAAACATTTTAAAGCCAGTGTTTAATCTTGTTCATTTTCAGATATATTAGTTTTTGATATTAGTTTTTGTTTTAATAAGTTGGTCTAAATTATGGAAGTTTACTTAAAATAATATTAGAATTTTGAAGTGTTTTGAAGAATCATATATGAATGTTTGCAGTCTAATACCTCATCAAGGGTTTGTAGAAACAGTGGAAATCTTCATGGATACAGTATCTGTGGTTGTAGAAAAATGTGTGGTACAGTGGGAGTCCAATTTTCAAAAGTGTCTGCCTCTGACTGTGGGGGTGAGGGCTGTTCCAAATCGCAGAGGGCCCAGGCAGCAAGCAGCAAACACCTCCTATAATTGCTGAATGCTTAGTTTCTCTGTTCCTGCCTATCTAACATAGGAGGTGCAGTGGGGCTGCTGGTTTGGGATGGATCAGAAGCCCTGCTACTTGGTGATGCAAAGGGAAAAGGGGTCCGAGTTGTGAGTGGACAGGGAGAGATGTCTGGGATAGGAGTTGGAGGCCACTGCTGATTTCCAAAGTGTTAGGGTGTAGGACCCAAGGGGAAGAAAGGGATGGGAGTAGATAGCTCTCTGTGCCGAGAAAGGGGAGTGGTGAGGCCCTGAGGAAAATAAAGTTGGGGAGAGGGGGGTCTGAGTGAAGGTGTGAGAGAGAAGAAAGAGGGTAGTGACCATCAAGGGGGTGGAGATGCTCCGCAAGAGTGAGTGAGCTGCAGGGAAGACCCGGTGGCCTGAGGCACAGAAGGAGGGGAGAAGAAGAAAGGCACAGAGGCTGTTGGGTTTCAAAGAGGGATGAGAGGTGGGGATCTATAGAAACTTACAGAAGGGTCCTGGGGTGGGGGATGAGACTTAGAGAGGGATGGAGGCAGACATTTGTCCCCCTGGACAGGTAAAAGAAGTTTGGACAAAGGCCTCTAGCTGACCCCAGAACAGGTGAAGAGAGTTAGGTTGTGTGGAAGCTTCCATTCCCCCAAAAAACAGTGGGAAAGGGAGTAAAATAGAAAAATGAAACAGGAGAGAGGTGATATAGCACAAAAGAAAAGAAGAAAAGGCAGGAGGGAAATAAGAGGAGAGGATAGATAACAAAGAGAAGGAAGAACTCTATGCTGTCAGTAACACCATCCTTTATCAATCAGACAGAATATGCTGCTTTAAGAAGAGCCTATTCAAATTTCCCTGACCTAAGATATGACAACTAAATGACCAAAGGAACCAACGTTCAGCTCCCATATATTTTAATAGACAACTCTATAGCGCCTACACTTCATAAAATTACTGCTCCAGCATCCCCACCTTGCATTCCCTCCCACTTGTCTCACCAAGACGTCTGCAGCAACTGCTTCCAAGAATGTTGAGCTACATTTTCAATCACTGTGGCTCAGTTTTCCTGCTACAGCACCCCCAGACCTCTCCCCGGCCTGAAACTATGATGGTGACATCTTCCCTACTGCTTTCTCTCTCCTTTCTCCATTCAGGTTTAACTGAAAATTCTCAAATTTTCTGAGGGACAATTCTGCTGAGTTCCATTTTGGGGTCTACTGTTAGCTGTCCTGCAGCCCAGTTCATTTGTTGATTGGTGTATGGTCCTTCTGTCTGCCTCATTCTCACCTTCCTTTTCCTCATTCCACTACCTTCATCACCCATCCACAAATCGCTTTTCATTTTAGTTCTGCATAGTAGTAAAGTAGTGGTGGCCTCTACTCAGTCAAAATTTTGAAGTTTTGTGACAATCTGCTTCCACACATGCCCTTCAAAATTGCCACTCCAGCATCTGGTGGAACTTCCAGTAGGAACTACATGCTACGTGACTTGAGGGCTGCAGCGCCCCTTTTCTGGAGAGAATGGTAAATTCTCTAAGATATTAAGAATAAGGGAAAGAATGCTCCTAAATCATCTTGATACCTGCTACTCACAATATAAACTGTGTTGTAGATAACTAACTTGTGGAATATTGTCTATAGTAATATTGTCTATAGACGGCACTCTGTGCTAGATGATGGGTTTTTTTTTTTAATTCCATCATTTTGTCACTAGAATGTTCTCTTCTGTTTTCCTTCTGCTTGCTTTCTTATTAAGCAGTACCAAACAGTCTGGTTAACTATCAAATACTATTCTCAGTTCTGTGCTAATGTTATTGATGATCCAGCTAGGGAGGTAAAGAAGTAAACAAAAATGGTCATATCAGCTGGCTTCATTAAAACAAATAAACTAAAAACATATGCAGCATGGAAAGGGACAGTATCAATTGGAAAAGTGTAATTTTTAGCTTCAAATTAAAGGGAAAAAGAAAAAAGAAATTAAACTATAAAATACATGCTCCTATAATATTAAATCATACAAGCCATATTATTTTAATTTTGTAATATTTCTCTAATTTGTTACAGGACTGTAACTATGAAGTTGTTCTGAATCATAATTTTGTTGCACTTCTTTTCACAAGGGTTTTATAATACCTCTTTTGGAAATTCTAATAGTAATCAAATGTGCACAAATGGCTGTTTGCAAATTGAATGTTTAATGCTTTTTTTTGTCTAAAGTTTCTAGTTGTGGTGAATCAGAGCCAGAGGTTATCAGATGTTTGAAGGTGACTTTGATTAATTCAGTCAAGGGTATAGTGAAGCAAATAATTTCTTTGATGCATTCGTGGGAGGCAACAGAGAACTATGGAACCTATCAACACAAGCAAATAGTTCCTGAAAGTTTGCTGAAGACAGTTCCAAAGGAATGGAATTATACACCTAGAGAAATGAAGAGAAAAGAATCTGGGAAATGTAGGTGACACTTAAATAGTGTTCTCATATAAACCTGTCATAAGAGCGTGTTATCCATTTAATGAGAACATATCAAAATTGAAGAATTAGAATTGATATGTGTTATGATTTGACAACAAACATTATTGTAAATTGCAAGCAAATTTCCTGATTTTTTTCAGAAAAGTATTAGTGAAATTGTTATAAGTCAGTACGTTTCTTCTTTATTAATTTAGAACTGCAGTAACTTGGGATTTACATCCTTGCACTCATCTGTGGTGTTTTTAAAGTCTATATAGTTATTTTAAGTCTTTTCACATATCTCACAGCACTATGTGCTTCAAGATATAGAACAATATGCTTCAAGGTATCCTAGGATGATCTCTTGGTGATCAAAACCAGGAAATCATTTTAGTTCATTTTGTTTCTCAACCAGTGTAAAGTACTGTGAACCTTTTAGATTTCATTGGTTGTAAATATCCCATAGTCATCACAGTTTTAATTAAGATATGTTATTGGGGTTGAAACATTACAACCTCATTTATCACTGCTTTATAACACAGCAATTTATATTTATATAGCATTGAAATTAGCATACAATATGCAACTGCAGATATTTTTCTCTAAACCATTATTAAAATAAGAAAAGTAATATGGTAAACATAGATAATAGAAAACATTTTTAAAATGGATAGGGAGTAAAGATTATTTCAAGTACTTTTTTTGACCACCTGTGGCTAAACAACCATGATTTTAATTTTTGCAAGGATCCAAAAAAAAATGATTGGCACCAAAATCATGACCTGATTCTCAGTTACACTGACATCCCTTC
This sequence comes from Emys orbicularis, assembly GCF_028017835.1. Taxonomy (NCBI): domain Eukaryota; kingdom Metazoa; phylum Chordata; order Testudines; family Emydidae; genus Emys; species Emys orbicularis. Next base: position 59,733,466 of record NC_088688.1, on the reverse strand, counting down.
ACAATATTCTGGCAATGAAAAGGGGCCATAAGGTGGGAGTAAATTATTTTTAAGTCTACTTTGTAAGGCCGCTTTACACTGCTTGAGCATCTACCCCATTCTTCTTCATATCCTTTTTCCTTCCCACTTTTTATTTCTTTCATGCTGTCTACTTGGCCTCCTTCTCTTTTTAATTGTGTCCTTCTCTCTCTTTTTTCAATCTGTGTCTCTTTTGTAGTTACCTTCCAATTTCCAGAAGGATTCAATAGTAGGTGCTGTACCAGCATACATCTTGCTTATATTGCAGAAGCCAATAATCATGAGTGATGTGAGGACATTTGTGGGCTTAAAAAGGAAAAGGGCGGGGGGGGGACTAAACATTACAAATACACTTCAAGACTCTGAGAGATTTAGCACATTACCCTACACTGCAAATTAAACAAAACAACAACAACAACACAAAGTAATTTTAAAGTCAAACTGTTGTCCCATTTTATTCCAAGTCACTCAGAATAATGAGTGATCTTTATCTCTATTAAATGTGCTGTAATATCTGGGCTGTGCTCTATTATTTGTGCTGTAATAGATGAGCACAAGAGGAATAGATATATATGGAATAGCTATCTTAATTCTACATTTTCTTGGTTTTCTATTTTCAGGTCATTACAGGATCTCATTTCAACAGATTTTTGGAGATTAATATACAGTAAAGCACAGTAGAGGTCTAGCTACACTTTTGAGCACTTAATCTTTTCAGCCATTTTCACTACAAAAGTTAGACATCATCATAGAACACTCATAACTGTACTGTGATAGAACCAGAATATTAACGTTAATCATACCTTCTTTTCTTTCTTTTTTTTAAGGCTTCACAAGGCTTGCAGCTCAGGCTGTATCTATTGTAATCAGCAAGTTACCTACAGTGATTGCATGTTTGCCTCCCCCAATTAAATACTTCTTTTTTCTGTCTGAGAGGAAAATGTCAAAAAACTTTGTTGAATCGAAGAAAGCTGGTCTGCTTGTCTGGAACTTGATTGTAATTATATGTCGGATATTTGAGGATGGAAACACCGCAGAACTTTTAACAGGTGCAACGCTTGACAGATGGAGCAAAGAGAAACTCAGTTTAGTTCGTGTGTGTTTGGAAAGTATTGTGGGAAAACAGAAAAGTAGTCCTAAACAAGTAACACAGAAGGTTATACAGAGTATAGAACAACAAAGACCAAACTGGATTGAAAGCCAGTTGCTGAAAGCAAGAAAATTGAGCACTGACTGGTAAGAAGAATTTAATATTTTCAGATGATATATTTCTTTCATTGAGCTATTTGCAAAAGTTCATAATAGCATCAAATAAATACATACCAGTGAACAAAATGCAGGTGAACACTGATTTTATTTTCCCTAATTTAGAGTAGTTCTTAAAAGAGTGAAAGTTTGATAGTAAAGGATTTGTGGAAATCAATTGCATAGTAAAAACGTAAACCACAGTTGTTTCATTGGAACAGTCTACTCACAAAGAGATTTCTGATTATCACAGTGATCGTAAAACAAGGACAATTTAGTTTCTAATCTTTCTTTATGTGAACAGGTACACTAACTGGAGGGCAGTATAGTATGTTTGTAAATGGATTTTGCTATGATGATTAAATTAAAGAGGACTTAATGTCTTTAAACAGCTTTCTATATTTTTTCTGTGATTAAAAAAATAAGCGTATTTCACTTTGTAGCAACAAACCCTGAGGGCAATTCGGGCATATCAAAACAGGACAGGGAAGGCACCCAACTGTTTCTTTATGAGACAAATATCAACGTTCTTGCAGATTTGACATCAATGTCCAAATGTTTTGAAACCTTGCTAAGGTTTCTGGAGGGGTTGAATGGATCTAAATATGCTTATGGCTTTCTCTTATCAAAAATTAGTTTTATGGAAGAAAATAGCCTAATTTTGGTGACATGTATTATTGTTTAAAAATACTATCTATCAGCTTTCTGATATTAATTTATAGGAGTTACACAAAATAAATTTAACTACTGAAAGTAAAATGGTTTGTCATTTTCATACATATTCTACAAGGTTAGTGTCATTAATTTCCTCCCAGTAATAATCCATATAAACAGTATAGAAATTCACATTTGAGTCACCAATCTAAATGAAAAGCTTTTGTGCAGCACACTGAGGTATGGCATTTTTTTCTTCTAGGGGCATTCAGTTGGCAAGAATAGCAATAAGCAGTAATAGTATCACACAAATGCTCATTGACATTGACCTTCATAATCTTTACATTTGCATTTAATACCAATTTACAAGCGTTAATCCAATGATTAAAAGATTAAAGGCAGATGCCATCCATGTGAGTAGTCATAAGGCAAAATATGTTCTTAAATTTGTAGACTAATATCGACCAGAATAATGTCATAATTCAATTTATAATTTACTCAGCTTATAGACCCCTTTTTAAAGCAATGGCAATCCAATTTAAGAGTAGTGTCTAAGTGATAGCTCCTAATAACTCTCAGAAATGTCCTTTAACTTTTTCTTTATGTCTGCTTAATTTGAAAAATTAATCATAAAGTCAAATAGGTATAGTATTATACTAATTTTCCTAATATTTTAAAAAATATCTAATAGCTGTCACACCAGGTATCTGACTTTGGGCAATGACTCTTTCCTTAAGATGCTGAACAACTAGTCAAAAGAATATTTTTACTCATTTTGAGTCTAGGGAATTGAATTATCAGTCTCCAGTCATGATGAGCTCTGCATGGGAGGGTCTCTGTACATAGAAGAACTCCCCACTGGAGCATGGGGTCTGCCAACATGAAGCTCATTGCAGGAGCAGGGTCTAAATTTGTGCTAGGCTACTGTGCCTGAAAGGGAAAGTGACTAAGTAGATGAGCTATTCAGTGCAGAACCAAAGGTTATTTATTAAAACAATTTATAAAACAGATCCAGTGAAGTAAGAAATTCAGAGTATTAGCAGAGGTAAGGAAATGGTCCATGTAGAATTGTTTAGTTTGCTAAACTAAAAAAGGATCTTTCAAGAAGGATTCTGATCTCAAACTGATTCTTTTGAGATAAGTTACCTATAAGAATCTTCAATAGAACACTGTGGAGCCCATCCTATGATTAAAATGATGTGTGTACGTATGCATGTACATCCATATTTATATGTGCACAATTATAGTATCTATCTATCTATCTATCTATCTATCAACAATTATAACATACACACACCCACACCATATCTCTAGTTTCTGTGTACCTGAACCACACAAGACATGTACCAGAAGTGCATAATATTTTTGTAAGCAAAAGCATATAGTGTTTTTTATGTTAAACAAGATTATTGTTTTGATTATATACAAAATTAGTTATTTTTTCAGTTGCTGAACATACATTTAACTTTGCTTTATGGAATTTTTTTTTTAAAACTACTGTGGAAAAAGTGGCAGCTGTATGCATTGCCTGTCTTTTATATTGCCTGAAAGCATTACTATTCATTAAAACAACCTTCACTTTGTAGTAACACCCGAGTTGTAAACAGTCAAGTTACATTCTGGAGAACACACAGCCCGAAAAGTAAAGAAATGTCTGTCTTTGCAAAGTAATTTGTCGAGTTGAAGATTATTGTTTTTCATCATGGTGACCCTGACTTGGCTGACTGGGTGCATATACAGATTAAGATGAATGCAGTTATTCCTTGGCTGAGGTCTGCCTCTTTCAGGGCACATTCTCCCTAATGACATGATTGATAGGCAGTCCCAAATCCAAAGAGGAACTCATTAATCATAGCACTGACTGAATCCAATCATCTGCTTCACCTGCACAGTGATGGACAGGAAAGGATACAATTTGGGTGCTGACACTGATACACTCCTTTGTCAGAGGGCCTCAACTTTTTCAATGTCAACCTCTAAGAAGCTTGACAAGAAATTCAGTTTGTATCTATACACAGCATCAAAAGACCAGCCTTAAAATATGCTTTAATTCTAAAGATCAATTTCTTTTTAAGCTTTTCTATAAAATATGCCATAATAACATAGTATCATTTACTTCATTTCAGCAAAGAACAAAATTTTAGTTTATATTTTCAACTATTTACTCTGTAAGAAGTTCTGAAGCTGCACATGGAAGCAATATCAGCATTAATGTCCAGCAGCTGTGTAGCATTTAAGTGAGCCTTCAGGTCAACAGCAACTTTCAGCAGAACTTATTTTGTAATCATGGCATATTTTCAATAGTAAACTGCAATTTACAGCTGTATGCACCACAACATTTTTTAAAATTTTATTCAGACCCATAAACAATGAAAACTTTGGCTTTCACTCAGAATGCTTATGTTGTGGATCTTAGTATGACTACAGTAATGAATGTAGCAAGCATGATGTGGTCAGTAAAGGTCTAATGTGTCCATCACTGTGATAGCTGTGTGTCAAGTTATATTTGTGCTACAAAACCCCAGTATTTAAGGTCTTCTGAGATAGATGGTGCTTAAAGTTGATAAGGATGCATTTCAACAGAGTTTGTCACTAGATACCTAGTAAGCACATAATTATTAGTTTATGTTTCTTACAGAGGGAAAGTAGTCAAATAATCATAGTCATGAATTTTTTAGGATCATATGGCAGAGAAGAAACAGGAGGAAAGTACCATACTAGGTTAAAAATAAATAAATAAAGGCAACAAGTGGCAAAAGGCTACCTATGAATAACCAGTGGAAAACAGACTAAGATTTAAATTTTCTAATTTATACTCAGTATAATGGCTATCTGTCTGACATTTAATTAGTCTTTAATATAATCAATCACAGGCAAAGAAAAATGTGCAAAAGGTTGAATGCTAATGCTGTTTTTAGTAGCAAAAATACTTTTTAATGCTAAGAGAAAATAAAAAATTCTTACATGTTCTTTAAAATGTTTTATGTTTTCATCCTTCTGATTACAGCAATTTCAACAATTGCACTAATGCGAAAATACTTTATAGATAAGAATATAGAGGCAACAAAAATGCTTATAGTTTTAATAGGCTTTCAAGCGCTTAACATACTATTTTTATTATAATTTTATAAAAACTTCAGAGATATATCTAAACAGCAACATTTTGTGTGCAATCCAGATCTTTACAAATTATATTATATATGGACTTGCATTAACACTTTGTATTAAGATTTTGTGGTTTAACAATGTTTATTACTTTACAATAGTAATATTTGTATGCTTTCTTTATTTTAGTGCCTTTATTTCAGTAGAAGAAGGTGCAGGGTTAGAGAAGGGAGGTATTGCATTTGAATTGACTGAGCAGAAAATAAACATGATGGTCCTGGATATCTGCCACAAACCAGGTGGCAGCGAGTACCTGAGGCAAATTTATCACATCATCCGGCTCAATGAGGTAGGGAAACGGCCTTTTTACCGAGCAATTAGGTGTGTACTGGCCTGAGGCAGCGTCTGCTGGCAGCTAAGGGTTAGTCAAGGAGGTGATAATGCTTCTTAAAGTCAATACCAAACTCAATATTGCATTGTAATAGAACCTATTCGGTTCAGGCTTTTCTGCATTTGTATAGTAAAGATTACTTTACAGGAAACAATATAGATTTTATTTATGTACTTTAACAGTAGCAAGGCTCATAAACTTGCTTCAGATTTATATTGTGTAGACCACAGATCTATTTTAGGAGTTAGAACATAGTAAGAAAATCAGCATGCTATTGAAAATCTGACTCCTACAGGAAGTAGAATTAAACATCGTAAGTCAATTTTGCTGATTTAAAAAACAACAACAGACAAACCCTACAACTGTAGTGGTGAAGTAAATTCATTCAGATGAAAGACTGATATAATCTGTATAACCCTGTGTAGTTAAATCACTTTTAATATTCATATAAGAGCATCTGTGCTAACCATTTGGAAACAAATTCAGTTGTGTATTGCAACCTATAGAATCTAGACAAGATAAAAGGAGTCTCTCATGATTTCTGATTATTTAGGGTTACCATTTTTCAGGTTTCCAAAAAGAGGACCCTGACAGGGGATGGAGGAGTTGGAGGGAGGGAGAAGAGGAACTAGAGGGGGTACAGTTGGGGGGTAAGGGAGGGGGGTACCTGCGGTGGGGGTACTCACTGGAGGTGGGGGTCAGTTTTGCTCCCTGTCACGGTGTCAGTGCAGCTAGAGCAAGCCCAGGATGCAGTGCCAGCCGTCAGTCAGCACTTCCCTGAGGGACCCCTCCCCAGAGCCAGGGCCTGGGTGGGTGGGATCCAGCAGCTGTGACTTCAGGGGAATGGACCAATCAGCTGCAGATGCAGGGGCAAAACCAATTGGGAAGCGGACCAATCGTGGCTCTTTCTAAGCTGCAGCATCTGTTCTGCAAAAATCCCGGACATTGCCAGTTTGAAAAATCTGCCCAAAGAGAGGATGGAGCCTCAAACCAGGATGTATGGTAACCCTATATGTACTGAATTGCCCAAAACTATTAAAAAGATTCCACCTCATCCTACACAATCATAAAATATTACACATTTAAATAAACACAGGTATATTTAATAGCGTGATACTTAGGGTTGCCAACTGTCTAATCACACAAACCCAAACACCCTTGCTTCGCCCAGTCCCACCTCTTCCCTGAGGCCACACCCCTGCCCCACCCCTTCTCCAAGGCCACACCCCCACACACTCCATCCCCCCTCCCTCCGTCGCTCACTCTCTCCCACCCTCACTCACTTTCACCAGGTATGGGCAGGAGGTTTGGATGCAGGAAGAGGTGCGGGCTCTGGGAGGGAGTTTGGGTGCAGGAGGGGGTGCGGGGTGCAAGCTCTGGGAGGGAGTTTGGGTGCGGGAGGGGGTGCGGGCTCTGGGAGGGAGATTGGGTGCGGGAGGGGTGCATCCTCTGTCTGGGAGTTTGGGTGCAAGAAGAGATGTGGGGTGGTCTCTGGCCAGGTGGCGCTTACTTCGGGTGGCTCCCGAAAGCGACTGGCACATCCTTCTGGGAGCAGCTGCTAGGCAGGGGGGCCAAGGGGTCTCTGTGCACTGTCCCTGCCCAGAGGCACCAACCGCAGCTCCTAGTGGCCGCAGTTCCTGGCTAATGGGAGCTGCGGAGTCGGTGTTCAGGGCGGGGCAGCGCGTGGAGACTCCCTGCTCCTCCCAGGAGCCACAATGAGGTGCCGGCTGCTTCCGGGAGCTGCGCGGAGCCAGGGCAGGCAGGGAGCCTGCTTTAGCCTTGCTGCGTCGCCGGACTTTTAGCACCTAAAATCTCCCAGTTTGGCTTCTGTAGCCTCTGGGATATAGAGCCTGATTTCGGGAGACTCCTGGCGAAACCAGGAGGGTTGGCAACCCTAGTGATACTACAGATGTACATGCCTGAATTTACGTAATTTTTAAAAAAGCATTACTTATATATATTTGTAGTTATAGTATAATCAAGTGCATATAACAGAATGCATGATACTGCAAATTTAGGCATAAGCCAAGATTTTCAAAAATGACTGCCTACAGTCATGCTTCTAAATCCACAATTAGGCACTTAAGTCCATATTATGTCAATAAGAGCGGCTGGTCACTCATGACTTCAGAAAATCAAGTCAGTTGTTTAGTTGCCTAAATATGGACTTTGGAGCCCAACTTTGTGCATCTGCTTTTGTAAATTTTAGCTATGATGTATGTACATATAAAAGTATGCATATATAGAGAAATCACTGAAATTTTGCCTTATTTGGAGTAGAACGTAGTATCTGTTAAATAGCATCTCTCAACACCACTCAACAGTTTAAGCAAGGAAGTGAAGAGTACATCTATACGACAGCTTTAAGTGAAACCATTTTCAGTGGGGCCATACTCAAGACCCTGGCAAGGCTCAAACAGATTTCTTCAACATGGCTGTGAAACCACTTCAAAAATGTATAGTTTTTGGCACAAAATCATGCTAAGCACTTTTAAACACTGCTTTCCATAACTAGTTTAAAATTTGTGATGTGAACAGAAGCTAACATGAAAAATCAGTAACTGGCTGCTCAGAGTAATCATTCCAAAGAATGGAGAAAATGAGATGGCGATTTTTAGTACCTTTACTTTGTGAAATCAGCACCACGAAGCTATTGAAATTTGTAATAGGTTTTTTGGAGCTGTAGTACTGAAGTTATGAATTAATCAAAATAATATAAATAAATAAATAGAAATTGTCATCTGGTGGCTACCAAAGAAAACAGCCTCTCATAGACTGAGGGTATGTCTACACTACGAAATTAGGTCAAATTTATAGAAGCCGGTTTTATAGAAATCGGTTGTATGCAGCCGATTGTGTGTGTCCCCACATAAATGCTCTAAGTGCATGAAGTCGGCGGACCGCGTCCACAGTACCGAGGCTAGCGTCGACTTCCGGCGCATTGCACTATGGGTAGCTATCCCACAGTTCCCGCAGTCTCCGGCGCCCATTGGAATTATGGGTTGAGATCGCAATGCCCGAATGATGCAAAACAGTGCCGCGGGGGGTTCTGGGTACATTGCGTCAGGCCCCTCCCCCTCCGTCACAGCAACGGCAGAAAATAGATTTGCGCCTTTTTATCTGGGTTACCTGTGCAGACAACATACCACGGCAAGCATGGAGCCCGCTCAGCTCAGCTCACCGTCACCATATGTCATCCGGGTGCCGGCAGACGTGGGACTGCATTGCTACACAGCAGCAGCAGCTAACTGCCTTTTGGCGGTAGACGGTGCAGCATGACTGGTAGCCTTCATCGGCGATCTGGGTGCTGGTAGCTGTGGGGCTGGCAGCCGTAGGGCTGCATTGCACCAGCCCCTTACCTTTTGCCTTTTGGCAGTAGATGGTTTATTACGACTGGTAACCGTCCTCGTCGTACAGCCGTGGCCATCAATCATTGGCACCTGGACAGACATGCTCTGTCCTATCGAACTGTATTGACGATGATGGCTATCAGTCGTAGTATACTATTTTCTGCCAAGTATTGTCTGCTAAGCACCCAGAAGAGGCCGAGGGCGATCTGGGTGCTGGCAGACATGTGGCTGGCAGACGTGGGGCTACATTGCTACACAGCAGCAACCCCTTGCCTTTTGGCAGTAAATAGTATATTATGACTGGTATCCGTCATCATCATACTGCCAAGCGCCCAGTATTTGCTGCCAAGCACCCAGAAAATGCCGAGGGCTATCAGTCATGCTGCACCGTCGTCTTAAGATGTAAAAAATAGATTTGTTCTGTATTCATTTCCTTCCCCCCTCCCTCCGTCAAATCAATGGCCCGCTAAACCCAGGCTTAGGAGTTCAATCTCGGGGGGGGGGGGCATTCTGTGTGACAGTTGTTTGTATTTCTCCCTGATGCACAGCCACCTTTCTTGATTTTAATTCCCTGTACCTGTACGCCATGTCGTCACTCGCCCCTCCCTCCCTCCCTCCCTCTCTCCTTCCCCTGGTCCTTCAGATACTAGTTTCGCGCCTTTTTTCAGACCAGACGCCATAGCTAGCACTGGGATCATGGAGCCCGCTCAGATCACCGCGGCAATTATGAGCACTATGAACACCACGCGCATTGTCCTGGAGTATATGCAGAGCCAGGACATGCCAAAGCAAAACCAGGACCAGCCGAGGAGGAGGCGATTGCAGCGCGGCGACGAGAGTGATGAGGAAATGGACATGGACCTAGACCTCTCACAAGGCACAGGCCCCAGCAATGTGGAAATCATGGTGTTCCTGGGGCAGGTTCATGCCGTGGAACGCCGATTCTGGGCCCGGGAAACAAGCACAGACTGGTGGGACCGCATCGTGTTGCAGGTGTGGGACGATTCCCAGTGGCTGCGAAACTTTCGCATGCGTAAGGGCACTTTCATGGAACTTTGTGACTTGCTTTCCCCTGCCCTGAAGCGCCAGAATACCAGGATGAGAGCAGCCCTCACAGTTGAGAAGCGAGTGGCGATAGCCCTTTGGAAGCTTGCAACGCCAGACAGCTACCGGTCAGTCGGGAATCAATTTGGAGTGGGCAAATCTACTGTGGGGGCTGCTGTGATCCAAGTTGCCAGGGCAATGAGAGACCTGGTGATATCAAGGGTAGTGACTCTGGGAAACGTGCAGGCCATAGTGGATGGCTTTGCTGAAATGGGATTCCCAAACTGTGGTGGGGCGATAGACGGAACCCATATCCCTATCTTGGCACCGGAGCACCAAACCACTGAGTACATAAACCGCAAGGGGTACTTTTCAATGCTGCTGCAAGCCCTGGTGGATCACAAGGGACGTTTCACCGACATCAACGTGGGCTGGCCGGGAAGGGTACATGATGCTCGCGTCTTCAGGCACTCCCTTCTGTTTCGAAAGCTGGAGGAAGGGACTTTCTTCCCGGACCAGAAAATAACCGTTGGGGATGTTGAAATGCCTATCGTGATCCTTGGGGACCCAGCCTACCCCTTAATGCCATGGCTCATGAAGCCGTACACAGGCAGCCTGGACAGGAGTCAGGACCTGTTCAACTACAGGCTGAGCAAGTGCTGAATGGTGGTGGAATGTGCATTTGGGCGTTTAAAAGCGCGCTGGCGCAGCTTACTGACTCGCTCAGACCTTAGCGAAAAGAATATCCCCATTGTTATTGCTGCTTGCTGTGCGCTCCACAATATCTGTGAGAGTAAGGGGGAGACATTTATGGCGGGGTGGGAGGTAGAGGCAAATCGCCTGGCTGCTGATTACGCGCAGCCAGACACCAGGTCGGTTAGAGCAGCACAGCAGGGCGCGGTGCGCATCAGAGAAGCTTTGAAAACTAGTTTTGTGACTGGCCAGGCTACGGTGTGAAACTTCTGTTTGTTTCTCCTTGATGAACCCTCCACCCCCCCCCCCCCCACCCGGTTCACTCTACTTCCCTGTAAACCAACCACCCCACCCTTCCCTCCCCCCTTCGAGCACCGCTTGCAGAGGCAATAAAGTCATTGTTACTTCACATTCATGCATTCTTTATTAATTCATCACACAACTAGGGGGATAATTGCAAAGGTAGCCCGGGATGGGTGGGGAGGAGGGAAGGAAAAGGACACACTGCAGTTTAAAACTTTAAAACTTTAACACTTATTGCTCGGGAAATCATCTAGGGTGGAGTGACTGGGTGGCCAGAGGCCCCCCCACCGTGTTCTTGGGCGTCTGGGTGAGGAGGCAATGGGAATTGGGGAGGAGGGCTGTTGGTTACACAGGGGCTGTAGCAGCGGTCTCTGCTCCTGCTGCCTTTCCTGCAGCTCAACCATACGCAGGAGCATATCAGTTTGATGCTCCAGCAGCCGGAGCATCGACTCTTGCCTTCTGTGTGCAAGCTGACGCCACCTCTCCTCTTCAGCCCGCGATTCAGCATGCAACCTCTCCTCTTCAGCCCGCGATTCAGCACGCCACCTCTCCTCTCGCTCATATTGGGCTTTTCTAAAATCAGTAATTGACTGCCTCCACGCATTCTGCTGTGCTCTGTCAGCGTGGGAGGCAGTCTGTAGTTCAGTAAACATTTCATCACGCGTCCTTCGCTTCCGCTTTCGAATATTCACTAGCCTCTGTGAAGGAGAAACATTTGCAGCTGGTGGAGGAGAAGGGAGAGGTGGTTAAAAAAGATACATTTTAGAGAACAATGGGTACACTCTTTCACGTTAAATTTTGCTGTTCACATCACACAGCACATGTGCTTTCGATACAAGGTCGCATTTTTCCTCTTATATTAAGGGCCTGCCGGTTTGGTGTGAGAGATCACTCATGCAGTGCCAGGCCACAGATTTCAGCTTGCAGGCAGCCATGTTAAGACACAGTCTTTTGGCTTTTTTAACCTTGTTAACATGTGGGGATGGTTTAAAACAGTACTGCTCTCATTAACCATACCAAGCACCCGTTGGGTTGGCCATTTAAAATGGGTTTGCAATGTAAAAGGAGGGGCTGCGGTTTCAGGGTTAACGTGCAGCACAAACCCAACTAATTCCCCTCCCCCACACACCCAATTCTCTGGGATGATCACTTCACCCCTCCCCCCCACCGCGTGGCTAACAGCGGGGAATATTTCTGTTCAGCAGAGCAGGAAGGGGCACCTCTGAATGTCCCCTTAATAAAATTGCCCCATTTCAACCAGGTGACCGTGAATGATATCACTCTCCTGAGGATAACAAAGAGCGATAAGGAATGGATGTTGTCTGCATGCCAGCAAACACCGGGACCATACGCTGCCATGCTTTGTTATGCAATGATTCCAGACTACGTGCTACTGGCCTGGCGTGGTAAAGTGTCCTACCATGGCGGACGGGATAAGGCAGCCCTCCCCAGAAACCTTTTGCAAAGGCTTTGGGAGTACATGAAGGAGAGCTTTCTGGAGATGTCCCTGGAGGATTTCCGCTCCATCCCCATACACGTTAACAGACTTTTCCAGTAGCTGTACTGGCCGCGATTGCCAGGGCAAATTAATCATTAATCATTAAACACGCTTGCTTTTAAACCATGTGTAATATTTACAAAGGTACACTCACCAGAGGTCCCCTGTGTGCCCACAGGGTCTTGGGTGAGTTCGGGGGTTACTGGTTCCAGGTCCAGGGTGATAAACATATCCTGGCTGTTGGGGAAACCGGTTTCTCCGCTTCCTTGCTGCTGTGAGCTATCTACATTATCTTCATCCTCATCTTCCTCGTACCCCGAACCCGCTTCCCTGTGTGTTTCTCCATTGACGGAGTCATAGCACACGGTTGGAGTAGTGGTGGCTGCACCCCCTAGAATGGCATGCAGCTCCGCGTAGAAGCGGCATGTTTGCGGCTCAGCCCCGGACCTTCCGTTTGCTTCTCTGGCTTTGTGGTAGGCTTGCCTTAGCTCCTTAATTTTCACGCGGCACTGCTGTGCGTCCCTGTTATGGCCTCTGTCCTTCATGGCCTTGGAGACCTTTTCTAATATTTTGCCATTTCGTTTACTGCTTCGGAGTTCGGCCAGCACTGATTCATCTCCCCATATGGCGAGCAGATCCCGTACCTCCCGTTCTGTCCATGCTGGAGCTCTTTTGCGATCCTGGGACTCCATCATGGTTACCTGTGCTGATGAGCTGCGTGGTCACCTGTGCTCTCCACACTGAGCAAACAGGAAATGAAATTCAAACGTTCGCGGGGCTTTTCCTGTCTACCTGGCCAGTGCATCTGAGTTGAGAGTGCTGTCCAGAGCGGTCACAATGAAGCACTGTGGGATAGCTCCCGGAGGCCAATAACGTCGAATTCCGTCCACACTAACCCAATTCCGACCCTCTAAGGCCGATTTTATCGCTAATCCCCTCGTCGGAGGTGGAGTAAAGAAACCGGTTTAAAGGGCCCTTTAAGTCGAAAGAAAGGGCTTCGTCGTGTGAACGTGTCCAGGCTAAATTCGAATTAACGCGGCTAAAGTCGACCTAAACTCGTAGTGTAGACCAGGCCTGAGTCAACGACAGAGAGACAAAGTGGGTGAGGTAATATCTTTTATTGGACCAACTTCTGTTGGTGAGAGAGAGACAAGCTTTCAAACTTACACAGAGCTCTTAAGAAGAAGAGCTCTGTGTAGGCTCAAAAGCTTGTCTCTCTCACTAGCAGAAGTTGGTCCAATAAAAGATATTACCTCACCCACCTTGTCTCACTAATATCCTGAGATTGACACTACAACAACAACACTGCATATGAGTCAAGAATGTTCTATTCACATTATTGTTTCACACCCAGTCACAGTTGGTGAGAACATACATTATGTACTTGCAAATTTGGTTTTATTTGTATTTATTTTTACATTTATGAAACATGCTCATTTTTTGGTCTCTTAGCTGAAATGCAATAAATAAACAATACTTAAAATAACAAATTTACCATTGTTGATGAAATTTCTACCTCAAAATGTATCTCCACCAGTCTTTCCAACACAAGAAAATGCCTTTGTAAAAAGACAGGTCTTACATCATGTTCTGATGCTCACATAGGGAATGCAAGTTCCAAAGTTGAGTGCCCTCCATTGAGAAATCAAGGGATCCCCACAACTGAAAGCTCTGATTGTAATACTACTTACTTGAGGGCATTGTATAACATATGCAAAAGGCCTAGTTAAATTTATACAAATAACCCATAAATAACCATTGTAGCCTTTCACCATAACGTGGTCATTTTATGACATCAAGTAATAAGTAAAAAACATTTTTGGAAGTTGGGAATAAATGGGTGATTTATTGGAGCCAAAAGTTCCAAGTTAATAACAATTTTCACTTCCAATTGTATCATTGTATTCAGAGACTTCAAAAAGTAGCAGCATCCTTTGTCCCCAAATAAGAATCCTTAATATTGCAGGAAACAATCTGAGATGTCCTTCCCTCATAATGTTTTCCTAATAATGACAAAGACCATTCTTTTCATGCCAAGTAACTCATTTCCATGGAAAACAGAATTTTAGGCTATTCTAAAGTCAATGTGACAGATTCTAGTCCCCACTGAAGCCTGTATGCTTTGCTCTGGTGACACAAAGGGTATGTCTTCACTTCATCTGTATGGGAGCTTTCCAGCCTGGGTTCACTGACTTGAGTTTCCGCTGTAAAAATAGCTTTGTAGACATTGTGGCTGGAGCTCAGGGTCTCAAGCCTGGTGGGCAGCGTCAAAGCAACATCTACACAGCTGTTTTTAGCATGCTAGCACGAGCCCCTCAAACACAAGTCTGTGGACCTGAGCGGGGAGGCTTGCTACAAGATGCAGTGTGGAAATACCCAAAAGGGCCAGAAATTTTCAACTAGGGATTCCCTGAGCATGGGAGAATCTCTGGCTGGCATAGAGCCAGGGTAACAACACTTCCCAACAGCTCAGGCATAAAGACTGCATTAGAACAGCCTTCAGACTGTTCCAATTTGTGGTGGGGATTAAATTGGCCCATAGCTAACCTGGGGGTAGGGAACTTGCAAAATGAATTCAAGATTTGCCTATGTACTCCCTTCTCCCTCACTCAGAGGTGTTGAGCAAAGTTAAAGTGTACTAGAGAATCTGAGTCACAGGGTAAAAGTTTCCTTGCTTCTTGAAGAAGCCCATTCCTATATCTGGAACTAAACAGGTTCAGTAGAAAGGTGTATAGAGTTTCATCATTGACCAGATGGAGGTGCAGTGTGTCCTTACTTATGTAAATAGAATACTCATCAATGTTTACATCAATTCCTTGGAGAGACACTATCTACAAAATCAATATCCAGATATTCTTCACATTTGGGTGGCGAAGAAAAGAAACAACAAGGAGTCTGGTGGCACCTTAAAGACTAAGGGTATGTCTACACTACGAAATTAGGTCGAATTTATAGAAGCCGGTTTTATAGAAATCGGTGTGAACGTGTCCAGGCTTAATTCGATTTAACGCTGCTAAAGTCGACATAAACTCGTAGTGTAGACCAGGCCTAACAGAGTTACTTATGAGAAACTGTACTTTCATTGGTAATGGCTCCACTACTCCTCTCCAAGAGTTTATACACACACTTTCCCAAGATGAACATCTTATTAGAGCAAGAGCTGTTTTTTCTGATGCCTGTCTTCTTGACTTCACCCATTATGCCAGGCAACAAACGTCCCACCACCAGGAACTGATATAAAAAATTGTCAAAAACAAGCACTAATTAACTTTAACACATTAATATATATAAGTCTAACTGCCGTAAACTAATGAGGAAAGCAGAGACTGGTTCTGTGGCTGCACTGATTGTTGGAAAGAGAGAATTGAAGAAAGAGGAGGCAGGATCTTTTACAGCTTTGAATGGTTATGAAATTTGCATGGTTATGAAATGTGCATGCCACACAACACCTAATTGCCAGGCTATACAATCCAGTTTGAGTCTCCAAATGTTCTAATGTATCAAAAATTGATATTTTCACTAATATACCCAGGTCTTTTTCCTCCTCTGTCATTTTCAACTGATGAGCCCACAGCTTATAGCAGAAAGTCTTATAGTCTGTAAGTACATGATCTTTCACTTTGGACTATTAAATTTCATCCCATTTGTATTATTCCAGTCCTCAAGGTCATCCAGTTCTTCTAGTAGAATATTCCGATCCTCCTCTGTATTGATGATGCCTCCCAATGTTGTGTCATCAGAAAATTTCATTAGCACTTTCTTAACTTTTGTGTCAAGGTCGTTAAATAAAAATAAGATTTGTCCGAAAATCGATCCATGAGGAACTCTACTAGTAACCTCCCTCCTAACCAATAGTTTTCCTTTTAGCACAACTTGTAGTTGTTTCCCCATTAACTAGTTCCTTACAATTCCTGTACTAATTCCCAGTTTCTCCAGTTTAACTAATGATTTCCTGTGTGATACCATATCAAATGCTTTACTGAAGTCCAGATAGATTAGATTTACTATATTTAGCTGGTCTAAAAACATCAGTTATCTTACAAAGAAGGATATCAGAGTAGACTGGCATGATCTACCTCTGGTAAACATATATTGCATTTTATCCCATTTTCCATTTATCTTCACGTCTTTAGTTATTCTTTTCTTAAAATGTATTCTAAAATCTTGCATACTATTGAGGTCAGACTAGCAGGTGCATAGTTGACTGGCTTATTTTTTCCTTCTTTCTTAAATATAGATACTGTATTTTCTATTCTACAGTTATACCATACCACCTCCAGTTTAACAGATATATTGAAAATCTTTGGTATCAGACTTGCAATTTTATGTGACAGTTCTTTCAGTATTCTGGGATGCTGTTTATCCACTCCCCTGCCACCCCTCTCAATCTGAGTTCATTAAATTATTTTTCAGTTTTGCTTCCATCTTGAATGTGGTAATTTCTATACACTCATTCCCATTAACCATCTTGCCTTTGCCCCCATGTTCAACATTAGCATCCTTATTGAAAACTGAGGCAAAGTATTAATTTAGTTTTGCAGTCATATTATACATATTATAGCTAGATTATCCTTAATTTCTAACCCATCCTCACTGCATAGTGGCTGCCCACTTCTTCTTTACTTCTTTTTATTTATATGGCTAAAGAATCTTTTACTATTTGTTTTAATTTCTGTTGCAAGGTATAACTCAGCTTGACTTTTGGCAATTCTTATTTTATCCCTACGCTTTCGGACCTCCAAAGTATAGCTTTCTTTGCTGATCAGTCCCTTTCTTTTTAGGATCTTTGCTTATTCCTAATATCTTTTTTGAAGTGGTTATTCATTTAGTAAGTGCTGGAGTCCATCCCTACATGCTTGGGATGCAAATTCCAGATAGTTTCTGCACCTTTAACTTAAATAAATTTCAATCCTCCTCCATGTTTAAGGCCTTGAGATCATCAGACTAGTTTACTTCACTAACTAGTTCCCTTAATTTCTCAACATTTGCCCTTTTGAAATTAAACACTTTAGTTACCAACCAGTTTTTTTGATTATCCTTCCATTTAATTTAAATAGAATCAACTCGTGATCGTTCAGTCCAAGATTATTTTCTACAAATAGAATGTCTATAATATCTTCATTACGTATCCAAGCCAAATCTAAAAAAAGCATCACCTCTTGTTGGTTCATTACTATTTAAAGACATGTGTCTGCTGGCATCCAGGAATAACTGGGTCATACCATTAGTAGTAATATTTGTTCTCCAGTCTATATCTAGGAAGTTAGTCTTCCATAATGACACAATTTTTGATAGTATTTATCTCTCTCATAACATCAAAGAGATCTCTATCCATTTCCAGATTCCAGCCTGGTGCGGTCTAGAGCAGACCCCTCACACTATCTTAATAGAATCTCTTTTACAATTTTTCCCCAAAGTGATTTTGAGCCAAACCGATTCTGTTTTATCCATGCTAATGCTATCACTTCTTATTTCTTGTGTCTGCCGCATCATTGACATACAATGCTTATTTCCTTACTGTACCACATCATTGGTGTGCAATGGTACCCCACCACATTTACCTTTATTTCTTTCTCTCTTGAGAAACACATATCCATCATTACCTCTATTCCAGTCACAACTGCTATTACACCGTATTTCTGTTGTCTTTATACTATTTGGTTTTGCATCCTGCACCAGTAATACTAGTTCCACTACTTTGTTGCCCAGGCTTCTTGCATTAGTGTACAAATATTTCATTTGTTGCATTAGTGTACAATCATCTCATCTGACTTCACACTATTTCCTAGACAGATTAAGTATAATCCTTTCACTATTTGTATCGTCTACCTGACTATTCTCCCATCAATATTATTACTTTTTCTGTTTGGGGTCCATACTCCTACCCTCTGGAGTTCTTTTTTCCTGTACTAAATCCTCATTTACATGCAAATGCTGCTGTCAGATGCTCTGGGCCTGGCTGGAGCCCAGTGGGGCAGGGAGAAGAAAGTGCGGGGAGGAGGGAGAGATCTGATAATAATCTGGTTGGGCAAAGAGACTAGATACATTTATATGTGGAATTTGACCAGACTGTTACCATCAAGGATAGGTGGTACTCATTGACTTGTATTTCTTCTTAAAAGGAATATTTGAAAGAGCTGCTGTCTTGTGGGAATTCTTCTGAAGAGAATGTAATGCCCATTGAACATTCACATTTGACATTGAGGAGCGCAGAAGAGCAGCCTGTTTTCAACCCTTTCCGGGTGCACCGCCAATATTGTGCAAATGTGTTTGATCAGGTTAGTGAAAGTTTTTGAAACTTTCAATTCCTATCAATGAAAATTTCACATATAATATTATAAGGAATGCAGGTCATACCTACACAATGATGCAGTCCTGGAAAGCAGTGACTTTGAAAATAATTTAGGAATCAGTGGACAAGCAACTCAACATGATTTCTCAAGTGTGATGCTGTGGTAAAAAGAGCTAATGTGATCCTTGTCTGTATAAACAAGGGAGTAATGCATAGGGGTAAGGAGATGATTTTACCTCCAGATGTGGCATTGCTGAAATCGACACTGGAATATTGGGTGAAGTTCTGGTGTTCACATTTTTAAAAGGATGTTGAAAAATTGGAAAGGGTGCAGAAAAGAGAGACAAAAATTATTTGAGGGATGAAGAAAATGCCTTTCAATCTGTTTACCTTAAAAAGAAGATCAAGAGTTGACTTGATTATAGCATAGAAGTAACTTTACGAGGAGAAAATACCAGATACTAAAGGGGTGTTTAATCTAGTGGAGGAAGGCCTAACAACAACTTATGGAAGATGAAGCCAGACAAATTCAAATTGGGAAAAAAAGGCAAACATTTTTAACAATGGGGGTGATCAACTGTTGAAACAAGCTATCCCAGGAAGTGATGGATTCTCCATTTCTTGAAGTCTTCAAAGCAAGACTGGATATCTTTCTGAAAAATTTTCTTCAGCCAAACGCAAGTTATTGTCCTTAATACAGGAGTAACTGGGTGAAATTTAGTGGCCTGTGATATATACAGGTGGTCAGACTAGATGATCTAATGGTCACTTCTGGCCTTAAACTCTATGAAACTATGATGACAGTGATGGTAAGTGTTGAAATCATGATAATGAACTAATTGGCATAGGCACAAACTTCATAAAATTGCTTGGGTGCTTGCTGCCTCTAAAGTGCTGATCATTCTAATCCATTTGTGTTATGCAAGGGGGTTGTCATTGACACATTTTCTCCCCTGTTCTTTTATCTGTATTGTTGCTTTGATGTGGATCTCATGTACTTGTGGAATTTGTATTCTTTCACATATAGCTACGTTACTTCAGTATGAATATGGGAAGCACATTTTTATGGATGATTTTTCATTATCTTGATGCAATGAACTGGGTCTTTCTGTTGAATACATCGGCAAAGCTTGAAGTGCATATTTGGGAGAAATGATGAAAAAACATCCATAAAACACACTACCTGATGACAGTCATTGTCAAAAATACCAGACACTGGGGTAATGGTTGAATTGGAAATATGTAGATCGATATAGATTAAATAGAAAAAAATGAGAAAAGTGTGTATTTCTGATGTTCATATTAGGCTAATCAGTTAAAACATTAAGGTATCCAATTCCAGAAACTAGAACCATGCCAGGCCAGCAGTTTTTTTTTTTTTTAATAGATCTAAGGTAATATCATCAAAACTCCCTAAGTCTGATTTTCTCCTGTGACTAAGGCATGGACCTAAGGTTACAAATCTCAAAAGTCACTTTTAAAATGGGATTTATGTGCCTAGATCACTTAGGCACTTTTGAAAAATTTATTCTGAGACTTTGCCAATCTTCTTAATCCCTGTAGGCACCTCCACAATTTCAAATGGTAATATAAATGCTGATCTTTTAAACTGTTACACTGAAATGCACACTAAGAACTTCTTCCTCTAGACAGCCCCTTATCTTTTTTCAGTACAAATTTGTTTTGTATTTAGGTAAAGATATCATCTCTGTTCTCTTTAGTGATGGCTAAAGACCAGTTTCACTGTATATGCCATTTTCTAAAACATATATATTGTTTAATAGATATTTAATCCATGTGATCTATTTCAATGAAAGTGTCAATGGTGTGAATGATGGAGATGAATACTAATTTGAAGCTCTTGACCCCAGTTGAACTAGTTTTAAGCCTATGTTGCTCTTTCTTGTTCCACAAGTCCCTTTGTAAATATCCTAAATGAAGAGGACTCAAGGGAGGGATTTCTTGTCTTAGACAACTGGGAGGAAAAAATGGTGTCCAAATTTGGAACACAGATAATATTTTTATCATGCCTGTTACAGTTCTTGCCTACATTCATTAATAGTGAGTAGAATAAGACCTTCAAATACTGACAACTCAGGGCAGAATTCTTTTGCTATATGACAGAGTTGCAGTGCTCCATTAATCAGCAGGTGACAAGAGATAGTTCATATTGGATTGTGTTGGATTCCAGAAATGTTAGCATAAAATCTGTTTATCAGAACTTGGAAAACTGTACTAGCATTTAAATAAAAATAATTAATGGACCATAGACATTAAAGTATCATGTGTCAAACCTATTCATCAGTAAATCAACTTGCTTCCTGAAATTAATTATACTATTAAAGAAGTTACCTTATTTTATTTCCTTAAAAATGTACTTGACAAAGCCCTGGCTGCGATGATTTAGTAGGGAATTGGTCCTGCTTTGAGCAGGGGGTTGGACTAGATGACCTCCTGAGGTCCCTTCCAACCCTGATATTCTATGATTCTATGATTCTATGATCAAGAGGTTTAATAATTATATTTAATTATAATTTCAGCCAATTTACCTGGTCCTGAAATAAAGTTTGCTACTCTGTACACCCCAGGATCAACCCTAGCATATTAATTAAATATTATGTGCATGTGTTATCTTCCAACCCTTTGGTTTAGTAGCTAATTTGAGAGAGAGCGCATAATTAATGTTCACAATTCAGCCACTTCATATTTACATTCTTTCAGAACTCCTGATGTTTACCATCTAGTCGTAGCAACTTGTTACACTGAATTTTATCACTTTGTCCCGACATCTCAATCTCCTTTATTTTACCACCAGACTGACCAATTCTCTCCCAGGCTTCCTCCTTCTATTACATTTACAAAATTTCTTGGGTTTTTGTTGTTGTTGTTTTTTTTTTTTTCCTGTTTGCTCTTCAAATCCCCTCTTTTTAGCCCTTCTGATTTCACTTATCTTTGGAGTTCCCTCTGTTTTTTGTTGTTCTGTGTGTAGAATGAATGACTACCTGAGTTTACAGTTAGAACATTGGAGCACTGTCTTTCCTGCTTCCATCCCCTCCCTCTTTTACTCTCTTTCCTCCCTCTTCATTAACTCCTTCCATCTCTCATCTCACTCTTGATAGACTTTTTCCTCCTCATTCATTCTTCATCAGACATTCACTTCCACCATTCACCTTCTTCCCCATTTACTCACTTATTCTCTTTCACTTTCCCTGCCCCTCTCTCCCATTCTTCCTTTCTCTATCCTTCCCTCGCCCTGACTTTTATTATGTGTGAGTGCATGAAGGAAGGAAGGAGGGGGTAAAAGAAAAGCGGAGAGACAGGGAGGGAACTAAAGCAGCTGAGTGGAAGAGGACCCGTGGAGTATATTCAACAGTCTCCAGTAGCACCAGAGGAAACTCTGCTTGCTACAGTTTGTTACATTACTTCCTATTGGCTTCATTTGGGCTGGATTTCCATTTTCTAAAGGATACTTGTTTGGCTTAAATAAGCTCTTGAACCTTGCCATTTAGCCATATATATATTAATATACATATATATGGGTATTTGCCTTCCCTCTTCTTTTTTTGTTTAGGGGTTTACATAACTCCTGTTACTATTTATTATGGTATGGGAAAGTAGCTTCCATTCAGAGTCATAAGGATTTTAATTTCCCCAGTTTTGACTAGCTTCCTCATCTTTTTTTTTAAAAACTCCTAGCCAAATTTAGTTTCACCATATGATTTTGGGAGCGATCCCTCTCCCAAGTATATTGAACTTAACTGTATTATGGTCATATTCCTTATTGGCTGAACTATAGTTAATAATGTTAATGTTATACAGCCACAAGTATTGCTTTGTAAGCACAGTATTGTTGTACAACGTCATTTGTCTGCATACAGTTATTGTAGGATAGATTTTATTAATTAAATAAGCAACAGGGCATTTACCTGAGTTCATATTGTCTATATTTATAGGTATTTATAATAACCATCTGGTGACTGCAATGCCTTAGACAACAATAGACAAGTAAAATATCTCGCACTAATTAAGATACAGCATGAATTCCAGCTACACCAAGTTCTTTCTCTTGATAAACTTTTCGCTGACAGTAGAAAATGTAAATTGCTACAATACATAAAAAGTTGCCAATTATTTTGCTTTTCAAATAGAGTCAAGCTCTCAGAGAAAGTGGCTGGGCAAAATGCCATTAACAGTTGGAAGAATAACGACTCAAAAAATTGATTTATCTTTTTATAAATAATGGCTACATCCCCAAATGGATTTATAAATTAATTGCTGTCTTATTGGAATAAAAACCTTCTTCTGTGGACATGATTGATATCATCTGTCTGAGTCCTTGTTCTAGACCCCCCTCCTTCTTAGTTAGTCTATCACAGCTGGAGCTTTAATTTACTGATCATATTAACTCTGATTAATAACTAACAATAGCTTCTTCCCATACCTCAACAGTCAGCCATTACTGAATGGAACTGGGATTGGTCAATCTTGCTGCCAACTTATCTGGGACTGAATCAGATGACCTTCAGGGCACTGCTGGCACACAGGTAATAAGATTCTTATATAGAATGTCTGTACTTTGCAATTTTTGGTGTTACTTTATAATGGACTATACATTAAAGTTAATTTTGACACAAATTGTAAAATAATTGGGAAATATATTTTTAAACTACAGAATTTTAAATTGGCAATTGTTCGAAAGGATAGTTTTTCTGTATTTAGTATGCGATGAGAAAGTTTAGTGATAAAGGTATAATTTACAGTTTTTATCTCAAGGGGTAAAAGCCTGTGTTTTTTGTGATTAAGATTCCAGAATTTGTTTGCCATTGTCCAGAAGCAGTACTTTACACAGTAATAATAGCAATTTTTTGCCTTTCCAAATCCATAATACTCATATAAATTTCAGCTGTGTAGCACAGAACTCAGGGGAATGCTTGTTAAAATAAGTGATGAGGCCTAAATTCAGTGATGTCATGGCAAACGATAGCTATAGCACAGAAACATTAATTTAAATTGTTTAAAAATAATGCAACACAAATTTTACTTAACGGTGCTAACAGTTCCTCTTTAAAATGACATTTTTGTCTTTTAAAATTGCAGTGCTTAATGAAAAGCAAGGATATTTAATGCAAAACTAATGATATTCTTAAAACTCACAGACTGTTGAGAGGTGGGTGAATGTAAAATACTGTAAGTCCTTTGGAGGTAGTATTTGTGTGCTGTATTTGTGTCTTATCCTATCAGATATAACAAAAATAGTAATTTTGTCCTTGGTATAGGACAAATTTAAGTATGCATGGTAAATCATCTTACTTATATATTTAAGGTATTTCTAAGGTGCCTCTGACCTCTATTTGTATGAAAGGAAGCTGATATCTTTGGAGCAATGAATGCTCCTTCCTAATATGTTTAGGATATGTTCCTGTAATGTACTCATTTTGTATGTGTGAAGTTACCCTTTCTTTACTAGCCTATGGGCAGGATAAAGGGACCGGCTACTACTGACATCCAGTGAGATATTCTTTAGCTGAAATGATGGTGATCTGTGATTTTTGGAGGTGAGGGGACCAGAGTTTTAGACCAGGCTCTGCAGAAACTGTGATTTGTTCAGTAATTGTTGTCTGCAACATATTGATTTGTTACATGTTGGTAGTGTGACAGATGTGAAAGCTCTGAAACCTGAAAAGATTATTTTATTGAGATGTGCCAGATGCTATGGGCAAAGGGATTGTTCATAAACGTGTGCATCTATAAATGTTATATGTATATTTGAGAGCTAGGAATAGTATGCTCGCTCTATCAGGGAGAATTACTGAGCTTCTCCAGGAACTAAAATCCGTGGGAGACAATTAATGCAAATCCTGGGGCAGGTAAGCAACTCCAAAGAAGTACCACCCGTTGGGCAGAAATGTGTATATTGGTTCAGACTGGGTTCAAGAGGCCCAGCAGACAAATAACAAGATTTTGATATAAAGGGGAAAGCTGAACCGATTTAGAGACCCTCACTTTGATCCAAGAATTTACATGAAACTGTAAACACGAAGTCGAAACCATACTGGTCATTATTTGAATCTCCTTTCTCAGAGTCAGATACTTCTCTAGAGGCAGATATGTCTAGAAGGCATGGTTTCAGTGGAATTCAGATGCTTTCCCCATATATATCTCTAGGTTCAAAATCAGACTATGAATAATATCCACAATTTTTATAGTAAGAGACACAGATGCACTCCATGTTTGTAGGCAGAGAATCTGGAGATTATGATTTCCTAGAATATTTTACATCTTATGTTCTCTTGAACTTGTAAGAAAAAAAAATTCTATTTTCTCTGTTTTCGTGAACTGGGGACCTATATTCTCCCTTTGATGTTGAACTTTACTGGAGGCATCTGGCATGGTTATATCACTAACCTTTACATTTACCTGTTTCTCTACTTATGCATCAGACTATGTGAAGCTTGTATTATATCCCCACTTCAGAGAAATATCTTTGTTTTACAATATCTGTGCATTATCTTGGCTAAGGGGTTGACTCAGGATGGAGACTGCTCATATATTTCAGCCTTAATTCTGCCCTTGTTTTAGGTATGAAATATTTATCCATTCTGTTTTTATTCTTCTTCCTTGCTTCTCCATAATAGTTTCCCCCACTTAGGCCTGGTCTACACGACAGGGTTAGGTCGAATTTAGCCGCATTAGGTCGATTTAAAAATGACTGCATCCACACAACCAACCCTGTTCCGTCGACCTAAAGGGCTCTTAAAAATTGACTTCTGTACTCCTCCCCGACGAGGGGAGTAGTGCTAAAATCGACTTTGCTGGGTCGAATTTGGGGTAGTGTGGACGCAAATTGACGGTATTGGCTTCCGGGAGCTATCCCAGAGTGCTCCATTGTGACTGCTCTGGACAGCACTTTGAACTCTGAAGCACTAGCCAGGTACACAGGAAAAGCCCCGGGAACTTTTGAATTTCATTTCCTGTTTGGTCAGCGTGGCGAACTTAGCAGCACAGGTGACCATGCAGTCCCCCCAGAATCATAGAGCGTAGAATGTTTCTACGCTCCCCCTATTGTCACTGTCCCTGAGGTTATTGCAGATTAGAAGGCGAAAAAAACGCATTTGCGATGACATGTTTTCTGAGCTCATGCAGTCCTCCCGCACTGATAGGGCACATGTTAATGCATGGAGGCATTCAGTGGCAGAGGCCAGGAAAGAATTAAGTGAGCATGAAGAGCGGAGGCAGGATGCGATGCTGAGGCTATTGGGGGAGCAAATGGACATGATGAAGTGTCTGTTGGAGCTGCAGGAAAGCCAACAAGAGCACAGACCCCCGCTTCATCCACTGTATAACACTGGTCTACAATTTTTGAGAAGTCGTCTGCTTCAGAGATAAAATGTGCTATTTATTATGTATTTTGATGTGCTGAATTCAAATATGACAATTAAAACAACTGATTGGCTACTGTTTCTAAGATATTTAAGTTTTTACATTTTATGTCTATGTATATTGTGTAGATAGTAGAGTTTTAATCATAAATTGTAAACCTAGGTCTTTTCATGTGTTTATGGTTGCTTTACATGATAATATTTCACCTGTCCTGTTTATGTAACACTTTAAAAATCAGCAAAAGGGTTATATAAATAAAATGTATTATGAAACAAAAGGCAAAAAACTATTATGTACATAGTTTAGTCCTATTCAGTGTCTACTGGGCACTCCTCCTCCCCATATTCCATAGCCTCCTCACCCAGACACCCAAGAACGCGGGGCGGAGGGGAGGCTCCGGGCACCCAGCCACTCCACTGCAGAGGATGGCCCAAGCAACAGAAGGCTGTCATTTAAGCAGTTTGATTTTTAGTGTGGATACAATCAGCAATGTGGCCTTGTTCTTCCCTCCTCCCCCACCCCACCCAGGCTATCTTGTCCGTTATCTCATTTTTTTTAATTAATAAAGAAAGAATGCATGGTTTCAAAACAATAGTTACTTTATTTTGAAGTGGGGAGCCTGGTTGGCTTACAGGGAATTAAAATCAACAAAGGGGGCGGGTTTGTATCAAGATGAAACACACACAACTGTCACACCAAAGCCTGGCCAGTCATGAAACTGGTTTTCAAAGCCTCTCTGATGCGCAGCACGCCTTGCTGTGCTCTTCTAATTGCCCTGGTGTCTGGCTGCTCAAAATCGGACGCCAGGCGATTTGCCTCAACCTCCCACCCCGCCATAAACATCTCCCCCTTACTCTCACAGATATTATGGAGCACACAACAAGCAGCAATAACAATGGGAATGTTGGTTGCGCTGAGGTCTGACCAACAGCGCCAGCGAGCTTTTAAACCTCCAAAGGCACATTCTACCACCATTCTGCACTTGCTCAGCCTATAGTTGAACTGCTCCTTACTACTATCCAGGCTTCATGAACGGATTCCCCGAGCAGGAGAGCAGAGTTGCAGCGGAAGCGGTGGACGAGGACGGTTAGCAGTCCTACTGCACTGTCTGCTGCCAGCAGCACCCAGGAGGACCAGAACGGATCCCCTGAGTTCGTCGCAGGGGAGCAGGAGAGCAGAGTTGCAGCAGAAATGGTGGAGCCGTACACCATGCCCTGGAGGTTACTAGGAGCTGGGCAGGGAAGACCTTCCCAGAACCCCCGGCCAAGCTACATGTCTGACGAGGACGGTTAGCAGTCCTACTGCACTGTCTACTGCGAAGGCAAGGAGCTGCTGCTGTGTAGCAATGCCAGCTGCTGCAGGTGCTTCTGTGTCGAATGCTTGGAGGTCCGGGTAGGGCAAGGTACCTCGGCCAAAGCAAAAGAGCAAGAGCCCTGGAGCTGTTACATGTGTCACAGAAGTGCTATGGGGTGTTACAGCGCTGACCGGACTGGAATGTACAGCTGCAAGACTTCTTCACCAGCGACAAAGGACAGGAATATGATGCATCTAAAATAGCCCGCACATTTCCCAGAGTTACTACCTTTGATAACAGAATGTCAATGATTGCATTGGCTACTTTTTTTTTTTTTTTTTTTAATGGAGATAGGAGAGGATATCTCCTAGAACTGGAAGGGACCTTGAAAGGTCATCGAGTCCAGCCCCCTGCCTTCACTAGCAGGACCAAGTACTGATTTTGCCCCAGATCCCTAAGTGGCCCCCTCAAGGATTGAACTCACAACCCTGCGTTTAATAGGCCAATGCTCAAACCACTGAGCTATCCCGCCCCCCTACAGGGAGGGATACTTGGATCACAGCAGCCCCCACAGTAGACTTGCCCACAACAGCAGCGTGATGGTGAGCTGAGCGGGCTCCGTGCTTGCCATGGTATGGCGTCTGCACGGGTAACCCGGAAAAAAAGGCGTGAAATGATTGTCTGCCGTTGCTTTCACGGAGGGAGGGGCGACTGACGACATGTACCCAAAACCACCCACGACAATGTTTTGGCCCCATCAGGCATTGGGAGCTTAACCCAGAATTCCAATGGGCGGCGGAGACTGCGGGAACTGTGGGATAGCTACCCACAGTGCACCGCTCCAGAAGTCGATGCTAGCCATGGTAGTGAGGATGCACTCCGCCGACTTAATGCGCTTAGTGTGGACATATGCAATCGACTGTATAAAATCCATTTTTTAAAATCGACTTCTATAAAATCGACCTAATTTCATAGTGTAGACATACCCTTAGACTATTATTTTTCAAAACATTAACTTTTCAGTTAAACCAAAATTAATTGACAAAGATGTTACAATAGCAAAGAACACAAACTATGTCAGATCCCCTACTTATAGCTTACAACTGCCCTCAGTTAAAATGAAGCAATTTGTATTTTGAAAACAAATACAAATTACTCAGTGTGTCTATAAACAAAAGGTATGACGCCAACCCACAACAGGAACTTAAGCTCTCAGGCTGGGTCTTATACTGCCCTGGCAGCTGATGTCATCAGTATGAGCCAAAGGCAGTGGAGAAGGATTGGTGTGACTTACAGATGGCGGCTGCTCTCTGAGGCCACAACAACTCCCCTGTTGACTTGTAATTTAATTAGCTATCCCCTTATCCTTGTGTGATGAGTGTAAATAGAAGCACCCGATTTACCTTCTCTACACTACTCATTATTTTATATACCTCTGTCATGTCATCTATTATTTGTCTCCATTTTAAACTGAATTGTCATAATCTTTTTCATCTCTCCTATTTTGGAAGTCTCCATTCATTGTCCTCCTTTGGATTCATTCAGTTTTTGTTGTATCCTTATTGAGATGAGGTGAACAAAACTGAGCACATTATTTAAAATGAGGCCATACCATCAATTTATAAAACAGCCACTATAGTATTTTCAGCATTATTTTCTATCATTTTATTTAACACATTCTAACATCTTTCTTCCCTTATCTGCTGCTGCTGTACGAGGATACATGTTTTCATCAAGCTGTCCACAGTGATGTCTAGTTCTATTTCCCTTTTTAAGCTTAAATGCTGTCTATTTGACACTATGTTAACTAAGTATGCTCTGCTGATTCTCCTGCAGTAGAAAGAGTAAGCAAAAAGTGCTTATGGGACTCATTTACCAGGGAAATGCCTCCCCAACCTAGTTACTGACTGAGTGAGATGGGGACAAGTTTTGTCCCTGAGCCTGCAAGTGGTGGGCACATTAATTAGTTGGCTGTTAGGGGAGGGTAAAAAGCTTCCAGTACTGGATGAAAGGGGAATGATTTTAGCACCTGCTTGCTCTCACACACACGCAAGGTAAAATAAATACTTTCAGGTCTCATTTGTATTTATTTTACAGAATTAAAACTGCTAATTTGCATGCTACTGTAAATATGAACAGTTGTGCTGTTTTCATATTTGTGATGTAATCACAGTTATGCTGGGGGTTGGGTGAAACCTCGTTGAAACTCATGGACACAATAGCTGCCCTTCATTCAGGATAAGCTGTTTTTGAGTAAGATCGCTGAAACAATGTGAGCCATCGCTCAAAAAACAGGCCACATGCAAGACCAGTGAGAAAGCGGTATGGTCAAAAGGAATTTTCAGGAGTGTGAATCCAAACAACATAGAGCTGGATATTTTTTGCGTGTGTGTGTGGGCAGGGGTGGGGTGGGGGGGCACAGAGCAGTAGCAGACACAGAAGACTGCAGAAAGCCAAGGACTGTCAGAGAAGTACTTGTAGTGTGACCCTGAGAGAGATTGCTGTTTGGAAAAAAAGGCTTCAAATATTGAGCAAGGAAACTGTCTCATGGTGTTTGATTGCTACTGAGTTTAGGGAAACTGAACTTTGTATACGTTCTTTGTAAATAAACTGGATTACCTCAAATAAATACCTGATTCCATCATCAATTTCTCCTCCTAAAGGAAACAACCTGACACCCCAAATGTTGGCTAATCAGGTCAAAAAGGTAGCAGTACTGAGGGAAAAAAGAAACAAGAGTAGAAAAATATATAAACAATATAATTCTTTATAAGACAAAGTTGGCCAAAGCCTTGATGGTCAGTTATAAAAATAAAAGGCAGGAGGAAGTTTCTGGCCGGTTCAACTGGCTACTTTGCTAGTGAGCTGCTTCAAAAAGATGCTGATTTGATGTTAGGCCCAGCATATCCAGCTGGTGATTGATTTACCAAATTCTTTTTTCATAGTATATTTTGTTTGGCTAGTAGCTAGCCAGCAGGCAGCAACCACAGAAGGTCTCGTGTTAGTATGATTTATCTTGCTACTCAGATGAATTTGGAGGGGAGTCAACAACCTGACCATGCTTAACAAAACAATATCATCATGAGAAAAGCAGGACTCATGACGGGAGGTAGCTGTCACGGGAGAACAGTGGATGTTTCACCTTGCTCAGGTCCACCTCTCAGATGTGAGTTCAGACCTCTCTATATGGATATCTTCAACTGGTTGGTAGGCTTCTTTAAAATAGAGCAGAGGTGCATGTGTGTGTTTATGTAGTAAGTCAAAGGGGCTCATTATATCCCGTGGCAAATAATTTAGTGGGGTTGCAGTGGTATCTGCTGCCCAACCTGCACAAACTCTGGCCCAATTAGAACATCAGAATGTCCATAGCCCAATCAAGATTGAATGTTACCTAATAAGCCAGGAATTGGCAACCTTTGGCCCGTGGCCCATCAAGAAAATCCACTGGCGGTCCGGGACATCCCGTTGGCCTGGAACGGCGAACCGCGGCCAGTGGGAGCTACGATCGGCTGAACCTGCGGATGTGGCAGGTAAACAAACCGCCCGGCCCGCCAGCGGATTTCCCTGACAGGCCACTTGCCAAAGGTTGCCGATTCCTATAATAAGCCATGTCAGGGGCTTATCACACAGTGACACAGTCCTATGGGTACCTAGGGCCTATACTATATAGCAGGGGTAGGCAACCTATGGCACGCGTGCCGAAGGCGGCACGTGAGCTGTTTTTCAGTGGCACTCACACTGCCCGGGTCCTGGCCACCGGTCCGAGGGGCTATGCATTTTAATTTAATTTTAAATGAAGCTTCTTAAACATTTTAAAAACCTTATTTACTTTACGTACAACAATAGTTTAGTTATATATTATAGACTTATAGAAAGAGACCTTCTAAAAATGTTAAAATGTATTACTGGCACGCAATAAATTAGAGTGAATAAATGAAGACTCGGCACACCACTTCTGAAAGGTTGCCGACCCCTGCTATATAGTGTACTGCTGTGCTGGGGTCAGGGGGAGCATTCTAATCTGAGTTAGTCTTCAGTGGAGCCTCAGGGGTTTGGCCAGTGGGAAAACATTTGGATTGGGTTTGGTAAGGACTGTCCACATGCCTGTTCTGTTTATAATAGCTGATGTTGGATAAAGTTGCAGTATTTGTTTCCCAATCAAGAGCTAGGTGATCTGATGAAATATTTACCATTTATTAAAGTCCACCATAACTAGAATGAAGCCAGTGTTTTTCTAGTTTTGAATTTTGAATTATTACAGGGAAAAATTGCATAGATTGTGTATATTCTAGTGGATACACAGATAGCATCTGTTGTGAATGGTAGACATATGGTGAACATTTTGTGGAAAATGTTTACATTAATAATGTTTATTATGTTGACGATCATCTATATATCCAGAAAATGCTCTTTTAAAATCCAATTTATCAACATGCTGAAAAATTCATTTAGTACTGAAATTGAAAGGTGGATCAGCAAGGTGAGCTGTGCTGGTAAATGCACTTTTTTGTCCACATCAAGATGTAATATGTCTGAAGATGTTTGGATCTGAAAAAGTGAGAACAGATGACAAGGACAGAAAAAAAAGTGGCATGTTCCCTGACAGTTTGGTTTTGTAGGAGAAACACTAATGGAGAAGGAGTTCATAGATTCCAAGGCCAGAAAGGACCATTGTCGTCCTCTAATGCGCCCTACTGTATAACCCCGAACATAGTACTCCCTCCCCCGCACCCCCCCAAAAAAATTCCAGTTGCTGCTGGAATACCACAAAGAAGACATAGAGAACATAAAGGCAAATAGCTAGAACATTATTAACCATGTGCAAAACAGTTATGGAATAAGCGCTTTGTCCTGTAGTTATCTGAATCCCTACATCTTGGGATCTCTAGGCCCCAGTAATTGGACTGTTGTGTGTCATCCCACCATGCATCTGTGAATGGGTGAGCCCTGATATCAAGTAGCTTGTGTCAAGTCTTCAGGACTCCAACGCTGTACAAGATTCATAGTTTACAATATATAATTCCCTTAACTAAATAAGCTCTACCTGGCATAGGGAGCAGTCACTACTTAATTGCATCCCGATAGTCCCTTCCTGTATAAAAAGAAATTTGTTAAGAAGAACTGGAAATGCAGGTTGAGAATGTCCATCTCCATGTATTACAGCACTGAGATACAATATGCCTGAGCAATTGTAGATTGTAGGGCATGTTTTCCCCTGAGAACAGAAACTCCTAATCCCCTAATTTGATGCATAACCCTTCATTGGTATGTAAAACAATTTGCCCCCTCAGAAGAATTGGAAAAAGAGGGAGCTATCAGACCCTGATTGGCTGTAGCTAATATGATTTCCTATATCTAACCTTCTAATATTGGTCCAACTCTGTTAGAAAGACGAATGTCAAAAGTCTTTTATGATGGGGATTTTGCATACTTGGGATATCATAGAATATTAGAGTTAGAAGGGACCTCAGGAGGTCATCTAGTCCAACCTGTTGCTCAAAGCAGGACCAATCCCCAGACAGATTTTTGCCCCAGATCCCTAAATGACCCTCTCAAGGATTGAACTCACAACCCTGGGTTTAGCAGGCCAATGCGCAAACCACTGAGCTATTCCTCCCCCATACAATATATTCTATTGTAACTGTTACTAGCAAAGGAACCAGGAGAATGCTTGGAATTTAGCTTGTTTTCTGATTTGCATCTAGTACCAGTGCATAAAACCTTCCCATGGGAAAATAAAAAAAAATGTATTGACTGTACCTACCTTACTTTAAGAAGAGCATTAAGAGGGAGACAGCCTGGTCTAGTGGCTAGAGTATAGGGCTAAGAGTTGAGTCCTTTTTTCTGTCATTGGCTCACTCTGCCTCACTTTTCCTATTTATAAATTGGGTGCTTTGACATCTTTAAATCAAAAAATGCTAGATCAGTTTGAATTATTAGTATTGATATTAATAATGTATGTATTTATGTATCTGTTGTAAGGCTTTACATCTCACCTGGTCCTTGGCAATTTGCATAGCTATCCTTCCTTCATGGCAGGGCCTGCTTTTTTCCTTATTGGAACCACGTTGAGATTGCTTGATATGCCTTTTGACTCAATTTTGTACTCATGCCACTACACCCTGCATCTAGTACTTGGCTGTCTAGGGTTGCCAACTCTGACTGAAGCTATTCCGGGAGATTTTTGACATAATGTCATTTTCTTAAAATATCCTATTAAGATCTCCCAGATTGCTTTCAATAGTCACCAGGAGATCGATGCCGATTCCGGGAGACTCCAAGTCAATCCTGGGGGTTTTTCTCATCTCCTTATTAATAGATGCAGTCTTTCCTCTACCAGTAATCCTCTTTTCTTTCAACTCTGACCTTCCTGTTACTCAATGTTGCTACTGTAGTGAAAAGGGTCACATTTATCCTTCTTGCTGATGTTGCTGAAAATGTAAATTATATTTCCTCTACTCCTTGGATGTATAGTTGGATGTATTAGAGCTCTGAGCTTGTGCTGATGCAGGCAGAGTACTGACTGAGTGCTTGCTCCAACTACCACCCGCTTCTCATCCACCCACCTGCACTGTGGGGTTTATGATTCTATCTCTGTGAGGGAAAGGAGAAAGAGCTGAGGCAGGCATAGCAGCAAGTTAGAAGTTTAGCCTTGCCCACCAAACTGTTTCTTCCTTCTGCCTCTTGAGCTTTTAGGGGGTTTAGCAATGTGCTACTAATAATAAATAATAATTCCTTGTACTAATAGTATGTTTCACCTAAAGATCTGAAAACTCTTTTCAGACTTTAATGAGTCAAGACTTTCAACACCCCTGTGAGGTAGCAAGGGAAGTATTATTATCCCAGTTTAATAGATAGAGAATTTGAGACAGAGCGCTTGAAGCGCTGTTTCCAGAGCTGAAGAGAGAGTCTGTGGCAGAGCCAAGAATAGAACTTAGATCTTCTGACTCCCCGTCCAGTGCTTTAGCCAAAAAACTATCCTTCACCTTTCTTACTGAGGCAAGTGACTATGAAAAGCCTACATGATCATCTCCACATAGGGATGTAATTTAACACTATTGTTAAGTGGGGCCAAGATTAAGACCATGGTACACTTGAAAGTAAGATGCTGCAGGATTCAGGGACAGAAGGATGCCATTCCCATGTTGGTAGACTGTGCCAACAGGTGCTGTGATCTACTGGGATTTGGGTGGCCTTTGAACCTGCCATGCATAACCCACACTATTATCAGCAAGTTCTCAAAAACGCCAATTTGCCTGGGCCAAATTCCTTTCTGGATGAAACAACAAACTTGGTCTGTGCATAGGGCAGGAAACTGTGTTGTGTGTCCTGTATTGTATAGTAAAGAGAGAATTCAGAATCGTCACCATGAAAAATGTCATTGAGGAAAGATTTTTTAATGTTAGTCTCTAGATTGACAGGTTATGACAAAACTGCATTCATGTTGCTTGAATACATCTTTTGTCTAGTTTTACATGCTTTTTGACTTGTCTAGAAAATGACATATTGAGGTTTTCATTAGCTTTAACCAGGTGTGATTTTCTTTATGGAAGATACCTTGGTAGGACTGCAGTTGAAGATGAATAAACCAGTGAAGCTTGGAAAGGCCACGGCCCTTCTTCAGATGGTAGCAATGAGTTGAAAGACTCATTAATCAATGCGCAAGTCACAGGTGTGATGGCTTTCCTACAATCTGCCAACAGACTGTGAAAGTCACATCCAGCACACTAAACTGTCAAACTAAACACATCTACAAACATTCTTGAACTTTTACTTTCAGTTTTAGCTCAAAAACACAATCTTGTAGTGCTATTTATAATGAAAGTATGTTGCATTCATGATTTCTAAAGAATAGCAGTTATAGAAAACAAAAAGAATATTTAAAATTGTTTTCCTTCTGTGCACATTTTAATAAATTAGCAGAAGTTCTATGGACATATATACACTCAGTAGTTATTGCAATAACAACCAGATAGTTGATTGTATATGTTTTTTAACCTTATATTTATTTAAGTTGTAGAATTTTTAGTATGCATAAAATAGGAGTGAAAATACTGATTAGAGTGAGAAGTGCAGAGTTTTCTGGCATGTAAATAGCCAGGGAAATATACCTCTTTTCTAACCTTCATCACTTTTGCTGTTCTGGTACTGAATTTCTCTGGAGAGGAGACTTCCAGGTTTGTTGCAGTGCTGCAGTGTGAACAGAATTCCATAAAATTAGATTGAGAGGACCAGGATCTAAGATTAGATTGATAAACTCAGATTACTTATTTGACCAAGTATAGGGCTGGTTCACCCACTCCTAAAACTTGTCAGATGGAGCTCAGGGGAAGGGGGTGTGGTTTGATCTCTTGGGATAAGTGGGAGGCTAGGCCTTATGCCTCTCCAGTAGCTCTGACCTTTTGCAACCCCTCCTTGGGCTGAATTATCTTCTCTCTGTAAATTTAATTGGGCTCTGGGAGAGAGGTCTAAGGGGAAGGATGTGCATCTGCTTCGCACCACTCCACCCACTTTTTCCTCAGTCTCCCTAATTCTCATGCCCTTCCCCATATGGATTTCCAAGCCAGCAAAAAGGTCTCTTTATACTCCACGGTAAGGAAAGGCGGTGCCTCAGCAGTGGGTTGAGCCTCCCTCCCCCAATCCCTGTTTTCTGCAGGAAGTAGGATTTATTTGCACAGAAAGGTATGATCTCCCTCTTTCCGCCATATCCTTGAATTTTGAACTTCAGCATCCAGAAATCGTTTAATTTATTTCCCAAATTCCCCACCTACTGGGCCTGAATCATCAATCACTGCCAATATAACTCAATTTAAATCAATAGTGAAATATTGGTGTAAAATTGGAGTAACACAATGGTGAATTAGCCCCACTGTACTAATTTAACTATACATACAAGATGGGGAAGTAATGGTGCTGTATTTACTGATGTACTGGTTATTATAATAGTTAGCAATCTATCATATCATCAGTATTATCTACTGTGACTTTACAAAACCAGAAATGTGAATATACTTGTTTGTGAGGCTGATATGTTCCACTCCAGCTCTAGCACCCTTATATTAGTCATCCCAGTGCAACTGTGTCCTATTGACAATGATTTTAAGGGATATACAGCTGTCACATCACATCACCATTTTCAGAAAGAGCATGCAATTGATTTATTTTTATGTTAATGGCGATATATTTTAAGAATATATTTTGCCATTGGGATCACAGAGAAGTATACCTTGAAGTAAGCTTGATAGCCATTTTTGCCCATATTTTGGTTATTGCTTTAATTCAGAAATTATAAACCCCTCAAAAAACTATCCTCTAGGATAATATGGAAATGATCCCTTTAATTGTAGTAGTGAAGACTTCGATAACTGCATTTAAATATAGCCAAACTCTTACCACGAACGTGTTAATGAAATTAACAATAAAAAGTATGATTTCTCCTGAAATAATTACATGAGTAATTTAACTGTAGATTTGGATAAAAACTTAAAGCATTTGTATGATATACTGTAAGTGGTACATAGAAAATCAAAGACTTTCTTATTGTTTCTCAAGTACAAAAGAAATCTTTCAAAATGTTAAGTAGTGGCACCTCTTAAAAAATAAATTTTCTCTTTCATTACTCCCTCTTTTATAAATAGCTATTTTAAACATTACACCACTTGTTGTTTCATATGGTTTTATTGTCTCTTCATTCTTTAAAAATAGCATTTAATGTACTTGCTAGTCTTAAGGTAAGAAATTTAAAGACAACCAACGTGAAATTTATTATAGTCGATAAAATGGCAGTTATGTAAGAAATTTTCATACTAGGTTTTTAGAATTTCAGCATTAAAATGCTGGTTTTTAACGCTTTCTTATTGTTTGTGATGTTTGTGCTCTATATATGGAACATTGTTGGTGACTCTGGAATAGGCATAGATAAGAATGACCAGACAAATGTTCTGACTTAAAAGCTTACAAGTCACAACTTTGTGAACAAAAGTACAAACTGATATGTCACCAATAATATGTAGGTATGGTCTTGAAGGACCGTAGCAACCTGGGAGGCATCAGTACCCCAGTCACCAGGAGCTGTGATCCCCAGATGCAGAAATCAAGCCAGTCTGTTGTATGTGCCTTTATATCAGTCCATAACAAGGGCTGTTCTTTGTCTACTGTGTTCTATCCCAACCACCACAACAGTTCCATACATTTTACAGGCCTGGTCCTCACTTAAAAGTTTTACCAGTGTAACCACTTCAGTTAGTGATATTGGGTTGGGGTTGGTTTTTTTATTGAAATTGTAATACCAGTAAATGCCTAGTGTGGACACAGTTGTACCAGTGTAAGGTGACTTAGTCCAGTATAGCTTATAGCTTATTCCTTCCTGAACCAGAGTAAGTTCTACTTGTATAAGCATTTTTATACTGGGGTAACTGAGGCCACATTTAGTGGCATTGGGAGTGTTGCCACCTTAACTATATCAGTATAAAGCAACAGAGGGTCCTGTGGCACCTTTAAGACTAACAGAAGTATTGGGAGCATAAGCTTTCGTGGGTAAGAACCTCACTTCTTCAGATGCAAGTAATGGAAATCTCCAGAGGCAGGTATAAATCAGTATGGAGATAACGAGGTTAGTTCAGTCAGGGAGGGTGAGGTGCTCTGCTAGCAGTTGAGGTGTGAACACCAAGGGAGGAGAAACTGCTTCTGTAGTTGGATAGCCATTCACAGTCTTTGTTTAATCCTAATCTGATGGTGTCAAATTTGCAAATGAACTGGAGCTCAGCAGTTTCTCTTTGGAGTCTGGTCCTGAAGTTTTTTTGCTGTAAGATGGCTATCTTTACATCTGCTATTGTGTGTACTACAGAAGCAGTTTCTCCTCCCTTGGTGTTCACACCTCAACTGCTAGCAGAGCACCTCACCCTCCCTGACTGAACTAACCTCGTTATCTCCATACTGATTTATACCTGCCTCTGGAGATTTCCATTACTTGCATCTGAAGAAGTGAGGTTCTTACCCACGAAAGCTTATGCTCCCAATACTTCTGTTAGTCTTAAAGGTGCCACAGGACCCTCTGTTGCTTTTTACAGATTCAGACTAACACGGCTACCCCTCTGATATATCAGTATAGTTAGAGAGGCAGACAAGGCCTAAGATTTTCTAGTTCCCAAATCCAGGGCAAAATTTTGAGATCAAATTTTTGCCCAAATAAGTTGTCAATAAGATACAAAGGCACCTTAATGTCCTGATTAAAAATGCAGGGCTTGAAGTTGCTCCCTCTTTTTTTTAGTAACAATCTGGGGTTTCTTCTCTCCCTTTCCTGCTCCCCTGAGTTAGATTTGTTCAGGTTTTCTTTCATATCTTTTTCTCCTTCACACTCTCCCACAGCAGAAGGCTCTCTGGAATATTTTCAGTCACCTGACTGCCACAGTGATCCTCTCGTAGGGTTTGCCTACATAGAGCAGCAATATGTACTACTGGGTTGAGATTGCTAAAGTACACTAATGTGTTGCGCACTACCTGGTTCATGTAGACCCTGCTGGTACAAACTAAAAGTTCCCTGGTACAACTTAAGGTACTGTTAATATGTCCATTTGTTTTCCATTACTGGAGTATTGTAGAGACATTGGTGGTCCCCTTAACTCCCTCTCAAGTGCCCTTTCAGTGCCTGCCAACTGCCTGCTGCCCATCCTCAGAAAGAACAGACTCCCTTGTCACACTTACATTTGGGCTTCCTCTTTCATTGGCAGTTTGTCAGGGAGAATATGATCATAAGGTTCTGATACTGCAAGGAAGAGATAAGATCATTTCATTGACACAGAACTTATATCTGAACCAGCTTCCTAGCCAGAACATCCTCGCCACTCTTAGCATGGAGTTTCTGCAGTGAGAATGTTGGGTGGATTTGTTGTGGTGAGACTCTGAGCTGAGCAATATGTCTTTATTCCCCAGAAGATTTGGAGAGTCTCCCAGGATCACATGTGAGGTATGTGGCAGAGTTTGGAAGTGAACCAAGGGAATTTGCATTTGTGTGGAGAACCAAATGGTGGGTATCAATGAAGATCTGGATGAACGTTCCTACTAACTAGTCCCTGCAAAACATTTTTTTTAAAAATCACATTCAACAGTGGCTTGAAATTCTCTGAGTTCAGGTTTCAGCTGTTTCAGCCTTCTGGTGGGTCTGATAGGCTTTGGGTTCTAATCTTTAACCCTTAATGGGACCAGTGTTCTGTGCTCCCAAGTCTGTAAAACATTCTCATACTTACAAACAGATAGGTAAGACTCCATCCCCGCCAATGAAGGGCCAATTCACACATGGCTTATTTCCACCTCTCCAAGTGGGCTAGTGGGACCTTGTCTCACACTTTCATTACCCTCTATTAGGTGGGTATAGATAACCAAGGCAAATTTAGTTCCAAATTTTTTCGAAGCCATCTCTTCAATAAGTCCACCTGCTTTTGGGTCTACATTCTACGTCTGCTGTTTCTCTGGAATCTTCCACAGGATGGAGAGAAGTGGGTCAGACCACAAAGGAAAATTAGTCACCAGTAAATCAGTTTTTCAGAGTCCATCTTCATTTGCCATTATGTATCCCTGAACCTACAATTGTATTATGGAATTTACCAATTGTCTTGGGAGTTGAAAGTTTTAAAACTTTCTATAGGGCTGGGTCTGGAATCTGATTCTGTCTTTCACTAGTTTTTGCCTCCTTCTTGGTGGTTTGTCTTCTGACTCTGATTGATTATCTAGAATCTTTCTCATAATGGGAGAAGAGGAAGGATTCTGACAAACTGAATTACTATTAATAGTATTCCAAAAAGTAACAGAAAAAAAGAGGGACGTACTCAATTGCTATGTGGCTTCCTTTTTCAAGTTAGTCATTATTTCACATGTAGGGCCCAATTCAATGGAGTTGTCCCTTAATAAAGACTGGAGGACTATACTCTTAGTATACTTAATCCGTCCATCTTAGACTTTATCCTGTATTTTCTATTCTGCAATTGCATATAGACTTGCAGACAGAATTTCTTGGAACAAAAAATCCAGCTACTTTTTTTTTTTTGCTGCAGTTCAATACAATTCAGCTCCATCCAGACGCCTTTTAATGTTTACATTTGGCACTACAAGTAAGGAAAGTACAGGCCCACCTGCTTCCTAGAGTGATTTAAGATCAGTAACTTGGAGCTATCATGACTTTTTCCACATAACGTGGAATAATTAATGTATTATCTTTCATTATAAACAGGAACACATAAACAGTTTTAGTAACCTAATCATTCAGAGGAACTGTTTTTTTGGCATCTTCCAGTTCCAAGACTATGAGCTTCACAGCTAAATTAACATCAGATAAGATTTAACAACAGTGAACTGTGAATATTAAAAATATATGATTTTGCTGTGTTAACCATAGTCATTTGAGAGCAAAGTTATTTTAATGTAGCTTTGATATAGTGACTGAGCTTCAATGCCTGTTAAAGTATAAGAATGTACCTTGAGATTATACATTGAAATGGCAGCGGAGAGATGGTGGTTATTTAATTTTAATGTCAAGATCAGCCTGCATAATGTTGCTTAGACAAGCCTAAAAAAGTCATGTGCTTGTTGGTTGGAGACTTAAGGATATTTAAGAATGCTATGTTTAAATAGGCCATTAAATCTGATCAGGATCAGTAACACTGCAAAATGACCTAATAAATAAGATTTTAAAGGTTTTCTTTCTTGCAAAACTTCTCTGGCTTTTATGAATGATTGCACATAAGTGATCTGTGTGAGCTGTTCAGAGATTGTTGTGGTATTTTTTAGTAATACTCCCCTGAAAGTATATTGTTATAAGTCCATATTTACAAGAATTTGTAATTTGGCCATAAAAATTTACCCCAGACTGGAACAGGTAGGTTGTAAAACCAATATACACAATTGTTATTGAAAATAAGGGGGTCTTTGTCTGTCTAATTTCTCATACTATTAAACAATTTACCTCAAAGAGAGAGAGAGAGAAATGTTACACAATAGACATTGTGTCTACGATCCACTTAAGACCCATTGAAGAAAGGTAGCAATCTAGATGGAGATTTACCCAATAGGGCTTAGTGGTTCATAAGGAGGTATTACTGTCTGTCAAATAAATAATATGCTTTTAAAATTTTCCCAGGGCTGTGTTCTTCCCTCGAAACATAACTCCTGTTATCCTTCAACCCTCATTAGCACCCTTAAGGCTAATGCAAGTTATGCACAAACATCAAAAGTACAGTACAGTATTCAGTATCCCTTAATATGTGTTTATACCACACACTTCTTGGTCTCCAAAATATCTATCAGGTAAACTAATTTTTAGATTTTTAAATTTTGTGGTTTTAAAAATGAAACTCTGGGATTAATATAATAAAGGAGTACATGATTTTGAAGGACATATTACAACACGTTAGGTAAATAAACATTTGAAAATATATATGCCAGGCATGTAGACCATATAGGAAGCGAGAAGGACATTGTATAATGTCATACCAAACTTTGTATATTTCCATAATATGCATTTTCTTCTTGTTGTTTCTTTGACTACTAAAAAATAGAATATTAAACCACAAAAACACATTCAAATCAATTGGGAGGTAAATTTTTAGTGTTTCACATGAGGCTTTAACCACACGCACCTGCCATGTATGTTAATAGGACTCATGTGTAAATCCCTGTGTAGTGTGCCATAAATGTACTACTTCAGTGATTAACTAATACCCATAAAGTAAAGTAAACAGAATTAAAGTTAAAACTCCAGCCTTAACAAATTATACCTAGATAATGCAAAAATATTAACCTAAG
Organism: Emys orbicularis; assembly: GCF_028017835.1. NCBI lineage: Eukaryota > Metazoa > Chordata > Testudines > Emydidae > Emys > Emys orbicularis. The sequence goes on along the minus strand of NC_088688.1, from coordinate 59,691,403 downwards.
ATATTGGGTACATCCTAAGGAAAACATGACAGTCTGATGTGAAAAAGGCTTAATGGCCTCAATTATATTAGCAGACAACAGTAATTTTAAAACTAATAAATAGATAGTCCTTGTAGCAGGTGGCAGTCACAGTTGCTCTTATGGCTCCCGTTACCATAATCTCAGTGTTTCTCGAAATCTTGAACGTATTTATCCTCACAACACCCCCTGATGCAGGGAAGTATTACGATCCACATTTTACCAATACCTTAAAGTCCAATTGAGAGCCATTGCAGATCCCAGAGCATGTGTCGTGCTCACAGAGAGATGCCCTGCTCAGTAACTGAGCTGCTGCATTCTGCACCAGCAGAATGATTTTAAGATATAGCACTACCACCAAGATCCATAGACAAGTCAATAAGACTTCTGCAGAAATAACACAGTTCTGCAGAAAAGGACCTAGGGGTTACAGTGGACGAGAAGCTGCATATGAGTCAACAGTGTGCCCTTGTTGCCAAAAGGGCTAACAGCATTTTGGGTTGTATAAGTAGGAGGATTGCCAGCAGATCGAGGGACGTGATCATTCCCCTCTATTCTGCATTGGTGAGGCCTCATCTGGAGTATTGTGTCCAGTTTTGGGCCCCACACTACAAGAAGGATGTGGAAAAATTGGAGAGAGTCCAGCGGAGGGCAACAAAAATGATCAGAGGGCTGGAGCACATGACTTATCAGGAGAGGCTGAGGGACCTGGAATTGTTTAGTCTGCAGAAGAAAATAATGAGAAGGGATTTGATAGCTGCTTTCAACTACCTGAAAGAGGGTTCCAGAGAGGAGGGACCTAGACTGTTCTCAGTGGTACCAGATGACAGAACAAGGAGCAATGGTCTCAAGTTGCAGTGGGGGAGGTTTAGGTTGGATAGTAGGAAAAGCTTTTTCACTGGGAGGGTGGTGAAGCACTAGAATAGGTTACCTTGGGAGGTGGTGGAATCTCCTTCCTTAGATGTTTTTAAGGCCTGGCTTGACAAAGCCCTGGCCGGGATGATTTAGTTGGGGATTGGTCCTGCTTTGAGCAGGGGGTTGGACTAGAGGACCTCCTGACGTCCCTTCCAACCCTGATATTCTATGATTCTATGACTTCATGATCAATGGTCTCAAACACAGCTGATAGAGCTAATAATATACCTGCATGGACACATGATCTTCACCAGGAGGAGATCATTGACCAACATGATCTGTGCCAAAGCCAGATCTATACCCAGATTTATAACAGTCAGGGAAATCAAAGGTATCTAGGTACTCTTAGAATTGTCTCATTACAATCTTCTCCACAATCTTGCCCAAGAAGGGAAGATGTGATGCTGGTTGATAATTAGCTATATGGTTAGTGTCAAATAATGACTTCTTGAGCAAAGTCTACACTAATATGTCCTTCAAAGCAATAGGCAGCCTATCCTCTCTGAGAGAGGCGTCAACAATCTCCACAAGCAGGGTTTTCCTTCCCTGTATCAGAAAAGAACAGGTCCAGGGTAGATATCTCCCCATGGTCCACTGTGGTGATGACTAAAGCAAAGAAATCACATAGCTTCTGAGCAATGGCTTAGCTTCTTGCAGAAGATCTCTTTTAAGCCCTTGTGATCCAGCCGCTCCACATATTTTTTCACAGCCTTCATAGTTTTAGATTTAGGGTTAGATTTTCAAATTTTGAGTGATCTCTTTTTGGCTCAAATAAAGTCCTAACGCTTGTCATTTAGCCATAATTGTTTATTTCCTAACTGCCTGGTGTTCACCCCCCCCCTTTTTTTTTTTTTTTACTTTTTGCATTTCTTCTGAGACTCTGTTATTGTTTCCTTAAATAGCATTCATGCCAATTCTGATAATTTTATTTCTCTTATTTTTGACTTTTTGACCAACAGCCTCATTTTACTGAAATCTCCTTGTCTTAGTTTTAATGTCACTGTGCTAGGGAAGGCATCCAGTGACCAGATAAATAGCCTGGTAAAGGACTTAAAAGGATGTGCTGGATAAAGGAACAGAACGGAGGAGGGGGATTGGGGACTCCTGTAATTGGTACGGCCAGGGGTGGCTCCAGGCACCAGCTCTCCAAGCGCGTGCCTGGGGTGGCAAGCCCCGGGGGGCGGCCTGCCGGTCGCCGTGAGGGCGGCAGTCAGGCTGCCTTCGGCAGCATGCCTGCAGGAGGTCCGCCGGTCCCGCGGTTTCGGTGGCAATTCAGCGGCGGGTACGCCGAAGGCATGGGACCAGCGGACCTCCTGCAGGCATGCCGCCGAATCCGCGTTACCAGCAGACCTCCCGCAGGCGCGCTGCTGAAGGCTGCCTGACTGCCGTGCTTGGGGCGGCAAAATACATAGAGCCACCCCTGGGTACGGCAGGGAGCCAACACCCCCCACCCCATTCTTATAGCCCACCTTAACCCTCCTACGAGGGGGGTGGATGGTAAGTTCCAAGCCATGGATTGACTGGGGGACCTGGTTGGAAAATGCAATAGGCAACCTATCCTCTCTGAGAGAGGCATCAACAATCTCCACAAGCAAAGAATCCTGTACTTCACCACTGGCCTACAGCAGTCAGAAAGAACATGGTTACAAAGCACAGGTTGTGAGATGAACTTCTGACAACACCTCCATTACCTCAGTGAGCCTCGCTGGCTGAAAATCTAGCAGAGAAGATGAGGTTCAAGACCCTGGAGGTAAGCAGACAGCCCATCCTTAATCTTATCAATCTTGTTCATAAAACAACAAGCAATTTCTTCACAATGGAAGGGACTCAACTCAGCTACAAAGCTGAGACAATCTAGATTTACTAGACTATTTAACCACCCAAAACAAATCTGCTGTCCAAGATTTTCTGAATGCTATGGTAGAGGAAAATAACTTTATTTGCATTCTGCACAACTACAACATGAGTTTTAAAAAACTTTAAAAAAACAGAGGAGGGAGATTGGGGACTCCTATGATTGGTACAGCAGGGATCCAACCCCCCCCCCTTCTTATAGCCCACCTTAACCCTCCTATGAGGAGGATGGATGGTAAGGTCCAAGCCATGAATTGGCTGGGGGACCTGGATGGAAAATGAAGGGGGGCTGGTGGAAGCCCTGGGTAATGATTTGAATTAACATGGATTTGCCTGCACTGTATACTTTATCTGCCGGGTAGTCCCAGACATGTATATAATACAGTTGTGGCCTGGTTAAAATCCATATCAAGTGTCTCCTATCCTTCCTTCGGTATAGCCAGACAATTGTTTATTTCTTAGCTGGTTCCCCTGTTGTTGTTGTTGTTTTGTTTTGTCTTTGTGCATCTCTTCTGCGAGACTGTTATTGTTTCCTTAAATAGCATTCATGCCAAATGGACTTTTTGACCAACTGCCTCATTTTACTGAAATCTCCTTGTCTTAGTTTTAATGTCACTGTGCTAGCTTTTGGTACTTTTCCTTCCACAGAGTGTTGAATGTTTTTTAATAAGAGTAATGTGGAGCTTGTGGGCAGTGGCAGGGTGGCTAATGGCAACAAGGATACACAAGTAAAATTACCACATCCAAGGTGGAAGCCCAACTTAAACAGCTTAATGCGACCAAATCAGAGGGCCCGGATAATCTCCATCCAAGAATATTAAAGGAAGTGGCACATGAAATTTCAAGCCCAATAGGAAGGATTTTTAATGAATCCATAAACTCATTGTGCCCTCTGACTGAAGAATTGCAAATATAGTAGCTTTATTTAAGAAAGTGGCGAAAGAGTGATCTGGGAAACTACAGTCCTGTTAGTTTGATCTCAATTGTTTGCAAGGCCTTAGAACAAATTTTGATGGAGAGAATAGTTAAAGACACAGAAATAAATGGTAATTGGGATAAAATACAACATGGTTTTACAAAAGGTAGATTGTGCCAGACCAGTCCGATCTCTTTCTGATAAAAGATAACTGATTTTATAGGAAATGCAGTAGAACTAATCTACCTGGATTTCAGTAAAGCATTTAATACAATTCTACATGGGAAATTATTAGTTAAATTGGAGAAGATGGGAATTAATATGAGAACTGAAAGATGGGTAAGGAATTGGTTAAATGGGAGACTACAAAACGTCATGCTGAAATGTGAGTTGCCAGGTTACTGGGAGGTTACTAGTAGAGTTCCTCAAGGATCCATCTTGGGACCAATCTTATTTAACAATTTCACTATTAACCTTGGCACAAGAAGTGGGAGTGTGGTAATAAAGTTTGTGAATGACAAAAAGTTGGGAGGTATTGCCAATATGGTGGAGGACCAGAATATGATACAAGAAGATTTGTACAGCTTGGAAAACTGGATCATGCACTTAGGGACTAACAACAAGAATTTTGTTGCCAGGTTATTTTAGGGGGGTCACAGTATTGCCACCCTTACTTCTGCTCTGCCTTCAGACCTGGATGGCTGGAGAGTGGTGGATGCTGACTGAGGGCCCGGCTCTGGATGCAGCAGTACAGAAGTAAGGGGGCAATACCATCCCATCCCATCCTTACTTCTGTGCTGCCACCAGCAGCAGCGCAGAAGTAAGGGTAGTAGTACCGCAACCCCCTCTACAATAACAATGCGACCACCCCACAACTCCTTTTTGGGTCAGGATCCCTACAATTATAACACTGTGAAATTTCAGATTTAAATAGCTGAAATAATGAAATTTAGGATTTTTTAAATCCTCTGACCATGAAATTGACGAAAATGGACTGTGAATTTGGTAGGGTCCTAACTATAAGCTACCAATGTGATATGGCTGTGAAAAAGCTAATGCAATCCTAGGATGCATCAGGCAAGGTATTTCCAGTAGAGATTATTATTATTATTATTATTGTTATTATTATTTATTATTACCATTGCACAAGGCACTGATGAGTAGAGCCCTGCGCAGATACAAATTTATATCCACAGATGTGGATATCCGCGGATAGAAATCTGTATCTGCTGAACTGCAGGGCTCTCCTGGGAATCACATTGGCGAAAGGAGCAGAACAAGGGACCGCCATTCCCAGGAGCCAGCGCCCTGTGCCGGCAGTTCCTCTGGTGCAGCTGTACCACCCCAGCCACACCTCCAGCCCTGTCCTCTAGCGCAGCTGTACAGACCCCAGACAGGAGATGCAGTCACGCAAACAGAAGCATGGAAGGGATGGGACTGGTCATCAATAAATGTAGATTTGAAATTAGATGAAGATTTCTAACCATCAGAAGAGTGTATTTCTGGAATAGCCTTCCAAGAGGAGCAGCGGGGGCAAAAAAACCTAATTTATTTCAAGACTAAGCTTGATAAATTTATGGAGGGGATGGTATGATGAGATTGCCTACAATGGCCCATTCACAATTGCTATTAGAGAATTCTTTCCCAAGCATCTGGCTGATAGATCTTGCCCACGTGCTCATAGTGTAACTGATCACCATATTTGGGGTTGGGAGACCCAGAGGGTTTTTGCCTTCCTCTGCAGTGTGGAAAATGGATCACTTGCTGGTTTTAACTAGAGTAAGTCATGGATTCTCTGTTACTTTAAGTCTTTAAATCAAGATTTGAGGACTTCATTAACTCAGCCAGAGGTTATGGGCCTATTACAGAAGTGAAGTTCTGTGGCCTGAAATGTGCAGGAGGTCAGACGAATTGAACATGATGGTCCCTTCTGCCCTTAAAGTCTATAGTCTATGAATCTATCCAAATTATATTGTGGTCCCTATTACTTAGTGTCTCAGCTAATGTTATTTCTTAAACCAACTCCTATTTAAGTGTGAGTTGATATTAGCCTCTCCTCTTGTGTTCTCTGAAATTAACTGTTCCAAGAAGCAGTAATTTATAGTGTTGAGAAATTGCTTCTCTAAACGTTTTCCCATTGTGCCATGAAATCCTCCCTAATTATCATTTTGTTAAACTTTTATGTCTCTCTGATCTCACTTGTGCAATTAAAATCCTTTTCTTGATCTGAAGGCCAGTAGTTTAGCCCTACTAGCATATTTGTGTTCTTACAGCTTAGAATGTATATCCATACAGAATCAACTGTGTGATCCTCTCCACTTAGAATTTTAATCTCACTAGATTCCATGAAATCTGTTAAATATAGCACTACATCTCTTTGGCATAACCTGTCCTGCCTGTATAGTTTATAGCCAAGTGTTACAGTACCCCTTCGACTGTTGTCATTCCACTGTGTTTCTGTAATGCCTTATATAGCAAGGTCCTTTACCATTGCTAGTCACTCTAGTTAATCTCTTTAGGCTTTTAAGCTTTTCACATTTCTATATAGACATTGATATTTTTTGTTTTTGACTAATTGCTTGTTTTTATTTAACTCCCTAATCTCACGTTGCTGATTTCACAGAAATTTCCTCTCTGATCTTTACCTGTCACTGGTCCAGTTTAGTTGTATTATGTGTCCTACGCTTTAAAGGATACAAAGATACCTCTGTACTACAGACATTTTTAACAGCCTGTCTCTGTCCAATTTGTGTGCTCTTTAGCACCTGTCTTTTCCCCCCAGCACATGCTTTAAACACTCCCAGAAAACCTTATTAATTTTATGTGCCATCATCTTGTTCACTTTGATTAAGGTGGACTCCATCCCTTCTCTAGAGGCTTTTTTGACATCACTTCTATTATGTCTTGATTTCATTGTTGAATTTTCTCTAATTCGGTACCCTCCTTGTATACTGTTACCCGCTATGGCATGCAGAAATTTTGTATACTAGTACATTTACTACTGAATGATTAATCTTTTTACTCCAGACTAAGCCCCTGATCCTGCAAATGCTTACTCACATATTTAATGTAATGTATATGAGTAGTCCCATTGACTTCAATGGAATTTTTTGGATATGTAATGTTAAACATGCACATAGGGTTTACAAGATTAGGGCCTGAGAAGAAATCCTTATACGAATTATGATAATGCCAGTTTTTTTCTGAGAACGCAGAATTCATTGCTGACTAATTGACTTAGGAGTTATCATTATGGTGTGAAACTTCACTGGCATCTGTAGTTTAGAATGTCTTTTTTAGTAGACAGTATACAGTGCAGTACTTAGTACATTAAATGTTTTTTTATATTATTGGATTTTTAAGGTATGAAACATAACTTGCTAAAATCTTCAACCTATCAAAGTACTAAGCAACCTTTTACCACTATCATAATCATTCTCAGATTTGAGCTGCTGGAAGCCTTGTTTTAAAACTTGTAAATATTAAGTTTTAAAATGAACATACATTAAATTTTATTATTTTCAGTGGCAATTTTGATATGGTGTTTGTGGATTTTGTCAAATTGTTTCAGTTATGAGTTATTAAAATTGTTCTTGAATTTGTCACATGTACTTCAGACCTGTTGCAATACAGAAAGGCAAACACCCATTCCAGGAACTATATATTACTAGTTTCTGAATAATAAAGATATAAAGTGCTGAACATTGAACATTACAGCCAGAATCAAGAAAATGATACTTCATCCACAGGGGAACATTTTCTAAATTGCTTTGTTTTCATCCAAAGTAAATAGTCTATTGAAAATTTAAAAAGCAGTCTGAAAACATTAAATCAGCTAGAGTCCATTTTAGGTTTTAACTTACTGCCCTTATGCCATCTACTTCTTCAGAACTTTATAGAATAAATGGAAAACCAACTTTATACTGCATGCTATTTTCTCCTGGTGGGATAAGAATTAGCAAAGTTGTGGTTTCTCAATATCAACACCAAATATCCCTGTGACTAATGTTATGAAAGGATGGAAATGAGTTTTTCCTTCTGGATTGTGAAATGACTCTAGAAAAGGAACAAAAAGGCAAAGATACAGACCATTTTCCATCTGCATAAAATATTGTAAGTCCCATGGTTTACTAAAATCATAAATAATAAGACTGCAGCATGTAGGACAAGCTCCAGGACAGCAGAATTAATCATTTAAAAAAGAGCTGGAGAGTACATAGAAGTATACACCCTGTGAATCAGCTACTTTCTTTTTCCGTATTAACATTTGCTCAGCATCTACTAGTAACATAAAAATGCGGCTTTTAGATCATTCGAAATAGACTTGTTGAGCATCTCAGTAGTGTCCTTTAATTGTAAAAACTGAACGTATGCTTCAATTCCAGAGTTAAGCATCTGCATTGAGTGCTTTGCATACTTCCTTTTCTCTCCAGTTTTAAATGTGTGGGAGCATTTGATCAGGGTCCTTTTTATATTCAAAATGAGTCAGCTTCTGTCTAGAAAGTGTCTTATTGTCATGATGTCACTGCATCTCAAGATTTGTGACCTTTTGCACTGTATGGATTCATGGTAGTCCACGTTGTATTTTTACAGACCAGATTGCTTTTGTCCCCCCGCTAGGGGGTATCAAAGCCTTTTGGACTGGAATTTCAAGTACTGATAGGTTTGTAAAAAAACAAAACTAATTTTTATATATAATAAGCACCGCCAGATGTCGCAAAGCCATCATTGATTAAATGTTTTTTATCCAAAATGTGGCACTTATATAAGAGTTGCAGAGGCCATAACAGGTCAGTGAAATGTCCTTCAAACATTTGATTCTTACATTCGAGAATAGGCCAAGATGAAAAGATAACCACATATCTGACATTGACGTTACTACCACTTAGACAACCGATGAAATTGCCTTGGTCAGTGGGATCAGTCAGACCGTTAGTATTGGAAAACTGCATAAAAAATTTGTTTTGCTTTTCCTTTAAAAATGATGCTTCTGAACTTCATCTGATCACAAACCTCCAGTTGTTGAATTAAATGTTGAATTATGCACATAAAAAGTTTTGTTTTCCCTACTCCCTCCCCAAAGCGCGTGTGTGTATAAATGAGAGAAGTACTGTTGAATGAATTTTAACTGAGTTGAACAGTATGCATAAGTTGGCAGTTTAACAAGTAGAACTTGGAAACAAGCATTTGATGATTGATTTTTTATTGAGACAGAATGAGAATGATAGTGGATAAAGTGATTTTCCTTATTGAGAGAAAATATACTGTTTTTCAACATGTCTTCTGTATGAATGGGAGCCCTGTCAAAAAAACTGAGCAACACATAATATCTTTTAAAAGGTGAATTAACATAAGTATATCACTTAGTTTATGGATCAAATTTTACACTTGTCAGTTTTATTCAGAATGTCATAAAGTTTATATTGTAAAGGTAGTGTTATTACCTTTGTGATGTCCTGAAAAAGCCTAATATTAACTGAATTCATTGTGGAATTCAAAGTATATTCAGCTGAAGAAATGCCAATACAGAAAATTAAGTCCAAAATATGTATTCATGTGCAGATCTTAGTCAAATCCCTAGTAATTTTAAGTACTTGAAATACATTATTCAACAAGTAACCTGCTGTATGTTTGTGTTTAATGGGCTCTGCTTGAGTATACAGGAGCTGTCAAGATAAAATATGGAACATGCATCATTCTAATTCAATTATAATTCTTCAAAAATAAAAAAATAAAATCAATTTGTGTGCACTTATATGTACTGAACATGGAAATTTGCAAACTTTATCATTAAAAAATTGGAAATTAAAAATATTTGTGATTTGCCATTATTTGTATTTGTTTTGTGTGAATAATATATAAATCTGTATATCTATATACTATTAAAACTTGTTTATATAAATTCCTCTTGTCAAATCTAGGTTATATCTCCAGGCATGAATCTTTACCCATTAATTCCCCCATTATGCACAACTTTGTTTATCCAAATGTTGATGTCTCCAAACATTTAAGATAATTGGGGTTTTACTGTATGCATATGTATATACATGTACTGTATGCATATGTATAAAATATATGTGCTCATTCTCACTCATGCTTTACATATGCAAGGACATTATAGACATGTATACAGACACACAAAAGCATTACTAAAATAGGTTACATTAAATTAACTAGAACCTGTACTATTTTCCAATTTGAAATAAAATGCTTGACAGCTGAAGCATGGAAGGAAGCACTACATTTGTTTCTAACTATTATTTCATTGGCATTTCTTTTATAGTGTCTGATGTAATTACAGTTAACTAAATAGGCAATGCAAAGTTACTTAATATTCTATGTATTATATTCATTAACCTTATAGGTGAAGGCTTGGTATATTTTTTTATTTTCAGCTTTCATAAGTGGAGCTAAATGTATGTATGTATGTATGTAGTACTGTGTTTCTGTGTGTTTGTGTACTGTACATATGAACTATATACCTATGGAACACCTACTCTGTATTTTGTTCTAAGACTTTATGTATATTTAACCTTTAATTTAACTAGCAGGTTGTAAGATTTACATAAAAAATAGATGAGCTTTGAACTCACTGAATGTTATTGGTATAGCATGATCAATCATTTCTAAATGTTAATGGTGTTAAAAACAATGAGAGCATATGTGTTATATTTTAATACTGTATATTTGTAACATTCTTTAGCATAAATAAGGGATTTGTATCATGCCTTTTTGTTATGTTGTGTTTTACAGTTTTTTGAATAGCATATTGTAAGTTTTATTATCAGTATTATAGGGGGAAAGGCAAATATAACTATTTGTATAAACTTTTTTCTACTGTGAATAACATAATTGGTGATTTAGTAACTGTGGCATCCTGTTGGAGTTAAGTAAATCTGTAATATATTACAGTGTTTGAAATGTTCTTACTTTATTTTCTTCCCTTTCTGCTATCTTTTCATAAAATATAACTTTTATTGGTGTTATCCTAAATACATCATATACACAATTCCTCAATGAAATAACGAGCAGTACATGAATGACAGTAGTGGGGGGATAAAGGAGGGGGGCGGCAAACGTAATTTCAAATAGTAAAAAGCCTGCTGTGGTAACAAAGGCTGAATCAGTCCCTGTGTTGCATAGCTCTTTGATCATATCTTTAAAACTGATAGTAACAAAGAATATTTATTTGTTGCCAAGCTATTGTAGGATTTATTTTTAAACTCAAATCCCAGTTATCAAGAAAATTGCATCCTCTTAATCTCACAAAATGGCATACTGCATCATAGCATATTTGGTTATTTGGGACTATAATATTGTTACCTTGCTTGAAACACATGGTCTTTCCTGATATACAAGAAAAAACTGAATCCATTTCAATAAATTAATAGGGATGAGAATCCCAATCCATCCTTCTTTTCAGAGGTTCGCATACATTGTAATGAAATGCATTAGGAGTTTTCTTCACTTGAAATCCAAATGAGACCCATTTTGGCTCACACCCTTGACAGTCTCTTTTATAAGCACTGCTGTCTCCTGTTCATGTGTGGGCTTAGTAAAATGCTTCCTTTGTAAGATGCACAGAGACAATATAATGCCACGAAAGACGAAGGTGTCAAAACACAAAGTTAGAGGCAATCTAATCAATGCCTCCTGATTTAGCCTTTAAAGACTCTCTTCATTAAAACTCTTTAATTGTGAGGCTTATCTTGAGGTAGAGCTGTTACTTCATATTTTTCAGTGTCATTCTTTGGACAGTCATTTGTACCTTTTCAACGTATTTTCAATATTCATTGTTTAGTAAATTGGATGCCTTGTTAGCATGGTGGTGGTATGAATGACATGCATTAAAATGATTGAAGGTAATAGCATATAAATGCATGTACATCTCCCCAAAAGTTTGCTTTCTGTGTACACCAGTATAAAATATATATTTTTCATTGTGGGCCTTTTTATCTTTTATGTACGAGGATGTGCTTTATCCTCCTTGCTTTATTTTTTTTAAATATAGATTTCAGTTTTATTTTCATATTTGCTGGTTCTCAGCAAACAAATGTGAATCCCACGAAAATGGTGAAAAACAATGTGCCCACAATGGACTATACCCTTCTAAATATATTCTAACCAAAATTCTGAAAAGAGGTGAGATAAGAGAAAGATGGCACATTGTCAACTCTTCACAAACAATCATAAAGTTGGTAATGGTTTCTAGAAAGCAACTTCTTGAAAGGAGTTGACACTTGAAAAAACAGAGTGTGTCTGAAAGCACATAATTTGGAAAATGCTTTTAAAAGAAATATTCACTTTCCATTTGAAAACTACTAACATAAAATAGATGAAAACCTATTATAATAATCTTTCTTTTGTACATGAGCCAGGTGACATTGTATTTTGTTAAACAGTAGTATATGGTATCATTGAGGTACATAGTAGCACTGTTCATGTATGATATATCAGTAATGTATTACTTACAAGTTAAAGTCCCTGTTTATGTGCTTATTAAAAAAACAAAAAACACAACAACCCTGTAAGAATAATCTTATTAATGGATTCAACAAATATATGCATTTTCAGAATAATCTCATATTTTTATAATCTATCATAAAAATAGTTGTGTTTAATCTCTCTTGAAATGTTTAGAATGCTAAAATTGTTAATGGCCTCATTACAATTATTACCAGTAAAAATAAAAAAATTTAAAATAATATGGAAAAACAAAAAGATAGATACTACAGAATTTATATACAGACACTCTTGAAAATGGAAAAAAATCATGCAACTTTGACCTGGTTTTCAAATGACTAGTGTGGTGAGTACAGCTGCTCTAGCTTTAGTAATTATTTGTGATAGGTTGTTTTTGAGTCCCATATGTATAGGAGCTCCAGGCCCAACTACCTCATTTGCTGGCACACAAACAGATTCTTCCAGGTGCTGAAAATTAAATTTTAATATATTATTTAAATATTAAGAGAATTATAGTTTCAGTCTTTTTATTGTTACAGCTGTAATACAAAGTATGAGTATAGACTACAAAGATTGTTGAATAGTCTACCAAATAGAAAATTTACACTGGTTTTAAATACTTCATGGTAATAAATATTTGAGTCATTTCTACATTACTTATATAATATTTCATATACAGCACACTGAAAAAATGTTATACAGATATTTTATTAGTGCATTTTCTAATCAGACTCAAAGTTTTTAAATTTAAGTTTATGCTATTTTTGCAATGTAAAATAAATAAAACATAAATAATAGTAATGAAGAGTGAAATTCATTCCTGTGCAAAGGACTAGTGTAAAGCCTATGCATCAGTTAGGCCCTGATTCAGCAAACCAGGTAAGTCCCATTGAAGTCAAGTTAGCTGCTTTGGTTTACTGGGGCCTTCAGCATGTGACTTCAATGGGACATAAGCATGTGTTTACAGTTAAGCAAGTGCTTAAGAGCTTTGCTGACTGGGGGCTTTCAGTTCTGTTTTAGGGCTTAAGTGGGACTGAAGTGTGCACAGGAATGAGTTTCATCCTTAAAAATATTAAAGTGGGGAGCAGATAGGTTTTTAGAAGACATAATAATATTGAGTTGATTGTGTAGTACATGGAAAATATTCGGAAATTGTAAGAATTTTTTTTTTACCCCTGTTGACTGTCTGCTTCTTCAGTTGTTGTGTAATTTAAGTTGCTGGGTCAGTGTTGGTCAGCAATGTCCCAGTCCAAAAATGGGGGGTGGGGGAATAAAAAAGGTTTTGTTTTTTTTATGTTTTGAAATATTTGTGAGAAAGTAAGTCTTTAGAAACTGCCATCCCACTATATTAATATTTGTAAGGCTGTGTTTTGTAGATGATATGGGGATGATATCACTTGAAATTCTCTGGTCTGTATGCTGTGTTTTTTTTCATTATCTTCTTGGTATTTGAGTTTTCAAAGGTTGTTTAGGTGGAATTAAATCAGGTATGGATTTAATTTTTCCATTGATCATATCTTAGAAGGCAAAGTCATTCCATCTGTCTTGATTATTACACTGAGTATTGAATGTGATTTATTTTATTAGAGACAGTATATTTTATTCCATTGTAGCAGGATGCGTTCACCATGGGTCTAAGTTCAATGGGCTTTGGATCAGGTGCCATATGATCTTGTGGAAATGGGAAATAAGAAGACAGCTGTATTGCTATAGTACAAGATCTCGTGCAAGGCAACAAAGTCCCAAAATCTTCCACGTGTTTTAATCTTTTCAAAATCAATTGGCAAATCACAATACTTGTCTCTCTTAATTATAGAGCTGCATTTCAGGATGCAACAGTTCAGAGTTCCTACTATAGTAATGTCTTTTACTATTTTTAGTAGGGATGAACTTTGGCCTGAAAGGTCTAAGATGGAATAGATTCAAAACAAAATCCAAACCACCTTAATTACACAGTCACCCAGAAAACCAGAATTGTCAATGAGTATGCATGATATAATTTTCCAATATCTGTATATCTAAACTAAAAATTTATACTGAAATAACATTAACAATCTTACTTTAATTGACCAAAATCGAAGATCAAGTTCTCTCTCTCTCACGCACACACACGCTCTGACTATAGAATGGTTTATATTTTCTTTCATAATATCCTGAGTTTAACTCTATAAATGTTTATTTTCCTCAGATCTATAACATGATTTAAATATTTCAATATTTACTAACTTTTAAATATTCACGTTCTTTTTTCAAAAAAAAAAAAAAGTCAAAATAATATGAATTAATTAAGTGTTCACATGTCCTTTTAGATATACATTGATTTCTACTGATATGGAATCAATTTAAATGGCTGCAGTCTTCTTTCCCCTTAAAATATTTTAAGGATGATGAACTGTTAGATATTGTTAATTTTGAGCATGATGTAGTTTTTGTGGGCCCTTTGGCTGCTGCTAGGTCTTCCCCTTTTGAGACTCCCAGATTAAGTTCTGGAGAAGTAGGATATTCAAGGATACAGTGTGAAAGGAGGGATATATGATAAAGATTGACAAAAAGAGCCAGCAAGTACTTTTCTTGTTCCTGAAATATGACCTCATGTTCATTGTCTGGCTATGCTGGAAGGAGGACAGGAAGCACTGGGATGTAGTTTTAATTAGGCCACAACTTTAGTCTTAAATATCTGGGAGTACCTGGCAGATAAAAATATACAGTGCAAGTAATTCCATAATCATTTCCATATACTCAGACGCTTCATCAGCCTTCCCCCTTTCCTTTTCAGGTCTCAGAAACCCAAGAACCTGCTGCTGGGATCCTGCCCTTCTCCCCCTCCTATGAGGGTTAAGGGAGGCTATAAAAGTCGAGGGGTTGACTCCCTGCCACACCAGTTGTGGGAGCCCTGAACCCCCTTTCTCCACTCCTTTAAAGAGTGCCTCCTTTAAGTCCTTTACCAATCTTTTTTTTATCTGATCACTGTATCCATTTCCGATGGAACACTTGCACAGGACATAAAGAGGGCTTTGGCCAGCACAACCCAGTGCATAAATAATCCCGATCTTCCGATCACCTGTGGGGCAGGGGGCAAGTCCCCATGCTTTCCTGGTCCAGCTGAACTGCTTTCCGCCTCTTCCAGGAATCCGGTACCCTCTCATGCAGGGGGCCTTAAAGAGGCAACTCCCTTTTCCCATCAAGCCAAACAAAGGTCCACACTGTTTAATATGCCATGAGAGTATTTTCAAGACCTAAATGTACCTTTCTTTTATGCACCGACAAAGTTAGTTTAACACTGTCTGTGCCTATGACTAGAGAAATGAATCTGATTTTCAAAATCAGATTTTTAAGAACTGTGATGACCTCTGATCACTGTCCAGTCAAATGGCTATACAATGCAATTTTGTGAACCTTCTCAGTGAAGATGAAATAAGTTAGGTTTTCACCTTTCCCCTGTTAATTATTGTTATTAATGTTTACATTTACCACAACAATGTGTTGTCTTATTGAATAACTCTATAACACTTGATGCTTTTGAAAGGTGCCATGTTAAACTCTACTTTCCCCAGCCTCATGTTTTGTATAATACTCATGTTTGTGCAGATAAAAGCTGTCTTTGCCATATAAGTGAAAGAGATTAAAATATAAAATGTATGGAGTTTAATACTACTGAGGGACTATGTATAACTATATAGAAATAAAAAAGAGAAAATGAACCATGGTTGAAAGAATAACAATAGGAATTCTAAAAGAACAAACATTTTGATATATACTTAACTAAAACGTTGTTGAATTATAAACAATAATTCTGTCCCTTTATAAAATCATAAAATAGGTTCCTATTAACCGTGTCTCTTCTGTCTTAAGAATTGGAAATGCTATTTCTTTATCACGTCAGCAGTCAAATCTACAGTCTAATTTGCTAATCTGTCATTGGGGTGGACAACTAACCTGTAGAGCAAAGAACTCCATTCTTAAATCTACTCACCAGATAAGCCTGGGATTATGCTTTCATTTGGTTTAATGGAATAAATATTTGGGGTTGAAATCGTGGCTTTATTCAAGTCAATGACAAAACCCCCATTGACTTCAGTGGGTATAACATGATATTGGATTACCTTGCAGAAACTTATGTCTACAGCATGTTGGTAATTATATTATAAATTATATTGCAAATCCTCTTTTTAGATTACATATCACTGTACTATATAAAACGTTTTTCTTCTGAGACAAACAAAAGAGGGAAGATTGGAATTAATTTTTTCTTCCACTTATATAATGTTTTATATCGTTACTTTTTTGCCCTTCTAGCAGCCTGAGAGTAAGGAATCCATACTTAAGACTTGCACTCTTATCAGAGCAGCAGATGTTCTCACCAGTATTTCTTTAGGTTTCTTTTCACCATGCCATCAGTTGTTCTGTATGATTATGACTTACCGACTTTAGTAAGACCATGTACACCTTATCAAATTCACAGATATACCACATAGATTTAAAGGGATTCACTATTGTATAACCTCACTTCTCTTGTAATTGACATCAAATCCTGGACGTTCTGAGTTTTAACATTTAACTCAATACTAAGACATAGGGGATTGACCCTTGAAGACTGAACAAGTCTAATTGGAAGTAGCATAAAAGATGATAATATCAATGGGTTTCATTGTAGTATAATTACATGTTGAGGCAGAACCCTGAAACTCTATGACTGTACATTGACAGGCAGTATCTTAAAAGCTGAAGTCAGGAAGCTAATTTCTAGGGGAAATAGCAGCTAGAATAATACAAAATATGTATTTTAATTACTGATCATCATAGTTTAATCATCAGTCCTTTTCTACAGTTAGGCCTTTTTCTTTTCATTGTTTCTTTGTATTTCAAATGAGATCTTAAGAATTAAAATTCTGGCATTCTAAGATTGTAGGGGCCTACGAAACTTATGTTCAACATCCATCCTTTTTTCATGCTCGGTAATTAAAAATGGCTATGGGCATTTTTTATCCTCTGAGATTTACCAACTGCTGTAGCTTTCAACATTTGTAGAAGGATTTCTTCACCTGCTTTTGTATGAAATAACCAAATATCAGAGCAGCTTGAAGTATTTTTAAAAAAAAGTTTACCTCTAGTCCTCTTGTTTTCAGCACATAAAGAAGACTGTATCATTAGTCTACCATTCTATTAATTTTGAAATCCTAAGAACAAAAGTCATTAATAAGTCTTTTGTCATGGAAAAAAAAGAGAAGATTCCTTTTTACTATTTGTATGTCATTCTGCCAGGCCTAGAAAATTAGCCTAATTTATTATTTAAAACACTGGTGGGATTCCTAATTGCATTCATCATTAGACATGACACGTTTAGAACCGAGAACCATATCCAGTGAGAATTTTCCTGTTTGAATTTTGAAATAAAAATATTTTTCAAGAGATCCCTAGCTATTGCTTGTTACCATGGCAACAGTCCTATTTGTCTGAGAGCTCTGTCCGCTGCCAATGAGAGAGCGAGCAGCGTCAACTAAACATACGAATACATCAAAGACAAATTCATATGCTCAATCTGATCAGCTCAATTAATGTAAGAACAGAAGCTGAAGGGGGTTAAAAGAGGGCACCCATTCAGGATAGATGAAGCCCCTTTTAGCAGAATATATACGTCGGCCTTTTGGGGGAGGAATTTAGCACACTGTCAAAAACATTATCAGAAAAGGAAAGTACTAGGCCTCCTACACCTAACAGATATGAAGCTGTCAGACAAAGAATAGCACTATTCATTAAATGACACTTATTTTCTCCCACTTTACAAGAATACAGCGAACAAAACAAGCAGGGGAGCAGCTGAGAGAGAGACACTTTTTTCTTTTCCTAGTGATGACAGACATGCAGCAATTATGGTGATAACTAAGGAATACTAAACAAGAAGCCAGGCTCCATTCTGTTTATCACCTTAAATTTTATGTTACTAAATTTGCATGCAACTCTTGTTTTGTTTTATTATTTATGTCTGGGACAAATTAGATCCTTTTGTTTTTAACATGGTGCTTTCAATTTGGTGAAGAGCTCCTCTAAACTACACACATTCTCTCACTTTTCTTGTTAAATGGCCATATCAAGTTGAAGTGCTTTTGAAGTAAGACATTTTCAAAGCACAACAAAACTGCTGTTATCAATGGGGAAAAAAGAACATTAGTGTAATGGCAGGTATCGTGTAAAATTTCTACTACATGTAGTTTAAAGGAGCTATAGTGAAAAGTTGTATTAATTGCTACCTCTGCTTTCAGAATATAGTACATAGTGCAATGGTGTTTTTTTTTAAATTGATTCATTTTTTGCTGTCTTAGAACGTTGTAGTTGATTGGTAGTAGAAGTTTAGCTTGTGTGCTTTGTAACAGGTGCAAGCAAGATGGAGATCCCACAGGGTTACTGCCTTTTAAGAATTTTATGCCTAAGCCATGATGATCTGATTTAAGGTCCATTATCAATAGTCTGCTACTTATATCTGCATGATCGTGGACTGATTGATACCGACTTTGCAGCCATGTGCTCCATAATGTCCTGTCAGGAAATGCTGACAGTTACAATGAAGGAACAATAAATGTGGGGCAGCGGTAATGTAAAGGGCCAGCCTGGCTGTATGAAAACTGATAGCTGGGATATTGGCTCCTGTGTTACCATATACACCAGTCCCTTTGAGAATTTAGCTGGTGAGTGAATTAAAATGGTCTCTGGATACATAGAAAAGAAAAAAAATCTTCATTTAAGAAACTTGCAGACTTTGCCAAAACACTGCTTTAGAAGAACACAGAAAAACAAAACAATACAAAAATCTCTCCTTACTCAAAAAATCTAGGAGTGTCGGACACCGCTGAAAAACTGACACTTGACAAATTGATACACAAAAAGAGCACTATATCCATTTTTATGTAACTGTAATCCATATGATGTACAATTAAAACAAAATATGAGTAAGATATTTATGCTAATTTCAATTGGTTGACAGGATATATTTTCATTCATGCTTTAATTTGGTATCTGAGCACACTCATAATTTTCATTTGCCATTATATCTTGTGTGTGTGTGTGTGTGTGTGTGTGTGTATATATATATATATATATAATCAATTAGAGAGAAATAAGCAATTTAGGATATATAATTCAATGCAATGACCCTAATCCTGCACCCATTATTCTATTACAGTTCCTATTGAGTTGAATTGGGCCTTGATCTTGATTGCTGCTTTTGACCCATTGAGTTCAACAGGAGTTGTGTCTGAGTGAGACGGACTGGGTCTCATATGCATGCGATCAAATTATGGAAACTGGCAAAAAATGCATCCTGAATTCATAAAGTCAGTTTTACTTAGACTTAAGTCTCTGATTTATAGTTAATTTGAGGTGCCACAGATAGAAGTAATTCTAGAGAAATAGACAAACAAAAATGTCTACTATGTTAAGGGATTGAAAAAGTCTGATTTTTGTATTATTCACACATAATCAAAGTAATTCAAGTTTAATGCTGAAATGTTGTCCTTAATCTAATCTATTGCTTATGATTATTACTATTATTATTATTTAAAATATAAATTACCATAGTTCTCTAAGGCCCCTATCAAGACTGAGGCCTAATTGCGTAAAGTGCTATGCAAATATATGAAGAGATGTAAATCTAAGACTTTTTCATACCTTTAGATAATGTAGTCCACTCTTTGGAGACAAAGTTAATATATGTTGGTAGTTTTAAACTTTATTTTAAGCTGTGCTCAAACAAAATCACATTTTCAAAACAAAACAAAAAACCTGATGTTTAATATAATAATGTAATCTAATACTGTAGCTATCTGACAAAATTCACCTAACTTTAAAAGATGTTCTCACTGTAGCTGAATGTGGTGGGTCTTTGTCCAGCAGGCCAAAAGAAAAAGGGCTTTCTACTTCTTTGCATTGGGTTATGAAGGAAGGAGGATGGGAAGGGGAAACCTGCCTGAATGGAGCCATGGGAGTATAGTGCAGCAGGGAGACTCCCCATCTCACCCCTTTCTCAAATCCCTTTAATTTTTATATGGGGGAAGGCACTGGGGTCCCAGCAATGGGCAGGGACCAGACTGGGAAGGGAGAGGGCAGATAGCAGCCTTCCCGAATAGGTAGAAACAATTAAGGAAAGAATGACAACCTGCATTGTATGATTTATTGCCGAGTATTCCCAGAATGTGGTAAGTGAATAAAGTTGCTGCCCTATTAAACCCCATCCATTGCATCTTGTCTTTCTTCCAGCATGGCTGGAACAATGAGAGCATACTGAAAGCCTCCCTAATCTGCATATTGACACAATATGCTGAATCATCATTAAGGTAAAGTTTGAGATGTTTCCACAGATCCTCCTTTCAAACTATCAACACACAATAAACCATAACAGTTCCAGAGGCTATTACATATCAATATCTAATTAGGCAGTCCTTAGTAAGCCGGGCACAGATACTTGACAAGATAAATAACAAATTTAGGATATATAAGTCCAAGGAAAGAGAATTATATCTTGTATTTCAAAGCCTACCTACTGCTCCATTATTTGCAGATCAATGAAACCACAAGGCCAAATCCCTCTAACCTTAGTCATGAAGCATTATGAGTGCTTGACCGAGTAAGGCAGATATGATTTGGCCCGTATTGGTGGTCACTTATCTACATTAGGATTACCAGTATGAAACATTTGGGCTTTTAAAAACAATAAGCTGTTTTTAAATTATCGATACATAAAAAACTATAAGAACTCTTCTTTTTCTTCCGCTGGTATAGCTTAAAAATGTGGCAACTGACTGTTACTTGATTTATTTAAAAAAAAAACTATTTTAGCCTGATATCTTGTACAGTATGCCAAGAATCAAACAGAAGCAAAATTTTAATGTTCACATTATAACCTTCTGGAAATAGGGATGTATAATGAAAACACTGATAGACCCTGAATAAACTTACACTGACAGGCAGTAGTACTAGTAGGCACCCATAATTAGATCTTTTGTGTGTTTGCAGTTAGCTTTAAAAAAAACCTTCCACATTTATTATAAAAAATTCAAAATGAACTACCAAAAGGTAAGTTGTATACTAATGATGGCAATGAAAAAAGAATTTACAAGAAAATATTCTTACTATTTTAATTTATTATGATGGTATTTATTATGGTTTCATTAAAAGAAATGTGATTGACTGAAGTTTTATTCAAAGATATCCAGTTGACTCATCTTTCTGAAATGGAAAGGTCAGCATAATGAATTTACCTTTTGGAATGATAGACTTTAGTTTTTTTGTACTGATCTACTATTCAGAATAAGAGACTAATATGGATTATATTACGCGTTACAGTAAGCTATTATATTTTTATAGGTAAAACTCTTTATAAGTGAAATACATGATTATTTTGGCTCCCCTGAATTCTTGAATATTTTCAAGTTCACATAGAGTATTATGTAAATGTATTATAGTCTAAATTCTTCCATAGAGAGCAGTTGCGTAATTTGAAATATTGTTCACAATGTGAAATGTTTGCTGCATTTCTTTAAAAACCTCCTCATTTTTAGAATATTATAAAAGTTATGTTTTATTTTAATTGTCTTCTAAAAAAAATTCAGATCACCCTAATCTGCATTTGAACATTTGCAAAGAAACACATTTTTCTCACTTTTTCTGTTTATACAATTCCCTTTTCCTTTACTGTTCAATATAATATTTTCCGGCTGTAAATTCTCCTACCTTGGAAATCATAATTAAAAGTGAAAGGACTGACAACGACATTTACCTATCTTTTATACAAGAAATTAAGTTTATACTTGATCTAGTGAAGTACTCTTAATTTATAGTGGACAACAAATCAGTATATATTACATTTAAGATGCAGTGGCATAAACCTATTGCACACTGGAGGTCACCCTTGCTACTTACAAATTTTTTACATTTTTGCAAAAAATGCAGCCATTGTATATTTTAATATACACAAGGTGGCTTTCTACAATATTTTTAGCAAAAACTCAAGTCCATATTTAGGGCTATGCAAACTCCATATTTAGCTAACCATACTACAACATGGGGAAAGCCATTTGTAAAAATCTAATTGCAGTCTGATTCTCAAGTGACTGGTACAAATAACATGAAGCTTTTTGGTATCAAAATAGAGACTTTGGTTGTCTATTGAATTTCTTGTGGAGAGTTTCAACAGCATTGTGTATTTCTATCTTATGATATATTTTATTCTATAGCATATGAAGTATAGAGGTGTTCAGCTGTAGTGATGATTACTAAGGGTATATTAGATATGATACTCTGTGGTGCATATTTAAATGGTTTGCTCAGCAATTTACTCCACTGTCTCTTGATATTATTCTTATGGTCTAAAACTGTGTAGTAATACTGACTTTTATTTGTTTATGGTAAACAACCTGTGAGTTTTGCACTTCATTAACCAGGAGAACTTTTTGTACTCAAGACCAGATCAGTAAGATCTTGGGAAAGCCTGTGTAGTATGGTCTTAACCATAACCAAGGCAATTTTTAATACTCCTGAGACAGGGATGAGCAAGCCAACAGGAGACTGGAAGGTTTCAGACCTGTCAGTCAAAGCACCCCAAACTTCAGTTTCCCCACCAGGGTCAACCATTGGCCCAGTGAGAACATTCAGATTTCACTTCCATTTTTCAAGGAATTAATGAAAAAGCATTAACCCCAATGAGAATAGATTGTTTTTCTTTGCCTTTAAGAAATAAACAGCAAAGAAGAATTTATTTCAGAGAAAGTTACATTATATTTCCAAAGGTACGTGAGCATGGTCAAGTTGTAGTAAACCCAAAATGTACATGTAAAAAAAAAACTTTAATTTTATTAACAATTATGTATCCATCAAGATCACAGTCATACTAAAAAAAATCCTGTAATACATATAAATCTGCTATGCGAGCTAATTGTATTCAGATCATACAGTCAAACTTTATCCTTTCTCACAGGATAAAAAAGATATGCATAATTAGTAAAAATAACTTTTAATATTATCTGGATGCATTATCCTCTTAAGGCTCAAAGTCTCCAGATATTTTAAATGGAGGGATAAGGAGTATACCCAGAACATTAAAAAATAAGTAAACCAATTTAGCTGTGTAGTTTGTTGAAAAAGTAGGAAAGCACCATAAAAAGTCTTATAATTTGTACTCCTTACTAATATGACCTGAGGCCTTAATTGTCCATTTCAATGGGAGTCCAGAGAGTAGAGGAGCAAGCCTGCATTGTGTCAATTCTTGCTTAATGTAACAATTAAAGAAAATGAAAATCTGAGGATAAAAAGGATGGAAGTGTCTCTCTTAGGGTATATGTCATCCTTAAGATGCAAAGCCATCAATAGCATCAAATACATGAGGTTCTGTCATCCTGAATCCTCCCCTCATAGTAAAATACAGGATGCTTGACGAATATTCAAGCCATTTCCAGTGGCAGTTACCAACAATTTAAGAGAGATATTTCCTCAGTGACAAAGTTCATTCTAACCCAGAAGTATAAATGTTGGAGTATAGATGCTGGCTCTCTGATGCAGAATGGAACAGTAGAAAGTTTACGTTTTATGCTTTGTTGTTAAGTTAAAAATAAAGTCAAACCCCAGAGAGCAGGTGAGTTTGAACAGTGTGTGTGTGTGTGCGTGCGCGTGTGCGTGCAAGTACACACACGCACATTGTATTAATACCAGAGTGGGGACACTGTTGTGGATGTTTATCTAAAATTCAACATATCAAGCATAATCAGGGGGCTGTTGGCAGAAGTAATTTACATCAATTAACTAAATGGATTGTAGCAAAAGAGGTAAGGTATTAAATCAATAACTTTACTGAAATTATATATGCACTGTTCATGCTTCATAGTTAAGGTTGAGCTGGGTTTTGAAGGGATTCAACCTCTTTATTATATATGAAGAATACAGTGTGTTACATGTAAAATTTTTATTAAGATTGTGGTAAGGATGAGTATGCATCAGTAACTTCAAGTAGAAAATCCTTACAAGAATGGTGTAATTATCCCCAAAACAAGAATTACAAACCCAGAAAATTTAGAATTAAGGTTAAACTAAAAAAATAAAAATAAAAATCCAAACATGCTGAAGTAAGGTTGCTCCAAAGCAACCTTAACTCTATCCTGTAGTGACACTAAAGAATAATCATACAATTATGATTAAAGCATTTTAGTGTTTGTGGTCTGATTTACAAGGAACTGATTTTTTTTTTTTTAAATTCTCCCTCCTTCCCCAATGACACCACTGCCTGATAGAGTCAAAGTTTTGGGGTACATTTCCATGCCTGGACAACTTAACGCTGAATTTCCTGAGTTTGTAATACTTGTTTTAGATAAATACAACATCTCTGTCATGTTTTTTACTCTTACGTTACTGGTGTGAACTCTCAACATTATTTCCAGTGTAATGTAGGTTTTTATTTAGAAATAAATACTTAAAATATAGATGGTTCTCGTAGTATGCTCATCACCATATCTGAACACCTTCCAGTAGCCAACTTTACTAACATCTGTCATATGTTGTTTGTTCTCTCATCTGCTTCCCAGGGGGAGATGTGTGTGCAGTGGAATATCTTCTTTTGGTAGAGGTTTTGTTTTGTTTTTAAATATACCTATTGCTATGTGTTTTATATTAAAGTTAGGTCAAAGAAATGTATCTTGCATTTGGAGTGGAAGGTGGTGAGGTTGGTGATAGTTCCTGAGGGAGTTCATTCCACAGTCTTGGACCAGCCCCTGATAAAGTTCTGTCCCCAGAACACATGAGCTTTACCCTTATTATAGAGAGTATTGTGTGCCAGAGGAGTGTAGTTGCCCATTGTCTTCATCCCAGATTTTTAGGCAGACTTTCAGATATCCTGGGCTCAAGTCATGGACTGCCTTGAACTCTATTTGAAATTCTGTAGGAAGCCAGTGTACAGAGTGGAAGAGAGGTTTGATGTGCTCACAATAACCTGTGATGCAAAAGTTGCACTGCAGAGTTCTTTACTAGTTTGAGTTTCCGAAGTGCTCATGCTTCATGCCCAGGTAAATTGCATTGCTGTAGTCTAGCCAAGAGGTGCTGAAGCCATGGAAAACCGAGGCCAGGTCATCATCTGCCAGGATAGGATGTTGTCTTGTAGCCAGCCAGTGATAGAAAGCATTAGAAAGGATATGCTGCTATGTGAAAGCTTAGTGTCAGCAAGTCATCCAAGAGTATTCCTAAGCTATGGACTGAACTGATGAATTGTGGGTGTGAGCCTTCAACCAAAGGAGACTGTGCCATAGCTGCGAATGCTTCAAAATGCTTTCCTCCATCCACCACCATCACTTCTGTCTTGCTCATGTTCAGCTTCAGCCAGCTGTTCTTCATATATGTGCTGATCTCATCCAGGAGCTGGAGCAGGTGTAGGCTGGGCAAGGAGCAGGAACAGGAGCAAGGCTAGAGACAGTGGAGGCAGGGAGAGGACCAAATGGAGCTGGGGGCTAGGAATGCATTGAGCAGCCCCACTGGACTGACCGCTATTGACCGTAAGTATCAGCCTGCTGACTCCTGCAACCTGATTCTTGCTAGACAGCTTCTATAAGCTGCACTTATTGGATTGCAAGGAGACTGGCTCTGTTTCAGGTCAGATTCACAAAGTTTTGGGTCAAGACTCCTTTAGGGTGTCTGGAAATTTTTTAATGAGTGAATGTACTGAACTCTGGGAATGCAAGTGTGCTGTTGGTTGGTGGGTGTAGGTGGAACAGATCCATGCTGTTTGAGAAGCCTTCCTGAATGTGGTTGATCTTTTCAGTGAAGTAGGATGATAGTTCTTCTCAGCACTTGGTGCTCAGCTCTGATGCAGGCTATAGGTGAGTTAATTAAGGCTAACCACCCTGTATAGGTCCTTCAGGTGGGATTTGGCAGCTTCAGAAGTGGCTGATAGTAAATTCTCTTGGTCTCTAATATGACCTCGGCATAGGCTTTGAGGAATTCATGTTAGATCCTGTCAGTATCAGCCTTTGTTTTCCACCAATGGTGCTCGAATTTCCACCACATCCTCTTCTTCTGGCACAGGGTGTCAGAAAACCAAGGAGATCTATGTGGGTGATGGGGGAAAATGGGCCTTTTGAGGGCCAGCATGTTGATGGTTGAGGCTAGTGTAAAATGACAGTGATTCATCAGGTCCCCTACTTGTCATCCTGTGCATGGAATGCTGTTGTCTATTGGCAAGCCTTGGAATTTGTGGGAGTCTATCAGTCTTTGTGGTTGAATCAGGATTGTTGGTCTTTCTTGTTGCCTGGGAGTGGGAAGATTAAGTCCAGGGGATGACTGGCTGTGTGGATTGGACTAGATGTCCTAGGGAGGTGAGTGAGGGAATGAGTTTTTGGGCTTTTCCACCTTTAGCCTTGTGAAGATGAGTGGTGAAATCTTCCAGGCTGGGGTGTTTCACCACCGTCACCTTTCTTGTTGAAAGGTTAATGGCTTAATGGCACATAAGTGCCAATGTGTGAGTCTCTCTCCATGTCCGAAAAGGTTGTGTTAAGGATTCATTGCTTATGGCATTTGAGTGAGGAAGATGAACAAGTGTTAATACATCGGCTCTCGTTTGCCTCAAAAGCAAAAGTTGATTTAAATATTATTCACCACTTTCTCTGCCGGTATAAATTGATGAAACTCAGTTGAATAGAATCATAGAATTGTAGACCTTGAAGGAACCTCGAAAGGCCTTCTAGTCCAGTCCCCTGAACACAAGGCAGTACTGTTATATAGACCATCCCTGGCAGGTGTTTGTCTGACCTGCTCTTAAAAACTCCAATGATGGAGATTCCACAACCTCCCTAGGCAATTCATTCCAGTGCTTAACCACCCTGACAGTTAGGAAGTTTTTCCTAACGTCCAACCTAAACTGCCCTTGCTGCAATTTAAGCCCATTACTTCTTGTCCTGTCCTCAGTAGTTAAGAGGAACAATTTTTCTTCCTCCTCCCTATAACAAACTTGTATGTACTTGAAAACTGTTATCATGCCCCCTCCATCTTCGCCAGACTGACAAACACAGTTTTTTCCATCTTCCTTCATGGGTCAGGTTTTTCTAAACCTTCAATCATTTTTGTTACTTATCTCTGGACTTTCTCCATTTTGTCCACATCTTTCCTGAAATGTGGCACCCGAACTGGACACAGTACTCCAGTTGAGGCCTAATCAGTGCGGAATAGAGCAGAAGAATTACTTTTTGTGTCTTCCTTATAACACTTCTGCTAATACATCCCAGAATGATGTTTTCTTTTTTTGCAACATGTTATACTGTTCACTCATATTTAGCTTGTGATTCACTATAACACCCAGATCACTTTCTGTAGTACTCCTTCCTTGGCAGTCATTTCCCATTTTGTATGTATGCAACTGATTGTTCTTTCCCAAGTGGAGTACTTTGCATTTGTCCTTATTGAATTCCTATTTACTTCAGACCATTTTTCCAGTTTGTCCGGATCATTTTGAATTTTAATCCTATCCTTCAAAGCACTTGCAACCCCTTCCAACTTGGTATCATCCGCAAACTTTATAAGTTTACTCTCTATGCCATTTATCTAAATCATTGATGCAGATATTGAACAGAACTGGACCCAGAACTGATCCTTGCAGGACCCCACTTGATATGCCATTCCAGCTTGACTGTGAACCACTGATAACTACTCTCTGGGAACAGTTTTCCAGCCAGTTATGCATCTTATAGTAGCTCCATCTAGATTGTATTTCCCTAGTTTGTTTATGAGAAGGTGATGCAAAACAATATCTAAAGCCAAGATATACCACATCTACTGCTTCCTCCCTCTCCACAAGGCTTGACCTTGGCTCAATATGTTAAATAAGGTTACCCTTTATCTATATCACAGCAGATATAGATGTAACAGCTCTATGGACTGTGCTGCTTTCCTGGCTGGAAGGCAAATGTGATTTTGATTGAAACTTTTAACACAAATGATGATAATGTGTTAGGGAGCACTTAGACTAGACACAACAGATTTGAGACACTTTGAGAGAGGCAAGCAGTATAGCTGCTCTTTTGGTCCATTATTGTTCAAAGCATTAATAGGAATTATTTAAATATTACAAATAAAAATTGAGTAGGTAAGACAATCTTAAATCTTTGTCTTTTAATTTATATCCCAGCAAGTAATAAAACCACTTAATTCTGATCTTGCTTACAACAGTTTTATACTAGTGTAACTTCACGGATTCATCAGAGTTCATCCTGATTTACATCAGTGTGAGATCAGAGTTAGTCTCAGCGTCCCATGGTGTGGCCCCTTTGAATTAAGGGCAGAATATATGGGCCAGGTCTAAAATCCTCTCAGCCCCAAGAGGGAAGGGTTGTTCAGACCCCTGACCCTAAAGGGGAGCTCTTTGGGGGAAGCTGTATAAACTGAACTCCAGAAGAAGGTCAATATTGTATAAGACTCTGGAGGCGAGTGGTTTATTTCTGTTCCCCTCTAGAATAAGCTGGGGAAAGTGTGCCTAAAGGGCCTTGTTCAGCCAGCAGGAGGAGCTACAAGGCAGGCACACCCTTCAACAGTCCCCAGGAGTGTAAATCCTTCTTGACCACTCATAGATTGGCACAATCTGCACCATTTCTGTTGCAGTCTCATTCTTTTCTGAAATGATTATTCTGCTTTGAGAAGTCTTGGAAGTCAGATTCTTTGCTCATTGCAAATATAGAAGACTCCTCAGGGATCCAAACCAAGAAGGATTTACTACCGTATTCCAAGGGAAGGCTTTGTTGGATATAATAGATTGCAGCTCCTCTCAGTCCCAATGTTCTTAATCATTGTTTAGTGCAAAGCTGCATCTTCTTTTTAAAAGAGCTGGAATATAATCACTGCATATATTGATCTCAGAACCAGTGAATTCTACTTTTACTCAGATAAATTCAAAAGTTTGTTGTGGAACAGTGAAACAACACATTCTATTCAGGAAAAAATAGATTCAGAGGGTTTTACAGATAATTTTAAGAAGATTAAGATTCCATGTAACACAGAGAATGAATACTTTGGTTAACCATGTGGTAAAAAACTATAAATCCCCAGATTTAGTTTGCTCTCAAATTTGCAAAATTCCTAATCCTGACTTCATAGTCATTCATATTTCCACTGTGTTTTACAGCTGCAAATACATCATGTCCAGAAAGGATGTTCTTCTATGTCTACAATGCTACAAATCCACCCTGTAGTTTTACAAGAATTATCAAAGAAATTAATAGTATCCAACCTTTTGTGCTGTAGGTCCCAGATTTATTAAATTGCTTACCTACAGTTTGTTTAGTCCCGAGTCTATATCCACCCTATCAGGAGTGTCAGGAACAGCCACCCATTTACCCATCTTTATTTACCTGGGATTGTGATTAAGTAGGAATGTGATTAGTACCTAACTGAAGAACTTGGCTGAGTTGTTAATTCAATGTAACTTGTCGCAAAATACAAAATGTGTACAGTATTTTGGAGGATACATGTGTGGGATGCACTCAGTTTGAAGAAATTGTCTTTACTAGATTTTTTACCATGATCAAGTGTTCAGACAGCCTCGACAGAAACCAAAAATCTTCAATAGCTACAGTCTTGGCATGAGGCAGGAAATTTGCCATAGAGTTAAATACTGTAAAAGCATCCCACACATGTATCCTCCAAAATACTGTACAGATTTTATATTTTGCCACAAGTTACAGTGAATTAACAACTCAACCAAGTACTTCAGTTAGGTACTAATCACATTCCTACTTAAGCCATTGCAAGGAAGGTGAAGAAACACCCTGCCTCTGCCAGTTCACCCTATGGGGGGGAAAAAACCCAACCTTCCTGACCCCTAAACAGATGGTTGACTAGACACACAGCATCTGCCAGGCTGGATTCCCATTGTTTTGCTTGTAAACTTTTCACATTCACATGCAAACAAATGATGGACCCAAACTGTGACATTTGGACCTTGAGCCAGATTACATATGTCTCCAAATTTCAGGTGTGTTTAGATCTTGAGTTTAGATCTATGTTTAATGCAAGCTTGGATAGAAATGAAAGTTTAGATATCTTGTATATTTAGCATCTGATTTTTCTCCCATTGAACCTACTTTGTAAATCTCATTGACTTTAATGGGACCAAGATGAGATCCTTAGAAGGAAGATCACAGTATGCTTTTCCCCAACCCTAGTTTTAAAATTTTGTGTAGTGCTTCTTTTTAGTTCTTATCTTAAACCATGTTTTCCCCTTCCTTTTGCTTCATAATTTCTATGTGATAATGCCCTTATTAAAATGCTTTTATTTACTTTTCAGGTCTATGTTTTCACCATTTAATTTTTTTTGTTTGCACAGATGTCCATAGACATGTAATGCATGTTCAAATCCAGTAACTGAATTCCAATAAATGGAAATGTGAGGTTTTTCAGGCCCACAAATTGCAAGCTCATTGAAAAACTGGGCCTTCATTGCTTGTACACCACCTATCTCTGTATTTAATATAATTTATTTCAAAGGCCATAGACCATAAGGGCTTTGGGACCAGACCATGCTTCCCCCACTTCCCCTGCCCCATTCCCACCTGAACTCTGTTTTCCAGGCTTTAATTATTGAAAGAACCTTTCTTCTTTTTCTTCTTGCCTTCCCTCCATACCCCAACCGCCATATATACCATAATGCTCCAATCATCCCTGACTTGCATTTACTTCTTTTCCTAGAAGGAGGAAGTCAGATCCAAGGTTGTACAAGGTCTGGGGGGCAAAGAGTGAAATTTTCAAGCGCGTAAGGGAGTCACATGCCCATATTCCATTGAAATTTAATGAGAATTGGGCATGAAACTATGTTTGGTTCCTGTGAAAATCCCCATGGGAGCATCTCTTTGACAGTTGCATAGAGGGAACATAGAAAATTTCAAATAGTCATTCAAATAAATGTAGATTTATTCAAATGTATGCTGATTTATATCATCTGAAAACTCAACTCTTTGGGGGTTTATGCATCAACAAGCAATACAATACTCAGTGCTTTCATTTTCAACACATGCCATTTCTGTAGGTTTCTCTACAATGCTTGATTTTCTTTTATCACTTTGTTCAGTGGTAGAGAAATGGCCTTTTGTGGAACCTAGTAGTATGTAATATTTTTCTCAGATGCCACAATGCTGTACTATAATTGATGTAGAATTTTTGGCAATTATGTTTGTAGTCCGGAGAAGTTGCAATTATGATGCCCAAGAAAGAGTTTTAGGGTTTAGCTTCATAAGTGCTCATGGAATATTTCCTTCTCACTTGGACGCTACAGACAGATATTTCTATTTGGAGTAACATAAGCAGTCTCCTCCTAGTGGTAACAAGTGCTAAATATTATGGGACATATTCTTTGCTTGAGTGGGCTTAGGGAGCTTTACACCTTTAGATAATCCTCTCAGGGGAACACTTAGCCTTAGTAATATACAAATTATGCCTTTTTTGCAGTCATTTTGCTTTTAAATAGCTAATAAACAATAGAAGAATGTTGTAAGATGTAAAATTTTGCTATGATATTAGAATCTTTTGATGTCTATATAAGCTTATCGCCCACATTTAACTTTGTAGTATCCTGTATCTGTATACAGCAATGCTTTCTATGGAAGTAACCAGATAACCATCAAAACAAAGCTAATGTTTGTAATCTAATGTTGAATAACAATTTTACAGGAGAACTTTTTTTGAAATTGTCACATTTTTAAAAATCGCTTGGATGTTCTACATTTTGTTGTGTAATTGTTTATCAGAGAGATCCTGTCACAGGACAAATATGATTTCAGTTTTTTATACTTAGTTGATTTCAAGACTGTTCACTGTTGTAGGGAGGATTGTGACATCAGAAGTGGTTTGCCTGATCATTATACTGTTGACCAGTTCATTTTATGTATTGGAATCCTATTGGATAAAAGGCTATAAAAGCTGGTTGTGGTTTTTCATATTTTTTATATTTTAAAATTCCACCTGTCATTGTATTGTATTGCTATTGTACATTCTAGTAGGTATGAAATAAAGCCTTGTGACTATACGCATGAAATATGGCTCACTTTTTACCAGCTAGCAGTGAGATTTTTATTATACCTACTAAAGACAAGTATAAATACAGCGAGTGTGTACAAGAGACAGAATGATTTCTGCACAGGTAACTATACGTTATAAGGAGTTACACACAGATCAAGAGTTTCTAGGTTACATCATGGTAACCACAAGATCAAAGCTATAGTGGTTTATTTTTGTCATTGGAACATTCAGATATGCACAGGGCCGGCTCCAGGGTTTTGGCTGCCCCAAGCAGCCAAAACAAAACAAAACAAAAACAAAAACAAAAGCCGCGATTGCGATCGTGATCTGCGGTGGCAATTTGGCAGGAGGTCCTTCGCTCCCAGGCGGAGTGAGGGACCGTCCGCCGAATTGCCGCCGAATACCTGGACGTGCCGCCCCTCTCCGGAGCGGCCACCCCAAGCACCTGCTTGACAAGCTGGTGCCTGGAGCCGGCCCTGGATATGCATATAGCTTTACTGACAATTTTCCTGTGATTATGTTTTAGAGAGCTGACACATCTCATCAGAGTTTTATCCAGAAAATATTTTTAAAAGAAAATCATATGCAAAATAATTTTATTATTATTTTAAGTGATATATAAAAAGCCTGTATATTTTTGTAAGATTTTATTCAGTTATAGAATTGGTATAACGATGTTTTACCTATTTTTTAGTCTTTGTTTTCAAGAGTTACAAGCATCTCATTGCTGGATGTGGGTTTTCAACATTGGAGGTGACTCATTCATTCATAACCCAATTTGCTTTCATTCATTTTCATACTGTAATTATATAACCTATACAATGTTCTGTTGTCTATCAATCTGGTTATATGTATGTTCTCTTCTCATTTGAATGAGCGATATTCATTCATTCAGTTCACATTTTTCTGTAGATAGTATCAAAATGTGAGGCTCAAAATGAGTTGGCTTTTAGTGAATAAAAGTTTTAAGAATCCTAAGGCATTTTAATCAAAAGGAATTTGGTATGCAGACAAATAAAGGAGCAGGAGAAAGAGGGGAAAGGCGATGACTCGTTGATTTACCTCTTCTACTACAAGTCCATCACCAAACGGCAATCAATTTTTCACAGAGAAGCATCACAAGGGGACAGGATGGAGCAGTGTAATTTTATTCATCTGCCATTTCATTTGCCATTTCATCACACCCCTCTCTAGTGACAGCCAACCCTGCCTCTTGTTTTTTCTCCATTCTTTCATTTAACTACTTACTCTCTCTTCCCATTCCACACACACTCCCTTCCCACACTGTGTCCAACCCATCTACACCTTTGTGTTGGTTAGTGCTCTTCAACATCCCATTCTCCCCATCTCCTTCAAAGGCAGATCAGTCCCAAGGCTGCTTTTAATTCTATACCCTTAAAATGGCTTGAAGAATGCACTTAGAGTTTAAGGCACTCAACCACATTAAGACAACTCAATGCTTAATGCAGCTTTAAGAGCTGAGAGGCCCTTAGCACTAGGGCCTTAAGAGCTGAGCTGCCTAAAGGGTGCTTAAGTAAGGCCTGATTTTTTTAACAAAATTTCAAGTGAAGTTTAACAGGAGCTGTGGATGCTCAATACCTCTGAAAACCAACTCCTTAATTGCTTACAACACAAAACTTTCTTTGGTGTTTCAAAACCGAAGAGTTTCAGTAAGTATCCAGCATTCTAAAATTCTAAATAATTTTAGGACATTCCAACCAACAACAACAAAAGTAGAAATTGTTCTGACATCTATGCAGGAACATTCTGTATTTAAATAATCACACAGTAACTTGAAAAATACCAAGCCAGTTTTCTCTAAACTTCTATTGTTTGGGTTTTTTTCCCCTTCTTCACTGAGGATATTAAAAGAAGCCAAGTTTGAAGTTTCTAGCTTCAGTTATTTTTTAGTTATGTTAAGTGCCTTTGACTCTCACTTCAAGTCTTCCCACACAGACATACTCTCCCAGCAGCAACCACATTTGTGAAAGGCACTTGTGGAGGTATGGAACACTGAAACCCATGGACGAGGAGGACGAGATGGGGCCAAGAAAGCCAGGAGGAGCCATTCTTGTGGGTTTAACAGAGAGGGCTATGGGGAGGCAGGAACTACTCCCTGAGGCGTTAGAGAAGAGATGAGTAGACAAGGGGAGCCTGGAACTGCTCCTGTGTCCTGGTGGGGGAGTTTGGCTCATCCTTTTGAGGACAGGAAGAGCAGTTGCTGTGGGTGGTGTAGGGTGTGTGAGAAGATCCACAGCAAAAGTCCATAAAAGGAAGATTATTAAGCAGCCAGCACCATATGAAAATTAGGCACTAAGATGAGTTCCTGCACCATGGCCAGAGGTGGTGCTGTTATATGACAGTTCAGCACAGCAGTGCTCTAAGGAAGATGAAGTTGGCAGGCAAAGCTTGCTGTGGGCACGTGGTGGAGTGCACCAGGTCACCCACATTCACTTGCAAGGCTGGGGCCTGGGTGAGTGGCCCTGGATGTCTCAACCCAGGCAAGCAAACAAATGGAAGATTCATTTTAGGGAATTACAGTATGTGTGGATAGAGGTAAAGAAGCTTCTGCAAAACAATGCAGTCTTTCAGCCCATGTATCAAAACACTAGCAGTTTCCGTTTCAAGGCATCAAAATAATAATAAATAATTTTGAATAAGGACAATTAATATATATTGGGAGCATTTTATTAAATAAAATCTTACATAATATCATTGTAATCTAGTTAGCGCTTGTCAACTCTTGTTAAATTTGTGTTGACTGCTTCTTTTTTGTGAATAGACAAAAGATTTATGGTGGCTGGGACATAATTATTTTGGCCAGCAAAATCTACTCTTTGGATGGGGTACTCTTACATGCAGTAAGAATTTAATAACTTGCAATGGCCCTGAGAATCAGTGAAAGTGAGAAATTTAAAAAATGATTTTCAGTTACGTAAGAAGTAAATGCCCCTTTTCATGCATAAGTGTATTTTAATGTACTACGTTAACTACTTCTGATGACACTTAGGGTACGTCTATACTTACCTCCAGGTTCGGCGGTAAGCAATCGATCTTCTGGGATCGATTTATCGCGTCTTGTCTAGACGCGATAAATTGATCCCGGAAGTGCTCGCCGTCGACGCCGGTACTCCTGCTCCACGAGAGGAGTAAGCGGAGTCGACGGGGGAGCCTGCCTGCCGCGTGTGGACCCGCGGTAAGTACCTTGTAGTTCGAACTAAGCTACTTCGACTTCAGCTACGTTATTCACATAGCTGAAGTTGCCTATCTTAGTTCGAACTGGGGGGTTAGTGTGGACCAGCCCTTAGTCTTGAATATTCAGAGTCTTGCCTCTTTTCAGTTATTCAGCTGCTGGCTAATAGAGTCCTTACTACAAAAAATAAGTACCTGTAGAATAGTAGTTTTGGGGTAACTTAAACTTCATTGATGAATCCTGAAATCTTATTACAGTGCCATTTTCTTTTTTAAAATAATTAAAATCAATGCTGCAGTTCATTGTACATTGAAATACACTTTTTCATTAATGAAAAAAACAAACTGTGTTGCTTGTATTCTCCTTCATGTAATATTAAAAGTTAAATTTTTCATATTACATTTCAATTTAAATACTTTTTGTAAGGAGTATATACACTCGATTTAGTTATTTATTTACATTGTATTATGTAGTATTTGACTAAACTATTAACTCTGATACATTGTTAAACAGTTGCCAACAGTAGACAGCCCATATAATTCTCTGTTTAAAAATACCCAGATCTGTTGTTGAGTGAGACAGTTTATTCAGACAATCTTATAAATATCATATGTAAAAAAGAACAACCCAAGGTAAAGACAAAAAATGTCTTTATCCATATGCAACCAGATAAGAAATAGATTTATATTCAGTCAAATCTTTTTAGTCAATGAAACAGCACTTTCATGCATACTGCACTCAAGTGATAATTAATATAGTCTAATTCAGGACATGATGCCTGAATTGATGTACTGTCATCAATACCCCATGTTAAAATCAAACCTTGACAGGGATTTAACACCGTGGAACAGGTCATCATATGATAATATTCTTTTTGCCTCTCAGTATTTGTCTTCAACCAAGCAAAGTATTACAAGATGGGGTAAAAAAAAAAAAGGGAAATAATTACAAATGAAGAGTGACGCGGGCTGTGAATAGAACATATGTTAGGCTAGGCAGAGGCATCAGTGAATTATATCATTTCATGATGAAGCAGCACTGGGGCTGAACAGACCTATTTTAAACCTTGATGTATTTTATCTCTACTGTATTTGGACTGTCATCTTTGGAGAAAGACTTGGCGTAATTGAGAGTCAACTCCAATCTGCATGACTCGAGTATGAAGTGTAGGCCAGATGAACAGTGCTATGGGAAAAAGGGAAGCATCTAATAAGATATAAATGAGTAATAACCTTTTATACCTTACACTTTCAAAGGGTTTTGTAAAATATAATTTTCAAAGTTATAAATTTCAAGATGCCATTAATAACATAAACAAACTGACTTAATTTTACTTAGTTATTTTTTTTAAATCTACAGAGCTATTTTTTTATGCAT
The DNA here is from genome assembly GCF_028017835.1 of Emys orbicularis. NCBI lineage: Eukaryota > Metazoa > Chordata > Testudines > Emydidae > Emys > Emys orbicularis. Next base: position 59,654,642 of record NC_088688.1, on the reverse strand, counting down.
TTTTGCATAAACATGCATCCACATATTGATATGGAATTCTAAAATTATTATAACAAAACAGAATTTTCTTTAAAAAGTATTGAGTTGATTAATCTTACGATGAGTGCTTTGATACCATTCTTTCATGTATATTTATTCATTTAATTGTAGAGTTTATCTTCATAGGTTGGAATTATAATAATTGTGCAGACACTTGAAAGTTTAATTTGCTTCCTTTGGAGTGTTTGTAAATTAATTTCTTCTGATTAATGTTCCTGGATTTTTTTCTATAGAAACTACATACAGTGAAACAAAATTTAGAGGTTTTGTTTGTTTATTTTGTTTCAATTATTGGATTCTAAGAGCCTAACCCTGCAAATATTCTCATGTATAATTGTTTGCAGGATCAGGCCATAATTTTTCATATTTTATTTTAAGTTGGTATAAAGATATACTTTTAAGGAAGTTAAATTTCATTCATTCCATGTTGAAGTTTTGGTTATAAAATAATGTGTTTGGCACATAAACATTGTAGGATAGTTAAATTTCACCTTGTAAAATTTATTAATTAAAGCCTTTGGTAGCTCTGATAAAGTTCCACCAAGTGCTTTGCTAGGCGCATTAGAACTTGGGGATGCCACATGGCATCTTCAAGGCACTGAGGAATGCATGCTGCAGACCTTTTGATGTGGACACAGCGGCAAAATGAGGATTGACACGTGAATGGAATTATGCTTCTGGCTGCAACTTTTATTAAACTTTAACACAGGGGAGGGAAGCTACCTGCCTATCATCCATACTTTCCTGTACCAGGCATGTAATTGGTTCTAGTGCAGGGATTACAGGGCTGGAACGGAGCTGAAAGAGGCTCCACGTAGCCCCCATACTGGGAGGTGGGGAATGCTGGCCAATCAGCACCCCTCTCCCCCAGCTGGCCAATGGGTACCAGAGACTCCAAGGAGGTGAAACTACATGTTGTCCCTTGGTGAGGGTCTCCCTCCTTACTGCTGGTACTGTCCCACTTTCACCACTGGTCCCATCAAGTTCCCCCACCTGTTGATGCAGGTGAGTGATATTTTGAATGTTTCCCAAATTCTGGGAAGCCACAATGGAAAAGTGTGTAGCTGCAGTGGTTCTCTGACATGGTGATAAGAGAATGTGAGAAAATTGGGGGCATATTGATCCAAAGATATAGTCTTCAAGTAATCCTCTATTTCTGTAGAGATTAAAGGGATGTTTATTCGGAGAATTTCCAAAGAGACTGACTCCTGGGTGAACTGAATTTTTCTGAGAGTCTATTTGTAAGACTTCTTATAGAAATAAGTTTAGATAAGGTCAAGTGGTCATTTTCATACTATAAACTACATTAGAATTGTGCATACAAAATGTTTCTTTCTGTTTTATTGTTTGTGCATAGGAGTTTAACTCTCATTTTATAATGCTTTGTGCTTCTTGTACAGATGTAGCCCACAGTGTTTATGTTAGACTTAAGAACAGATTTGATTAACATTTTCTCTCTTTCATTCAGTTGAGAGGGGAGAAATTAAATGTGACTGCCTATGAAACATATTACTGTAACATGATAGGCTCTGATTCTGCAACCAGATTCACATGGACAGCCATGTAGTCTGGTAGATCTCCACTGAACTCTAATGAGCACAATGACCTGCCTGGGCAGATGCAACTTCAGAATCGGGGCCACAGAGAGATCAGAAAGGCAACTCTTAACTCTTAGAACAGGGTTATTTGCATAATTCATATTACATTTTCCTCTGTATGGAAAACATCAAAAAATTGTGTTTTAGTTGGATTTGGGGTCTGCAGATGCTAGATCTGTGCCAGTAGCAGTTTTAAATTTGAAAAATAAATGATAGCTTTAATAAAATGAAGGAAATACATGTATTAAAATATGATACCTATCAAGCTACTACTTTCCAAAGTGACCAGATAACCATATTGTCCTCTCCTCATCTGTCCCTTACCTTTACATTGTGTTGTAGTATTCTCCTTATTATCTTACGTTTTGAATTCTGGACAAAGAATCCATCTTTGTGTTTTTGGTACAGCTATATTTTGGTACAGCTAATAGTAATATTATGATAATTAATTTCACATTATTTTCTTCAAAACAAAATTGTACATGGACCCTCTTATTACTTTTTCAAAGCTCATAAGTATCCAAGAATGTAAAGACAATGTATGGCTTAAAAGGCTCGCACTGTCCATATCTTAGAATAGAGGTACCTTTATTATCCAACAAAGTGCATTTCGGCTTTATCTTGTTAAAATGATTCTCCTGTTTTAATGCATTAGAGGCATGACATTCTTTTCACAAATCCATTCTCCTAAGCAAAATGAGAATATGCTTGGGGAAGAGGGATAGTATGGAATACCTGATACCGAATACTGTAAATGTTATGGATGCATCTATCCCATTGGACTCAATGAGAGTTTTGTGTGCAGGATCTGCCCTCAACAGGCATGCAGGAATGAATTCAGGATCAGGTACTAAATAAGCATTTTATCTTTGGTGGGCAAATAAAAATGATATTTCTGCCTAGGGATAGCAATTAGCCTCTGTGGCTGCAGAACTGAAGAGCTTTGAAAAGCTTCCATGTGCCGCTAGTCAAGGAAGATAAATTCTCATGGGCTGTCTAAGGAGTCAGAGGTATATAAAAACAACAACAAAAGTACCATCATTTTAAAACAAATTTCTGAATCAACTTTGCTCTAAAATGTGACATAAACACAGTGATCCTGGGGTGGTATGGTATGGATTTCATAGCACTCATTTAGAAATAACCCAAGTAAGCCACTCGTGGCTTTGCACTTGTGAGTAATGTTGCAGTTCCAGACTTATGCTAATAATAGGGTTACCAGATAGCAACTGTGAAAAAACGGGACGGGGGTGGGAGATAATAGGCGCCTATATAAGAAAAAGTCCCCAAAAAACTGGACTGTCCCTTTAAAAATGGGACATCTGTTCACCCTAGCTAATAAAATCTTTATATATATATATATATATATATATATATATATATATATATATATATATATAAAATCAATATTTATTTCATTGCAACCACACATCCTTGACAAAATGTTCATTCTTTTTAAATGTCTGCTTAACAGGCTAAGCCTAGATTTTGTAGAGTCCTGTGTGAAGTAAGGCATGCTACACCCTGTTCGGCTCCCTTCATGCCTTTAACAGGGCCTGTTGTCCTGTGTCTCATGAATTCTGTGTGTATATATGTTTGGAGCCCTTTGATGAACAGCCCCCTAGGTGATCCTATGCCTATCATGGGCCTCTGCATATCATAGGCCACCATTTCTACCCTACAAAGTTTTTCCATTGCATTTTCTAAGTTATGGTTGAGCCCTTTTTTTTTTTATGAAAATTGGTTTGTAGAATAATTGTTGGTTTATGCTGAGTTGCTATGAACTGAAGATAAAACAAATGTTTAAAACAGTAATACTACATTAGTTTTCACTTCTGTTTTTCTTGGCTTTTCTATTTGTATGAAGCAGTATTGGGATCCAAAGAATTGGTGATTCATGTAGTCAGAATGAGAAATATACATGGCTTGATCTATTGTGAGCATTATGAATCATTCTGTGTATGGTATGTTCTAACCAATTCCAATTTTGGTTCAAACAGATATATTTAGTATTGAAAATCTGTTGGAAAAAATGCAGACTTAGTTTGTATTTTGAAGCTGAAAATTGTTCTTTGTCTCTATCTGCACATCAGTCTGTGATGCTCTTCATGAGTTTCACACTGAAGAGTGGCACTAGTTTGACAGTCAGTGGCAGGCAGATTAGTAGTGGTGCTATTGCCTGTCACAGCTCAGTGATTTAGAACATAATGCAGAAATTCTAAATCCTAAAGCCCTTACCTATATCACAAAATGTGGCCAAAATATTTGGAAAAAAGAGAAAATTCAATCAGAGCTAAATCTCTATGTTGTGTTTGTTGAGGGTAGGTAGATCGCCTATAACTGCTCTCTCTCTCTTATTTCTCTTGCTCTTAAAACATACAAAATATAAATGACTTGTAACCCTGAGTTGTGTACCTAGCTAGTACGTTAAACCACATGTTCTTTTCACTGGTTTATCCTGTCTCCCTCCATCCCTCCAATTGCTAATTGCACCCTTTGTTGAATTTAGTTTTAAATTAGATTGCAAAGTCTTCAAGGGTGGGACTGTCTAGTTGTATGATTGTATAATGCCTAGCAATAAGCCATCCTATGGAATCCTGGATGTACCATAATACCAATAATAAATTATGATAATATTTAAATAAAACATGATAAGGGATATGAGTTTATATATATCTTTTTAAATCCTTCATCTAAATAAGAGTGACTACTCACTTTTCGCCAGTTCCCAAACATTAATTTTAGTAATTCCAAGGAATATGGCTGGTAATTGGTAAAATATATAACCAAGATATTTATGTAAGTCCTTCTGTAGTGAGGTTATTTCTTATATGGTAATGCTTCATTATGGCTCACATGTGCTTTGAGATATTTTATAAAAACTTTGCTTTCAATATATATCTCACAATGTCACAAAAAATTTTAGTGGGGAAGTTGTAAAGAGATATTTAGGTTTTTTGTTGTTTTATTTTAAAGCTTTAGTTAGTAACATGATGCTCTGTATGTATCATAGTTCTTTAGCAGTTTTTTAAGGATTGCAATATTTTTCAAATCATAAGAGAGTTCTAGTAGCTAGAAGCAAAGGAGTCCACTCTATGAATAAAAATAATAATGTGGTAGAGCTAGAAATAATGTTAAGCCATAGCCCCAAAAGAAACGAGTTTGTTACTAAGTTCATTAATAAAACAATGCTGGGTTTAAAATAACCTTAGACATGTCTTTATTGCTGAAAAAGTACCAGCAGAATATAAGGAATAACTATCAAGGAAGGACACCAACTGAGAGTGAATAAGCCCCTGGAACCTTAATGTTCATTCTCGAATGCTGGCATCAGACAAATGAAAAACAGGGTCCTGAGTCAGGAAAACACTTAAGCATGTGCTTAATTTTAACTTTGACTTTGAAAATGGGGCTTAAGGATATGCTTAAGTACTGTTTATATAGGGGTACTTTCCTGAATCAGGACACAAAAGGGTAAATCAGTACAGTCATAGTACCCAGAATCTTGTCCTCGGTAATCTCCTTAGATACATTAAACTTTAAACCCTGAAAGTTACATTGTTGTAGATTGCTAATGGAAGGTGGTCAATAGAACTTGGAATTTAATAGCCAAAACCTCACTGCAGTTGCACCATGTGGATCTCAGTAAAAGAAAGATTTGTGTTTGGGCTCAGCTCCAAGCATTATTCATGCTCAGATAAGGATCCATCAGTGTTCTGACATCCCCAAAACATATTTGTGGTCTTTGTGTCTGAGATCCTCAAAAAATGTGATTTGATGCAAAAGGAGTATAATTTATGGTTTTTTTTAAATAGAGAGTTTTAGATGCGCATGTTAAAAAAGTATATTTTAGTTTATTTTATTGTTTTAAATCCATTCCTAAAACAGCATAACTATTACACATTAGCGTTCACAGAAGCAAAAGGGAGCAGTATGGATTCATGAGTTCTTTCCTTCATAACTCCCCACCCCGACTCATTCTATAGACCATAAACCTTTCTATACCTACAGCACCTATAAAATTTGGATTTTCAGTATAGGTGTCAAACCATCACCCACCACATATGATTCACAGACAAAACCACAAGCCATTTGTAGTTCATCAACTCTAACTCACTGTTAGCTAGACACACCAACATCTTGCCTCTTAAACCCAATACAGTATAAAGATGAGTGATTGAATCCCCCTTCTTCACATCTTAACTTCCCTGTATGGTAAAGAGACAAAAACATATCACATCTTATTCTCTATATACAATCCAGAAACAAAACTATTCCACATGCACGGTTCCACTATTAGACAGAAAACCCAATTTATCCCTGTCATCCTCTGTATGCAGAATGAAAATCCTACTATTCCCTCTCTATTTAGCTTCTCAGTGTGAGTCAGAGACCTCCCTCTTCCAGAAATGGACCACAGGCCCACTTTCATCCAATATTATGCATGTAGGCTACAAATATGAGAGTCATCAAATTAGGGCAGTACTTTACTTATTTAACCTAGAGAAGAAAAGGGAGCTAGTGTGTCTTTAAAATATCATTTTAAATTGTAGTCAGGGATTTCAAAAATTTCTGAAGTGTTATATAAGTTTACCCCTCTTAGATGGATTGTAAGTGGGTAAATGGGTTGCTACTTCCTTAAGTTTAGTTCAAGGCTACTTTTTGGTTTGGTTTTAGGATATTCCCTATGATTTCCTTTTTTTCTTCACTAGAATGATGTCTTTACTTACCTCCTAGAACAGGGGTTCCTCAACTGTGGTATGTGTACCCCCAGGGGTATGTGAGACATTTCTGGGGGGTACATGGGAGAAATTGTGCAATGGTGGATTTTATTTATTAATTACTTTATTTATTGCATTTTCATAATAGGCTACCAGATGAAGCTTTAAAACTCTGGGAATTTATGTATAATATGGTAGTTAATTTACTTCAAGATGTATCAATGAGAACACAGATACACATAGGGTTGCTGACTTTCTAATTGCACAAAACTGAACACCCTTGCCCCACCCCTTCCCTGAGGCCTCGCCCCTTGCCTACCCCTTCTCTGAGGCCCTCCCTCCACTCCTCCAGCCCCCCTCCATCCATCACTTGCTCTCCTCCACCCTCACTCACTTTCAGTGGGTTGGGGTGCGGGAGGAGGTGAGGGCTCCAGGTGTGGGTGCAGAGTCTGGGATGGGGCCAGAAATGAGGGGTTCAGGTTGTGGGAGGGGGCTCTGGGCTGGGGAAGAGTATTGGGGAGCAGGAGGGGATGAGGACTTCATCTGGGGATGTGGAATCTGGGGTTGGGCTGGGACTGGGGTGCAGGAGGGGTCTCCGGGCTCTGGGAGGGAGTTTGGGTGTGGGAGGGGGCTCAGAGCTGGGGCAGGTGGTTGGGGTGTGGGAAGGGGGTTCTGACCTGGGGCAGGGGATTCGGGGTGAGGGCTTTGGCTGGGTGGCACTTACCTGAGGTGGCTCCCAGTCGGCGGTGCAGCGGGGCTAAGGCAGGTTCCCTGCCTACCCTGGCTCCACGCAGTTGCCTAGCAATTCTCCAGTCTAACTGAGCTCAGAACTTAGGGGATTGTTTTCAGTTGCATACGTCACACTATCTCTGTACGTAACAGTGAGATGTAGCCAGATGGCTAAAGACAGGAAGTGTTAAGAGGAACACACAAAGTATCAATGACGAGAAGGGTAGAGGTACGCAGGCAACTTGGTGTCTTGATAGATCTGGAAGGGGGGGTATGCAGTAAGAAAAGTTTGGGAACCTCTGTCTTGGAAATCATGTCCACAAAATTTTAAGTGTAAAGTGAACTTCTTACTCTACTATACACAGGTCACTAGTAGCTAGTTACTGGATGTCCCCTTTTGATTGTCATCTTAGAGAATGAGTTAGAATAAAACAAGCAAACACCACCACAACAAAAAAGCAGTACAACAATGGGTCCATATTCAACTCCTCTTTGAAGACAGCAACATTGTCACAAATGAGCAAGCATTAATTAATTACAATAAAATAGGCCAAATAAAAAATATTGTTATGCAAATTAAATCGTCCCTTATCAGCTTTAACTTATAAGATTGGAATATACAGTGCGTGTTAGATAACTTATTCAGACACTGACCCGGTTAGTGCCATATATTGTCACAAAGATTAACAGTTTCACCAATGCATTAGAAAGGTACATGCTTTCCTTCAAGAGATGCTTTCTTACATCCTTTTTTCTCTTGCACAGTCATATTTATTGTAGTGATCATAAAGAAAATCCCTCTTTTCATTTATATTTGAGTTCTCCTGTACTACTTTTCTTTATCCCACGGTAGTAATGGACTACAAGAACTTGCTTCTCACTTGTTTTTTCTTTAACAGGCAGATTCCAGTACCATAGAGCAGCTGGTAGTATTTAGTGACCGTCTGCACCAGTACTCTCATTTTTTAGCATTAAAATTAATTTTCCTCATCTTGGCATGTAAAGAACCCGTGTGTGCCGCTTACCTCATTACCTGAAATTTTATGGTGGCACCAACAGCAGGGGATATGGTGCACCAACAGCAGGGGATATGGTGCACCAACAGCAGGGGATATGGTGCAACAGCTTTTTGGACATCAAAAGGAGAAGCATTGGAAGTACTAGCATGAATAGATTTTGCTAAGGCAGCTCTTGCACCTTTTAATATGAAATCAACTAGTTCCTGTTTTCTACATGCTGATGGCTGCTTCTATGATGTTCAATATCATGCAGAGTGTTCAGTAAATGTTCTGGCTTGCTGTTTCTTGCAATAGCAAAGGAGAGAGAAGCCCTCAGGACATATCTGAAATCCACATCAGGTGTACACCATTACTTAGCAACCTTGCTGGCAGTCTCAGCAGGGAGTTTAGGGACTGAATGGACCTGGAGACTTAAATGATCTCTTACCCATAGGCATAGTCCCATAAAACTAATATTAAGGCACATTGCTGGGACAGTGTGGGGAAGTTTACACTGCTGCTGCCTATATTGTGCCTGTTGTGTGGCTAAATAGAAACCTTCAGTCTTTAGGACTGTCAGTATAGAACCTTTCCAGGGAAAACATGCAAAAAGTATACATTTTGGCCAATCCTTTCAAGGCATACAGAAATAAATCTCTGATTTGTTTTATTGAAGTACACACCCAACCACAGTGAGAAGTCATTTGAAAATAAGGATACTGAGGCCAGATCCTGGACTGCATCTGAGTTCTTCTTGGCGCATCTCAAGAGGGAGTGGGAGGGAAAAGCTATCTTTAAGAAACCTTTCATCTGCTTGATTTTAAGTCTAGCTGGCTGCTGGTCCCGTCCTGAGTATAAGATACAACAGCCTCGGGGATTCTATTCTATTCTATTCTATTCTATTCTATATATGTTTTTATACCATGCTCATTACTGTAGTTGCTGAGCACTTTTCAATAGAGCTTTAAGCAATGTGACTACACAACTGTCCCATGTTGTTTGTTCTCTCATCCTCTCCCCAGAGGGAGAAGTGTGTGCAGTGGAGTATCTTGTTTTGGTAGGGGCTTGTTTTATTTTTTATAAACATACTTGTTTCTATGCGTTTATATTAGAAAAGGCAATGTCAAAAATTGTGTCTTGAACTTTGAGCAGAAAGTGGTGAGGTTTGTGATGATCCTTAGTTTCTGGGAAAGTTCATTCCTCAGTCTCGGACCGTCTGCACAGAAAGTTCTGTCTTCAGCACTGTTGAGCTTTACTCTTATTAAAATTACAGAAACAGGCATAAATATATAGTATCAGGGGGTAGCCGTGTTAGTCTGTATCCACAAAAACAACGAGGCGTCCGGTGGCACCTTAAAGACTAACAGATGCATGTTTCTGTAATTTTCACTCCATGCATCCGAAGAAGTGGGTTTTTTTACCCACGAAGGCTTATGCCCAAATAAATCTGTTAGTTTTTAAGGTGCCACCGGACTCCTCATTGTTTTTGTGGATACAGGCTAACATGGCTACCCCTCTGATACTTTACTCTTATTGTTGAGAGATCCATTGTGCCAGAGGAGTGGAGTTGTCACCATAGTCTTTGTCCCTGACTTTGACCAGGCTATGGAGCACTTTGAAGATGAGGACAGAGACCTTGCACTTGCTTTGAAATTCTATGAGTAGCCAGTGTAGAAAGCTCCACTTCATACTGGCTGCCAGAAGCCCTGAAGGGCTATTCAAAGCATCAGAGATTGCCAAGACATAAGGATGCCCTAACCATGCCCCTATTTTTTCTGACTTCATCCCTTATGCCAGAAGCTTAGAGATGGTGATAGTGTAGGAGCCACGATGGCATCTCTATGCCATCAGTGGATCTCTCTGTGCAGAGGGGATCCTTATGGCCAGGGGTGAGTTCTGTTAGGTTTACAACCACTTTGTGCTGGTAATTTACAGCCATGGCATAGCTGAAAATATGGACCACTTATTCCTAACTTATTAAATACCAATTAATGGTGCCCTAAGTGTATGCTTATCTTATTTAACCTTGTGTCCCATAGCTCATATTTCATATGTTTTATTAAAATATGTATAGTTCAATAAAGAGATCTGCCTCAAAACAAGCAACATTTATTATTATTACGAGTGAATCTGGTAGTGATGTCTATAGTTAAGGGTGATAAACGCTTTCCATTATAAGCCACTCTTTTCAGTGGCTTATAACTGTCAAACTTCAACCATTTAGACTGTAATTTTTCATATTTGTTTCAGACTTTTCATTTGTTTTGTTTTGTTTCAGCTAAACAGTTGTGAAATTTCTGAAATCAAAGTTGGAGGAAAATAGGTAGTTTTGCTAATGTTAACTTTTTCACAATCATTTCTTTGATGAGTTTACTGCCTTCATGCTTTAGAGCAGAAACTTGAAATTCAGCAGAGGGAATAATTCTCGAATCAGAGAATTGCCTAGTGTTTGACTCATGGAAAGCTACCTTATGTGGATTATTATAAGCCCTTAAAAATCACCATTTGTCACATGCTCAGTAGAGCTTTTTAAAGACTTTTTGCTAAAATCTCCAAACATTCTGTTTGCATCTGATTATGTTCTCTGGCTCCAATCACTTTCCATCTGCATTGTGCATGCTCTAGAATGAAGACCATTTAGGATGCAGCAGTAGCAGCCACTCCTTTGGTCTGTGGGAAGGAGTGCTAGACTGCGAACCCGGAGTAGACCAAGGGTCATCCATTTAGCCATCTCCTTTCAAAATTGACATGCAAAATCTATATGTTTGGCTATGCTGTTTGTAACCACACCCTATTCAGAGTCATCAATATTATCCAGGAATCTGATTCCCAACATGTCACCACTATCTAGCAAATAGTTGTGTAAAATACTCCTGTGTCCATTTCTATGACCGTGTAACACAGAGGAGTAAAAATCTGTTAGTTATTCTGTTGGCTCAAGTGGGAATAGAGGTTTGTGCTGTGAATTTGTGGTTTCATACCCTGCTGATTTAGGGGGTGAATATAGCTCTCCATGATGGAATTTTTGTGTGGGGGGGTTAGTTTTCTTTTTTAACATCTTTAGAAAATTACATACACAACTACATTTAAAGAATGCAAATTTTGCAAATCAAGCACTCAAAAATTAGGAAATGCCAGAAACGTGCAACCTTAATTTGGATTTTTTTTATGTATGCACTATGATCCAGTCGTATATGATCACATAGTATTTGTTCTACATGACTCCTGCTTCATTCAGTACACAGGGTGGACAGTGAATGAGGCAGAGGGTTGTAGGATGAGCAAAGATATTCTCTTGTGGTTAAGGCACTACACCAGGGGTGGGCAAACTACAGCCAGGGGGCCACGTCCGGCCCTTCAGACGTTTTAATCCAGCTCTCGAGCTCCCGCTGGGGAGCGGGATCTGGGGCTTGCTCTGGTCCATATGTGCCGTGGCTCCGCACGGCTCCCGGAAGTAGAGGCATGTCTCCACTTCAGCTCCTACACGTAGGGGCAGCCAGGGGGCTCCACACGTTGCCCCCACCCCAAGTGCTGCCCCCAGAGCTCCCATTGGCCATGAACCGCGGCCAATGGGAGCTGCAGGGGCAGCGCATGTGGACAGGGCAGCATGCAGAGCCACCTGGCCGTGCCTCTGCGTAGGAGCCAAAGGAGAGACATGCCACTGCTTCTGGGAACTGCTTGAGGTAAGCGCCATCCAGAGCGTGCACCCCAGACCCTCTCCCACATCCCAACCCCCAGCCCTGATCCCCCTCCCACCCTCTGAACCCCTCGGTCCCAGCCCAGAGCACCCTCCTGCACCCCCAACCCCTCATCCTCAGCCCCACCCCAGAGCCCACACCCCCAGCTGGAGCCCTCACGCTCCCCACACACCCCAACCCACTGCCCCAGCCTGGAGCCCCCTCCTGCACCTCGAACTCCTCATTTCTGGCCCCAACCCAGAGCCCACACTGCCAGCTAGAGCCCTCATCCCCGCCCACACCCCAATTTTGTGAGCATTCATGACCCACCCTACAATTTCCATACCCAGATGTGGCCCTCGGGCCAAAAAGTTTGCCCACCCCTGCACTACACTGTAACCTAGGAAAACTGGGTGTTATTTCTGGCTCAGCCATAGACTTCCCCTGTGATATGACTTTATCATAATTCATATACCTAAAGGGGCAGAGTTAAGGTTGCTTCCCTGTGTTTCCCTTGCAACAATTGATAATGTCTCTACCACATAAAGTAGTACAGGAATTGCATAAAATGTGACTTTCTGCACTGCAGTAAGTGCTAGTGATGATGTTAACTGTTGTAGGAAAAACACAGAACCTAAAATTTAGGTTTTGGCTGATTTAAGAGCATTTCTTTTCACCTTCTTCATTAATTGAGTCGCACATGAACCAACTTAAACAAACTTACAATTTATTAAAAGAATGAAACAAGGCCGCAATCCTGCAAACACTTACACATGTGAGTAATTTTACACACTGGAATATCCAATTGAATTCAAGTGTTTGCAGGACTGAGGCCTATATCGAACTTGCTTTGATCCGCCGGAGTGCGCAGCCCCGCCCCCCCGGAGCACTGCTTTGCCGCGTTATATCAGAATTCGTGTTATATCGGGTCGCGTTATATCGGGGTAGAGGTGTATCAGTATTTTTCTGTTTATCCAGCTAATACCCAACTTTCATCCATGCCACTGCCTATGCATAGAAACACCTCTCTGAGCTAGCTTGGAGGTCCCCTATGCTCTCTCGTCTCCCTCCTTAGTGTCTACTTTTTTTGCCATGCTTAATAAAAATCAACCAACTAATGATGGCTAGATGGCTAGGTCAAAGGCATAAAAAACAAACAAAAGGAATCTGAACAACAACAAAAATGAAAACATAACACAAAGCACAGTATGATTATATGATTCAGAGCCATCGAGCATGTACATAAGTTCACATGGTTATACAGACTAACTATCACCATTATCCTTTTATTCTCTTCTATTTACCTCATACAAATTCTCACACACACTTGTCATATGTAGTCTTATATTATAAGTAAGCACTTTGGGGCAGGGGCCCCACCTTCCTATGCATTTGTGTAGCATGTAGCATAATGGGGTCCTGAACTTTACCGGAGCCTTCGGGTACTACTACAATGCAAATAATAAGTAGTTATAATTAATGACAATGATATTGGACATTGATCTTCTGAAATTCCTAAATAGTTTACATGCCACAATATATGGTAGCAGTGCACCTTCCAAAGAAATCTTAGGGAAGATGACTTTTTAAAAATCTCACTAGCTCTTTGAAAATAACATGGCTCATTGTTTACCTACCTACCTACCTATTTCCCTTCACCTAGGCACCAATATTAATGAGATTGGAGAGAGAAAGTATTCTCAGTCTAATTTTCTTCCATTGTTTATGTTACTTTTATTAGGCTTGCCGTTAAAATTCTATACATTGTTGTGCACTTAATAAAGATATTTCATTTTTCCTGGTACACTTCCAGAGCTGTAGCATGTAGTGAACGTTTTATAGTCAGTGTGCAGTGCAGCAGATGTCATTCCATTTGCCTAAGTCCTGCTGACATTTGGAAATGTGGATTAATTGAGCTACAGAATGAAATTTAATTAAAATTAAATACAGACTTGGCCATTGTATCTGTTCATTTCCTGCACTCTAGTGTGTACATTTGCAGTCAGCGCCATAGTTAATTTGTTTAATCAGGATGCTATGTGGGAAAAGCTGCACTTTGTTTTAAACAGAAAGGCTGAAAGCATGGCAGATGCCAAGTTGAGTATCATTGCACGTGATACATGCTGTGTAAATGATGCTATTGATGTGCCTCTTGGAGCCACCTGAAGGGTGCAAGGTGCTCTTTTTCTGGAGCTGTAAAGAAAAAAGACTATATATAAACAGATAAGGTTTTCAGGTAAAAGACAGAATTCTGGAATATAGTCATAGAGATGGGGAGAAGTAAAGGTAAAGATCTATTATAGTTGCTGAAGATGCAGGGTCAGTGATGTTCAGAAGGAGAATATCTGTGAGAGAACAGCATCATGGAAGCTCAAGGATGAAAGAGATGATGGACGGAGAAAAGGTGGATTCACAATGTTGAAGATAACAGAGAGTGAGTGGGGGGTGGGGAAGTACATAGGATAGCAGTTGGTGGGAAATATTGATATTAGCAAGATTATATGGTTTTAGTCTTCAGAGAAGCAAGAGACACAACAGGAATCTACCAGAATTACATAAAAAATTGCCATAAAGTAAAAGGCCAGGGGTCCTTCTAGTTCTATAACCTGTCTTCAACCGTTGTCAGTACCAGAGGTTTTAGGTGAAGATGCAAAAAAAACAGAGTGAACAACTTCAAAATAAGATGACTGTAAGAGAAGCTTCTTCCTAACTGTATTGTTGGTAGCTCATTATGCTTGGAAGCACAAAGGTTCATTACAGCACAAAGGTTCATTTTTATATGCTGTCTATTATAACTGTTGATATTCTCATCTATATCAGTAGTCTTTTTCTGAATCTTATAAGCTATGATCTTCAATGATAAGCAGTGACAATGAACTCCACAGGTTAATTATTCATTATATTAAAAAATTTAGTGTCATTGAATGCGTCCTTATTTGTATGTTTAGGAAAAGCAAGCTAAACTGGGAATTCACACCTTTTACTTTGTCAGTCCTTTAAAGAGCTTTGGAAAGACTTTGTTTTTCAGTCTAACGTGTTCTTAGACTTCAAACACTGGTGACATCTGGTAATATCAAATAACGTCCAAACATTTTCTAGGGATTCATTCTTCACCCTGAATCATTTATGGGCAAATGTAATCTCCCCATCTTCCCCCCACTTTAAACTTCTAGATATGGCGCTTCAAAAACTAAAGTAAACTCTATTTCACCAGAAAGCCAACCTAATTTGTTTTGTTTAGATGCTTTCAGGTTTCACATATAATATGTGAGCATTACTTATGCTAAAAAAGACTCTTGTTCTCTGTTAAACCCTTGTTCATGATACTGTGGGAGACAGATACATTTTTACATTGCAAATTGGGAAAGGATGATAACATGATAAATCTGTTCTTAGTCAAATTATAAATTGATAATCAGAGGGTATTATATCCCTTTTTCTGTGTCGGATAGAGTCTAATATCTCTGACATTTGCAGCAGAAATTGTTCTGTGGGGTTCTCTGCTTCCAATAATTTGGACATGCACCAAGATTATTTAATTATGGAACAGAAATTTGTGCTGTCATTGAACTGATGTTGGAAATGTCTAGAGCAACATACATATTCTTCATCTTTTTTTACTAAGTCTAACTTGTACTTTTTGCTTTCCACATTGTTGATGAATGACTGCCCTGCACCTTTAAGCGGGGGGATTTTGGCTGGCTGGCTGGCCGAGTGAAGGGAACAGTGCTTTATGGCTGTGGTGAGGGAGAAGATGAAAACTGCTGCAAAAAGGGGTCAGCGTGGTTGCTGACTCAGCCCCTGGGAATGCAGGGTTTAAAAGGGGCAGCTGGTGCCTAAAGCTCCATGCGGAAGCAGAACAGTAAGAAAGGGGGAAGGGGAGCAATTCTGCCTTCCTCTGGCCCCAGGTAGGGTGAAGCAAGCAGAGGAGAGTAGCTCCACAAGAGGAGAGGGATATAGGATATAGCTAGCAAGGCACCCTGCAGTTTCATTCATTCCCCCTGTAGGAACACAGGGACAGGGAGTGTAGAGGTATTAGTGAATCAGGTTTCAAATTTCCCTGGTAAGGGCAGGGGATGGGTGGCTCCCTGTGTAAGCAGAACAAAAAGGGAGGGGAAGTTACTTGGTTAGTCAGCTCCAAGGAACATACTAGCGCGGGGTATAGGTAGGAGGAAAAGGTACACAGCAAAATACCCCCCTCCCTTCCCATAACAACTGTGCTGTGATAATTGGGTTAGGGGTTGGTTTCAGGTTTTTTGCTTGGGGCGCACCCAGGGAATTTTCACTTCTCCCTTTTCTGTCAGGCTCAGCATTAGCACTGGGAGAAAGGGGGGTGGGGAGTCAGAGGCTGCACGGGCAGATGTAGTGGGATTGTGGGAGTTGGA
This sequence comes from Emys orbicularis, assembly GCF_028017835.1. Classification (NCBI taxonomy): domain Eukaryota; kingdom Metazoa; phylum Chordata; order Testudines; family Emydidae; genus Emys; species Emys orbicularis. The sequence goes on along the minus strand of NC_088688.1, from coordinate 59,638,495 downwards.
AGCAGTCCGGGGTAGTAGGCCCTGGGAGTTTTCTGTCTCATTACCAAAGGCAGCCTCCCCCTCCTCCCCAAGTTCATGGCTTAGGGGACTCCAAGGGAAGCAAACTTCTACCTCAGTCAGCAGGAATTTTCATGCAAGTGGTTAAGACTGCATTTTCTAAGGTTGTCTTCACAGCATTCGGGGTTTCCAAAGTATACAGGATCACCTGGAGCCTTGATGTTTGTCCTAAACTGATTACAAGCTGTGAGGACAATGCAGGGATGTGTCAGGGCAGCAACAAATGCATGTGACAGGGCAGGCTTTGCAAAGGTGTATACATCCATCAGGGTAGGCATGTTTGTGGATTACGTTTTGGGGCACATGCACCGTGTTCATGCCACATCGGTAAGGAAGGGGTCCCAGGGGAAACCAGCATAGGGGTTAACTCAAGTGCCACCCATAGGTTGAGAAGGGCACCGTTTCCAGTTCAGCTGGAAATGTTAAGGTTGCTCATTTGGAAGTACCTTAATAAAGCAAATGGGGCACATTTTTGTGGGTTTAGGATTGTTTCCACAGCTTTGCAGGCCGTACAAGATGTAATGGTTCACTCAGATCTAGGACATTCCACTCAGGTGATTGCAGGAAAGGAGGGAGACACTGAGGGCAGGGGTGAGTTAAATCAACAACAGGAAAAGGTTTCCAATTGCAGGGGTGTTTGGGTCTGCTTTGGACAGAGGCTACAGGAGGTGGTTCAGGGTCTCATACCAAATGATATGGCAAAGGTGGGTATTGCAGGCACTAGTGGTTCCTCTGAGGCTTGGGGGGGGGGGGGGAAACAACCTACTGGGATATGGACATGATGGGGTATCAAATGGCTGCTCCAGGCTAACTTAAAGTTCTTCCAACGGCTGAGGACAGCCATGGACAGGGTCTTGCTAAGGCTTGCTTAGCTATGCAGGCATACAATACATTTAAGGGCATGCATTTAATCATAGCAGTTGTTTTTTGCAGCATCTGTACATTCAGGCATGCTTGCAAAACATGTTTTGGGTCTCATACAGCATATTCTTGACACAATGGTGCAACGGGACACAGGGTAAAACAAATGTCACCTGCAGGTTAGGCCCTGTATGAACAGGGCGTGGGTGACACAATGCAAGCCAGTTCAAGGGGCAAGCATTAAGCAGTGCAATGGGCTAAGACCTCCTATGGGACTACCCCAACAAAGCTGAAGGGTCAATTTTGTGAGCTGGGTTTAACAGCTCTTTGTGTACAGTACTAAAATCCCTCCTGGTTAGAGACTCCAAAATCCTTTTACCTGTAAAGGGTTAAGAAGCTCGGGTAACCTGGCTGACACCTGACCCAGAGGACCAATGAGGGGACAAGATACTTTCAAATCTTGGGGGGGGAAAGGCTTTTGTGTGTGTCCTTTGTTTAAGGGGTTGTTCGCTTTTGGGACTGAGAGGGACCAGACATCAATCCAGGTTCTTCCCATCTTTTTAAACAAGTTTTTTTTATTTTAAAATTGTAAGTAAAAGCCAGGCAAGGCGTTTTAGATTTACTTTGTTTTTTTAGCTTGTAAATGTACCTTTTACTAAAGTGCTTATTTTGTTTGCTATACTTTGAACCTAAGACAGAGGGGATTCCTCTGAGCTCTTTAAGTTTGATTACCCTGTAAAGTTATTTTCCATACTGATTTTACAGAGATGATTTTTACCTTTTTTTTTAATTAAAAGCCTTCTTTTTAAGAACCTGATTAATTTCTCCTTGTTTTAAGATCCAAAGGGGGTTTGGATCTGTATTCACCAGAAGTGGGTAAAAGGAAGGAGGGGGGAAGGGTCAATCTCTCCTTGTTTAAGATCCAAGCAGTTTGGATCTGTATTCACCAGGGAATTGGTGAAAGGTTTCTCAAGGCTTCCCAGGGAGGGAATCCATCGAAAATGGTGGCAGCGGGACCAGAGCTAAGCTGGTAGATAAGCTTAGCAGTTTTCATGCAGGCCCCTACATTTGTACCCTAAAGTTCAAAGTAGGGATACAGCCTTGACATGGTGGCAGCGGTGGGATCGTTTTAAACCCAAAAGCCAGTAAGAGATTTTTTTTTCCTTCTAGCTGCTTGGAGAGCAGAGCTGAAGGTAGATGCATATCTTATCTCTCCTTGCCTGAAGGCAGAGGTGTTAAGTTTTTTTAACAAGGTCCTTTGTTAAGAGAAGGGTTCAATTAATGAGCAAACAACTGGTAAAGATAATTTACAAGCTGAATTGTGTTTTTTTCTTTTTTACATCCTCGGAAGTAGCTAGTTAGAAACTCTCTGTTAACTCAGCAGCACTCAGCAGGAGCCTGAGCTAAGTACATCCCAGTTTCAGTCAACTGCAGAGGGGTGTGACCCAGCACAAGAAAACCAGAAAAATGACTACCAAAGAAGAAAAAGCTAAAGAGGAGGCCCACAAGAGAGCTATGGAGCTGAAAAAAAAAGAAATAGAGCTAAAAGACAGAGAAGAGAAAGCCAAAGAGGGGGCCCACAAGAGAGAGATGGAGCTAAGAGACAGAAAAGAGAAAGCCAAAGAGAAGGCCCACAAAAAAGAAATGGAGCTGGAAAAAGCCAAACAGGAGGCCTATAAAAAAGAAGAAAAAGCCAAACAGGAGGCCCATAAAAGAGAGATGGAGCTGAAAGAAAAAGAGATGGAACTGGAAGCAGCAAGGACTAGGCAGGGTGCATCAGACCATCCTAACAACTCCTCTCCAGGTACCACTTCCCATCCCAGGAAATTCCCCACCTACAAGGCAGGCGATGATACTGAGGCCTTCTTAGAAAATTTTAAAAGGGCCTGCCTTGGATACGACATCCCTCCAACCCAGTACATGGTAGAGCTGAGGCCGCAGCTCAGTGGACCCTTAGCAGAAGTGGCGGCTGAAATGCCTAAGGAACACATGAACAGTTATGAACTTTTTAAAAACAAGGCCAGACTCAGAATGGGGCTAACACCCGAGCATGCCCGTCGGCGGTTCAGAGCCCTAAGGTGGAAACCAGATGTGTCATTTACCCGGCATGCCTACCACATTGACAAAAATTGTGATGCCTGGGTATCAGGAGCAAATGTTAAATCTCTGGAAAATCTGCTTTCCCTAGTAAAAATGGAGCAGTTTTTAGAGGGTGTTCCTGAGAAAATAGAAAGGTACATCCTAGATGGGAAGCCCAAAACTGTAACCGAGGCGGGGGAGATTGAAGCCAAATGGGTGGAGGTGACAAAAAAGAAAAAAGCTAGTAGCAGTTGGAGCAAATATCAGAAGGGGCAAGCCGAAACAAAACCTTATCACCGGGGACAACCCAAGACCCCACCCACATCCCAAGGGAAACCCCAGACGCCTTCTCACCCCACCACACCAGTCTCCAGCAACCAACATCGCCCCGGTGATACCTTAGCAGGGCGATGTTTTAAATGTAATGAACTGGGGCACATAAAGGCTCACTGCCCCAAGAACCCCAACCGATTACAGTTCATTACACCCCAATCACACCAAAGATCCCCAGACCCAGATGCCTCTCTCATACCCTCGGAGCGAAGGGAAACCTTAAGAGTGGGCGGAAAGAAGGTTATCGCTTGGAGGGACACTGGGGCACAAGTGTCAACTATCCACCAATCCCTAGTGGACCCCAAACTCATCAACCCGGAGGCTACAGTGACAATTCAACCCTTTGTGTCACAGTCTGTAACCTTGCCTACAGCCCAGTTGCATGTCCAGTACAAGGGCTGGTCAGGAATGTGGACTTTTGCAGTCTATGACAATTATCCCATTCCCATGCTGTTGGGGGAAGACTTGGCCAACCACGTAAAGCTAGCCAAGAGGGTGGGAATAGTCACCCGCAGCCAGGCTAAGCAAGCTTTCACCCCCATCCCTGTTCCTGAGCCGTCCACCAGGGCCCCGTCTGTGTTACCGGAGACCCAAAACCAGGTGGTGGAACCGGATCCCCTGCCAACGACTGCAACAGCCGTAGTGGATCCAATCCCAGAAACCCAGCCAAAGCCAGTCCCAGAACCGGAACTGGCAACGCAACCAGCACCAGAACCATTGCCAGCACTGAGTCCAGCGCTTGCAAGCCCGTCTACAACTCCAATGCCAGAGGGCACCAGCGAGCCTAAACTGGCGGAAGCAGCAGATAACCCTACCCAAGAGGCTCAGCCAGAGCCTGAAATACCACATAGTGCACCAGCGAACAGCGGTTCACAGTCAATGGAAAAAGCCCCAGCACCTGCATCGCTTCCAGAGGGACCAAGCCCCAGTCCACAGTCCAAGGAGGAACTGATGTCTCCAGCATCAAGGGAACAGTTCCAGGCCAAGCAGGAAGCAAATAACAGCCTGCAAAAAGCTTGGGCAGCGGCACGGAGCACCCCACCGCCTCTCAGCTCTTCTAACCGATCCCGGTTTGTTGTAAAAAAAGGACTTTTATACAAGGAGACTCTTTCTGGTGGGCACCAGGAAGACTGGCATCCTCAAAGACAGCTGGTAGTTCCCACTAAGTATCGGGTAAAACTCTTAAGCTTAGCCCATGATCATCCCAGTGGCCATTCTGGGGTGAACAGAACCAAAGACCGGTTGGGGAAGTCCTTCCACTGGGAGGGAATGGGCAAGGACGTTGCTAATTATGTCCGGTCTTGTAAGGTGTGCCAACAAGTGGGAAAGCCCCAAGACCAGGTTAAAGCCCCTCTCCAGCCACTACCCATAATTAAGGTCCCATTTCAGCAAGTAGCTGTGGATATTCTGGGTCCTTTCCCAAAGAAGACACCCAGAGGAAAGCAGTACGTACTGACTTTCATGGATTTTGCTACCCGATGGCCGGAAGCTGTACCCTTAAGCAACACCAAGGCTAAAAGTGTGTGCCAGGCATTAGCAGACATTTTTGCCAGGGTAGGTTGGCCCTCCGACATACTTACAGATTCGGGAACTAATTTCCTGGCAGGGAACATGAAAAACCTGTGGAAAGCTCATGGGGTGAATCACTTGGTTGCCACCCCTCATCACCATCAAACCAATGGTCTGGTGGAGAGGTTTAATGAAACTTTGGGGGCCATAATACGTAAATTCGTAAATGAACACTCCAATAATTGGGACCTAGTGTTGCAGCAGTTGCTTTTTGCCTACAGGGCTGTACCACATCCCAGTTTAGGGTTTTCACCATTTGAACTTGTGTATGGCCGCAAGGTTAAGGGGCCATTACAGTTGGTGAAGCAGCAATGGAAGGGGTTTACGCCTTCTCCAGAAACTAACATTCTAGACTTTGTAAGCAACCTACAAAACACCCTCCGACACTCTTTAGCCCTTGCTAAAGAAAACCTAAAGGATGCTCAGGAAGAGCAAAAGGCCTGGTATAATAAACATTCCAGAAAGCGGTCCTTCAAAGTAGGAGACCAAGTCATGGTCTTAAAGGCGCTCCAGGCCCATAAAATGGAAGCGTCGTGGAAAGGACCATTCACGGTCCAGGAGCGCCTAGGAGCTGTTAACTATCTCATAGCCTCCCCCACCTCCAACATAAAGCCTAAGGTATACCATGTTAATTCTCTTAAGCCCTTTTATTCTAGAGAATTAAACGTTTGCCAGTTTACAGCCCAGGAAACTGATGACGCGGAGTGGCCTGCAGGTGTGTACTATGAAGGAAAAAGGAATGGTGGCGTGGAAGAGGTGAACCTCTCCACGACCCTGGGACGTCTGCAGCGACAGCAGATAAAGGAGCTGTGCACAAGCTTTGCACCGATTTTCTCAGCCACTCCAGGACGGACCGAACGGGCATACCACTCCATTGACACAGGTAATGCTCACCCAATTAGAACCCCACCCTACCGGGAGTCACCTCATGCCCAAGCGGCTATACAAAGGAAGATCCAGGACATGCTACAGATGGGTATAATCCGCCCCTCTACCAGTGCATGGGCATCTCCAGTGGTTCTAGTTCCCAAACCAGATGGGGAAATACGCTTTTGCGTGGACTACCGTAAGCTAAATGCTGTAACTCGTCCTAACAACTATCCAATGCCACGCACAAATGAGCTATTGGAAAAATTGGGACATGCCCAATTCATCTCTACTTTAGACTTAACCAAGGGGTACTGGCAAGTACCCTTAAATAAACCCGCTAAGGAAAGGTCCGCCTTCGTCACCCAGGCAGGGGTGTATGAATTCAATGTACTCCCTTTCGGGTTGCGAAATGCACCCGCCACCTTCCAAAAACTTGTAGATGGTCTCTTAGCGGGATTGGGAGAATCTGCCGTTGCCTATCTCGATGATGTGGCCATTTTTTCTGATTCATGGACAGAACACCTGAAGCACCTGAAAAAAGTCTTCGAGCGCATCCGGCAGGCAGAACTAACTGTTAAGGCTAAAAAGTGTCAAATAGGCCAAAACAAAGTGACATACCTGGGGCACCAGGTGGGTCAAGGAACTATAAATCCCCTACAGGCCAAAGTGAATGCTATCCAAAAGTGGCCGGTTCCAAAGTCAAAAAAACAGGTCCAATCCTTCTTAGGCTTGGCTGAATATTATAGGCAATTTGTACCACACTACAGCCAAATCGCCGCCCCGCTAACAGACCTAACCAAAAAGAAACAGCCAAATGCAGTTCAGTGGACTGATAAGTGTCAAAAGGCCTTTAACCAGCTTAAGGCAACACTCATGTCTGACCCTGTGCTAAGGGCCCCAGACTTTGACAAACCGTTCCTAGTAACCACAGATGCTTCCGAGCGAGGCGTGGGAGCAGTTTTAATGCAGGAAGGACCAGATCAAGAATTCCATCCTGTCGTGTTTCTCAGCAAAAAACTGTCTAAGAGGGAAAGCCACTGGTCAATCAGCGAAAAGGAATGCTACGCCATTGTGTACGCGCTGGAAAAGCTACGCCCATATGTTTGGGGACGGCGCTTCCAACTACAAACAGACCATGCTGCGCTACAGTGGCTTCATACCGCCAAGAAAAATAACAAAAAAACTTCTTCGGTAAAGTTTAGCTCTCCAAAATTTTGATTTTGAAATACAACACATTTCGGGAGCTTCTAACAAAGTGGCTAATGCACTCTCCCGGGAAAGTTTCCCAAAGTTAACTGGTTAACAATTGTTTTTAAAATAAAACATATTGTTAGTTTTTATATAATCAGTAGTATGTCTAAAGGTACGTGTGTCTTATTAACTCTGTTTTCTCCTAAAGCTCCAGGAAAGAAATCACAGCCAGTGTGGAACCAAACGTCCAACACTATCTGTGATTTGGGGGGCGTGTCATAACTATAAAAGGAAGGGTAACAGCTCTCTGTGTACAGTACTAAAATCCCTCCTGGTCAGAGACTCCAAAATCCTTTTACCTGTAAAGGGTTAAGAAGCTCGGGTAACCTGGCTGACACCTGACCCAGAGGACCAATGAGGGGACAAGATACTTTCAAATCTTGGGGGGGGAAAGGCTTTTGTGTGTGTCCTTTGTTTAAGGGGTTGTTCGCTCTTGGGACTGAGAGGGACCAGACATCAATCCAGGTTCTCCCCATCTTTCTAAACAAGTTTCTCTTATTTCAAAATTGTAAGTAAAAGCCAGGCAAGGCGTCTTAGATTTACTTTGTTTTCTCAGCTTGTAAATGTACCTTTTACTAAAGTGCTTATCTTGTCTGCTATACTTTGAACCTAAGACAGAGGGGATTCCTCTGAGCTCTTTAAGTTTGATTACCCTGTAAAGTTATTTTTCATACTGATTTTACAGAGATGATTTTTACCTTTTTCTTTAATTAAAAGCCTTCTTTTTAAGAACCTGATTAATTTCTCCTTGTTTTAAGATCCAAAGGGGGTTTGGATCTGTATTCACCAGAAGTGGGTAAAAGGAAGGAGGGGGGAAGGGTCAATCTCTCCTTGTTTAAGATCCAAGCAGTTTGGATCTGTATTCACCAGGGAATTGGTGAAAGGTTTCTCAAGGCTTCCCAGGGAGGGAATCCATCGAAAATGGTGGCAGCGGGACCAGAGCTAAGCTGGTAGATAAGCTTAGCAGTTTTCATGCAGGCCCCTACATTTGTACCCTAAAGTTCAAAGTAGGGATACAGCCTTAACAGGGTTCTTATCCCCTTTATGTAAAATAATAATAATTAAAGTCAGGGGTGGAGTTAGGCCATGTTGTTAAGACAATAATTCCACAAGAATGAATTCGGGATAGAGTGGCAGGGTCATGCAACCAATTGCCTATGGACAATTTGTGGGTTTTTCCCCCCGAGGCTTGGCCCCCGGAAAGGCTCCAGGGAATTTACCTTGCTTCATAACCTCTCTGGGATTGATAATGGCATAGCACACTCCTTGTCTCATTTTCAGGTCCACAGATTTCTGGTGCTGGCACCAGGAGCCAGCCGGGAATCCAGGCAGATGCCACTGGCGCGATGGAACCTGGGCATAGAATGGTGGTCAGTGTGGTGCGGCGCTCGATTACTCCAGGCACGTGGCAGAGCTGTGAGAGAAGTTTTAATGATTTCATGCAATTTCAGGATCAGGAAGGCCAGTCAACAATATGGCCCATTACAGAGGAACAGGTGCTGCAGTAGATGCTGTTGTTGGCAACCCGTCAACTGGCGTCCTCCACAATTTCAAATCGCCTTTCTGCCATTACATTCGTCAGTAGGCTAAATGGTTATTCTGATCCTTGCAGTGTTTTTTTAGTTCAAAGGTTTTTGGCTGGGTGGTTGCATACCGGTGGCCCCAGGGTGGATTCCCATCATCCCATCACGGTTTACATGCTCAGGGATCTTGTGCAGATCCTGGTGCCATATGTCATAGTGGACAGGAGGCGGCCTTTTTCAGGGCAACATTCTTAATAGCAGTTTTTGGTGCTTTCAGGATCAGTGATCTAGTACCTGGGTCCTTTAGGGATTCTACGGAAAGGGCTTTGGAACTGTGTGATGTATAATGGCATGAGCATTCAGTGATATTACACTTGCAAAGATCAAAGACAGATCAAGTTGGCCTGGGTGAATCTGTTATCCTCTGGGAAGATGGTGAGCCTGGGGTCTGCCCCGTTCAGGCTTTTTAGGCCTACAGGGTGATATGGCCAAGGGGGGAAGGCCCCCTTTTTATTCACGGTGATGGAAGTCCCCTCACAGCATATCAGTTTGTTACCAGTTGAGACAGGGGCTGATTCATTCAGAATCGGGGCAGCATTAATTTGTTGTAATCTCATTACAGATGTTGGACGACCGGCCATGCAGATGGTGATGTGGATCTGTAGACACAGTATTGTTTTTGGGGTGCATAGGCATATGTCCAGGTTGCCCGAGGGTTTGCAGCTGGGCTTTGATGGTGAAGCAGTACTCAGTTGGCATGCGAGGAAGGGCATGTTATGGAATCAACTCATACTGCTGCCATATGCGGTGCGGGCCTGTCAGTGGCCACCAGATATAATTGGGGTGCATCTTGGGGGAAACGATTTGGGAATGCTTAAACGGGTGGAACTAATGCTCAGAGCAAGGAGGGACTGGGGACTGATCCTTGAACTTTTTCCATGAGTTAACATTGTTTTGGTCAGACATGCTTCAGCACAGGGTCTGGCTGGGAGCCATGAGCCCCCCCAGGATGGACAAGGCAAGGAGGTATGTGAACAGGGAGGTGGCCAAATTCCTTGGGACCATAGGAGGGACAGTAATTTCACATCCTGGCATAATATATGGGGCAGCAAAGTTGTTTCGGGAGGATGGGGTTCACCTGTCCGAATTAGATGCTGTCATGTTTTTAACTGATATAAAAGATGGCATTAGGAGATGTCTGTAATTACTGGTGCCTCCTTGTGGTGGATGTCCAGTGCAGGTACTCCATAGGAAAGGCATACAGTGACTGGATAAATGGCTTGGAAAAGGACTTAGAAGGAGGTATTAATTAAAGGAACAAATGGGGGGCAGTAGGAGACTCCTATGATTGGTGCAGCGGGGAGCCAAACCCCCCCCCCATTCTTATAGCCCACCTTAACCCTCCTACAAGGGTGGGGTGGATGGTAAGGTTCCGGCAATGGATTTGCTGGACGGACCTGGATGGAAAAAGAGGGGGAGCTGGTACCTGCACTGTACACAGTTATCTGCCAGGTAGTCCCAGACATCTAATATTAAAATTTCGGCCTGATTAAACCCATGTCAAATGTCTCCTGTTCTCCTTTTGGCATAGCCAGAGAAGATAGTCACAGGAAAGCACCTTTTTCATGGAATGGTTAACATACACATGAAGAGCTGTAGGATTATCCAAATTTGCATGCTATCAGGATAATAAACTCTCAGAAAAGTGTAAGGGACCTTAAGGAGGCTTTCTGAAGGTATATGATTATATTGGTAATTCAAAATTTGTATATGATGCTTTTCTAGAGAAATGGTCCTGTCTTCATATACTTTTCTGTCAAGTGATTGTTTCCGTTGTTAGTAATTTCTCTCTGCCATATTATTCAAGTTATGTGATAGCGGCTTTATAGTAACATACTGTCAAACACATTTACATCTGTCCTGAGGATAGTTGCTACAATATGTATTTTTCCTTTTCTTTTGTATTATGTTTTTTTATTTCATAACTTGAGAAACTAATAAGGCTATAGTTTTCCCTGTAGCAGGTATTGTAGATAGGTAACTCTAGTGTGAGTACTCTGAATTCTCTCCCATCTATGTCCCTGATTGTGATCCAAACTTTTATATTACCAGCATTTGTTTATGTATTTTTATGTGCTCTGTTTTCCATTCTGGTAAATATTTAGATTAGATTTTGCTCTTACTCTCTGTTACTGTATTTTGTTTGAAGTAATGCTTATACTTTCAAAATACATTCTTCATATCATTTATTTGCTAAATATCAAATGGATCCCTATATTTTTAATCATCCAAAAATGGTCTAATTGAACTGTCTTTGGTGAATCCATAGAAGATAATATACAGTAACTAGTATAATTTTAATGACATTTTCCGTACATGGAAATCTTCATAGGAATGAGGGATCTAGCTCCCCGCCCCCCATCCACACTGGATAGAATAGGATTATCCTGGTTGATGGTATTTGATAAATCTGCAGTTTTTGACACAGCATGCTATCCAAATCTATTGAACTACCTAGACACTAGCACTGGGGTGGGTAACCTATGGCCCGTGACCCGGATCCAGCCCGCCAACTGTTTTAATCCTGCCCTCAAGCTCCCGCTGGGGAGCAGGGTCTGGGGCTAGCCCCGCTCCGGCGCTCCAGCTGGGGATCAGTGTCTGAGTCCGCTCCACGTGGCTCCTGGAAGCAGTGGCATGGCCCCGCTCCAGTGTTCCAGACGGGGAGCGGGGTTGGGGAAGTTCCATGCAGCTCTTGGGAGCAGCAGCATGGTCCTCCTCCGGCTCCTACACGAAGGGGCAGCCAGGGGCCTCCGCTCTGCATGCTACCCCCACCCCAAGTGCCATCCCCTCAGCTCCCATTGGCCAGGAACCAGGGCCAACGGGAGTTGTGGGGCGGTGCCTGCAGATGGGGCAGCGCGCAGAGCCACCTGGATGCGCCTCTGCATAGGAGCCGGAGAAGAGACATGCCGCTGCTTCCGGGAACTGCTTGAGGTAAGCGCCGCCTGGAGCCTGCACCCCTGAGCCTCCCCCCACGCCCTAGCTCCCATTGGCCAGAGTCCTGCACCCCACCCCTTGCGCCAGCCCGGCGCCCCTCCTGCACCCTGAACTCCTCATTCCTGGCCCCACCCCGGAGCCCGCAGCCCCAACCAGAGCCCTCACCCCCTCCTGCATACCAACCCCAATTTTCTGAGCATTCATGGCCCACCATACAATTTCTATTCCCAGATGTGGCCTTCGAGCCAAAAAGTTTGCCCACCCCTGTATTAGCATGAGTATAGCAGGAAATGTTGTTAGTTGGTGGTCTTAGTTGATGTATGGTGGAAAAATTCTCTTTGTCCTGAACTGGCATCACTTGTGCTCTACACCAAGGTTCTGTGTGGTTCACATGTTTTTTAGTGTGAATATACTGCCTTCAGAGAGCCCTTGGAGAGGTATGGTTTTGTGGTACAACTGCATTTAATATGACACTTGGCCATATATTTCTCTCTGTCTCTCAACTCAAAAGGAGATACACAGCACTTAAAGTAGTATTGAAATCAGTGATTGGATGTCAAGAAATAGCATGAGATTAAACTCTTGAAAAACTGAAATTATGCTGAAAATTTCAGAGGGGAAATATGAAGAGAATGGGAGTCATAGACAAATGCCAGTCTTTGAAGTCATGCTCTAGGGAGTCAGTGTCACACACAGTATGGGTGTAATCTTTGATGCAGGCTAATTTTAGATTAGAACAGGGGTTGGCAACCTTTCAGAAGTGGTGTGCCGAGTCTTCATTTATTCACTCTGATTTAAGGTTTCGCGTGCCGGTAATACATTTTAACGTTTTTAGAAGGTCTCTTTCTATAAGTCTATAATATATAACTAAACTATTGTTGTATGTAAAGTAAATAAGGTTTTTAAAATGTTTAAGAAGCTTCATTTAAAATTAAATTAAAATGCAGAGCCCCCCCAAACCGGTGGCCAGGACCCAGGCAGTGTGAGTGCCACTGAAAATCAGCTTGCATGCCGCCTTCGGCACGCGTGCCACAGGTTGCCTACCCCTGGATTAGAACATCACATGCCTGCTGTGGTCGGAGCTGGGTGTTTTGGGCTGGATCTTAAATCATTTCATGGCTATTGCTAGACCACAGACCTTCTTATACTCTCATCTTATAACCATGATGCATGTCTTTGTAAAATGTCAGTAGGATTATCCGAATTCATGGTATATTGGGCTATATAAGTGACTGATCTGTTCAGGGCCGTAGCAACAAAGAACGTGGCCCCCTCCGAACATGGCCCCCTCCGAACATATGTCCGGGCGGGGCCCCTTACAATGCAGAAACTGGAATGCGGTATTTATTTTGCCACTTTTAGGGGCCCCCTTCTTTGCGGGGCCCCCTCCGGTCGGAGGGTATGGAGGGCGCTCGCTACGCCTCTGGATCTGTTACTGGCAGATGCTGAGTAATGCTGCTCTTTTTTCTTTGTTAGCTGCCAATTGGTGTGTGGAATGAATTAAAGATCTTGGCTCCATAGTCTTCGCTTTGTTCATGACAACACTCTCATTGGTGTCAATGAGAATAGCACATGTTGTTAAAAGGCAACATATAGCCACTTTTTGTTGTCACTTAAGATCTTTAGTGGGCTGAGCCCTAAGTATCTTTCTGAGCTAATTGTATCTGACAGATACCATCTCACCATCTTAGAAGTAAGAGGTAGGAGAGT